>NC_062217.1:134938806-135253528 GCF_902686445.1 Sciurus carolinensis
GGTTTTCTTTATATAAGATAATGTAATATGCTTCTCTTTTTCTAAATTGCATTGAAGTACTTACTGTACAGTATGCATACAGGAAAATGCACATAATAATTTGAAAAATTAATAAATATATAATTTGGTGAATTAATAAAATATAATTTGATGAATTTTCTTAAACACAACACACTTAAATACCATTAACACAAAAGAAAAAAGCAGAAACTAACTAAAACCCAAGGATTTCTCTTGTGGTCTGTTGTGGTCACTGTTTCAATATTCTGATGTCTAATGGCATGCATTATATTACCCATTTCTTTATTCATATGAATAAAAATGCATATTGTGTATGTCTGACTTTTGTGTTTCATCATTATCTTTGTGATAGTTATACATGTTCTTCTATTGGGCTGTAGATTGCTCATTCTCATTACTGTGTTGTATTTCATTTTATTTTACTATTGATGGCCACTTGAGTATTTCTGTAATCAATATTCTAGCACATACCCCTTGAATATATATGTACCTAAATGATTTAACACGTAACACGTACACGTACACACACACACACATTTCTATTAGAACTATATTTAGAATTGGGATAGCTGTGTTGAGTATGCACATGTTATCCTTTGATCCTGCTTTCTAAAGTCTTTGTACCAGTGACCTCCCCATCAATAGTATATAAGTTCCAATTGTTTCATATCCTTAATCAAACTTGCAGTAGTCTATCTTTTTCATTTTAGATATCCTGGTGACTTATCCTGACATTGCATTATGAGTGATTTAGTGTTTTTTTTTTTTCTCTTATAAAAGCAGCATGGAATCTATCAAAATGTATAAATGCATTCTATTGTCATGTACAACTGATTAGAACAATTAAAATAAAATATTAAAAAAAGCAATATGGAGATTTCTCAAAAGACTAGAAATGGAACCACCAGCTATCTCACTTCTTGGCATTTATCCAAAAGAACTAAAATCAGCATATTATAGTGATAGCAGCACATCAGTGTTTATAGCAGCACAATTCACAATAGCCAAGTTATGGGAACAGCTCACTGTCTGTCAGCTGAATGTATAAAGAAAATGTGGTATCTATACACAATGAAGTTTTACTCAGCCATAAAGAAAAATGAAATTATGGCACTTGCTGGTAAATGGATAAAACTGAAGAACATTGTGCTAAGTGAAATAAGCCAGACTTAGAAATTCAAGGGTCAAATATTTTCTCTCACATGTGGAAGCTAAACCAAAATACAGGGAAAAATGCAGGGAGGATCCCATGAAAGTAGAACAGAAATCAGTGGAATGAATGAAGGAATTGAGGGGGAGGGGAGGGACAGGAAAAGGGAGGAATGGTTGAATGAAAGGGACCAAATTATGCTATGTACATATATGAATATACCACAGTGTACTTCACTTTTATGTATATGTACAAAACACTAATTTTAAAAAAAATACTATAAATGAACAGAAGGAAAACCAGTAGAAGAGAAGAAGAGGAATAGATGGAGAGAAGAGAGGACGGAAAGTGAAAGTACTGGGGTGTGAAGAGGACCAAATTATATTCCACGCATGTATAATTATGCCAAAATGAACCTTAATGTTATGTATAACTATAATGCACTAATAGCATAAATAATGTACTGTGGTATTATTCAGATGCCTTAAAATACATAGATCTGAAGTGTACAGTTTGATGAGCTTTCACAATTACATGCAGCCATGTATCACACAGTTATTAAGATACCTAATATTTGATCACCCCAGAAAGTTCCCTCTTATCCTTTTCCGCTTATCTGATTTCTTTGACACCAAGTTTTGCCTGTTCTGGAACTTCTGCTAAGGGGATAATACAACATATACTCTTGCGTCTGGATTCTTTTGTTAAGTGGAGTTGTTTTTGAGCTCCGTCCATGCTAGTGCCCATAGCAGTAGTGAGTTCCTTTTTATTGCTGAGTAACACTACTAGGTTTGAATAAACCTATGCTGGGTATCTGTTCTTATTCAGATGACCATTAGGATTCTTTCCAGTGTTTGGCTACTATGAATAAATATGCTATTGAATACATTCTTGAACAAGTCTGCATGTAAGCATATGTTTCCATTGTTCTTGGGCAAATAAACCTAGCAACAGAATAGATGGATCATAGAATAGGTGTATGTTTAACTTTGAAAGAAACTGGCCAACTGCTTTACAAGGTGATTGTATCATTTTGCACTTCCTTCAGTAATGCATGAGAATTTTGGTAACTGTATATCCTTGACATTCCACATCATCAGTTTTTTAAAAAAACTTTTATCATCTTAATGGCATATAATAATATCCTTTTGTTGTTTTAATTTGCATTTTCCACAATAATTAATATTACTGAGAACTTTATTGTGGTTGTTGGACATTTACATGTATTCCATCATGAAGTGTCCACAACTTTTGCCTATTTAAATCTTTATTCTTTACATTGGTTTCTCTATCTATATATACATTCTCTGGATCTGAGCTGTTTATTAGACATAAATGTTACAACAGTGTCTCTCTCAGGCTGTCACTTTCCTATTTTTCTTTGCAGTGTTTCTGATGACCATAGGTTTTAGATTTTAATAAGAACTAATTTATCAATTTTTCCCCTTAAAATTGATAGATTACTGCCTTTTGGACCTTTATCTAAGAAATCTTTGCCTTCTTCCATGCTAGAAAGACATTGTTTTGCTTTCTTCCAGAAGCTTTATGATTTTGGATTTTAAATTTAGGTCTTTGATCCACTTCAAAATAATTTTGTGTAAGTTATGAGTTAGAGATTAAGATCTATTTTCTTCTAAATAGATATGAACTGTCCTATTATCATGTGTGTTAAAAAGCTTTTCCTTTTCCCTCTATAATATATTAGTGTTTTTTTTTTCAACATTTACTTGAGGGCAAAAGTGTTTTTCCATTTTTGAACTCGATTTTGTTTCATTGATGTATTTGCCTATTATTTCTATCTTACATTCTCTTATTTTATAGTTTCATTATAAGGTTGATAGTGCCCAAAGTTCTCCACTTTTACTCTTATTATTTAGTTTAAAAATTTTTGGCTATTGTAGACATGGGGCTATGATGTTTATGAACTCCTTAAAAGCAGGATTGATTTCTAGCTGTGAGGACTATGGTTAGTGGACAGCCTCCAGCTATTGCTTTCTTTGGGGTTCACCTCAGCTTTTGAACTGAAATCATATTCTTCTTGAGACAGCCCTAGCCAATAAATACAGAAGGCAGAAGTAGCAGAGGTTACACTGTTCTTGGGGTAAACTTCAGCCAATGACTAAGCAAAGCAATCGTACAAAAGTTGAGAGATTTCTGCCTAACATGACCCTTTGCTCAGGAGCCCCACCCTGGGCTTGAACAGACTTCTTCATATTGGCATGGCCATTTGACTACTTCCTGGCCCAATCTCACCTCCTTGCTTTTGACCCACATGTTATTATCCAATACATCTTTTGCACTTCAATCTCCAACCCACTGTCTGTTTTCTAACAGACTCTGTTTGTTCCTACAGAGAAAGCCGTATGAGGAAGTTCTGTGACTGGATCACTGCCCCACAGTCAATGAGACCTCATTCAAGATGGTAGATGAAGCCTGGACAGCTTTGCACACAGTAGTGCCCAATTCCTCAAACTTCTCTGTGGGAGCTTGAAAGAATGCCTCAGTGTAGGAATATGAACTGATTAGTGTGTTGATCCAGGTGTTCAGAACCCATGGGGGAATTGATAAATATTAGGATTATGAAATTGGGTGGTTGTTACTAAATTTTGTGGATTCCTATAAAAAAATGAAAAACTGAGAGAAATTAAAAAAGCAATTGAACATTAATGTCAGAGTCATACAGTCTTTTTGGCAGCTTGCAAGAAACCCTCATTTCAAGGAATGGATAAGAAAAAGATGAAAATAAAACCTAAGATCTAATAGAGTGACTGTATTTCCAAGATGGCTGAATATTCAGTTAACGCAGATTTCTGATGCCAATGTCAGGACACTGATTAGGAGAACCTGGGACTCTGACATATAGGATGGGACACTCTGAATGTATTTCCCTGAATAATTGGATTCCCCAGATTTCTTTTCTCTTCTTAGTTTTCAGAAAAGCTCTGGTGCTCTCCTTTGAAAGTTGTTGCTCCCCAATCCAATATGGGATTGTAATAAGGGAACAGTTACCTCCTCAGAAATTGACTCACTTCCTATCCTGACTGCCAGGCCTATAACCAGCACTGACTTGTACCACAATCCAGTAGGGAATGTATTGGGCATTAGGAAAGAAGGAAAATTTCTACAACAATGGGAATCATATGACCTGGTTAGGGGTTGCAGGAATATCTGCAGGACTGGGTTCTGAATGTGTTCAATCAAAGGAGTCAGAGGAAATATTTGGTAAGGGATACAGGGTTTAATTTCCAGGATAGAACATATGAGTTGGTGCAACTCCTTTTAAGGGAACTCCTAAGAGTCTGGAACAAAACAATTTTCTACAGCAAATGATATTGAAATGCCTGAATTTCTGTGGCAGATGGTACGGGAAGGGATTAAAGGGATGAGGGAAGTGGGCATGCTGCAGTGGATGTATTTCCTGAGGCTAAAAGACCACTAGAAGATTAAATTCTGTGGGAAAGCCTTGGGGTGCATATTCATGAAGGTCATTGGGAATGCACTGGTGAGAGGCATACTAGCATCCCTAAGAAGTTCAGATACTGCTCTCTGCAGGCCAGGGCTAATAGAGAGGCTGTCACAGAATTCAGCTTATAATAACCATGGGAATTAGAGCCCTTCCCCTCCCCACAAAGCAGCAGATTCCTGGTGATATTTAACCATCAGAGGCAGATGGGTGGGGTGGTATAAATGCTGCAAGCTTGGAGGAGCAGTGAAACAACCTGGCCTACCTAAATTTGTGGGTTAGTACAACATTACATCTCCAGGATCAAAATAGTTGGGCAGTCAAACAGAATCTTGCCTCACCTCTATAATCAGAAGAAGTCAAGACCAGAGAAGCTGGAGTCTGAGGGTGGTTGCTCTGATTAAAAAACAAAAACAAAACAAATATTTTCTAAGTTTCTGTAGAGTCAGTTTTAGGACCTAAGACCTTTTGTTTATTGAAGGGGTGGTCAGAACACCAGGGGAAGGGCCATAAAACAGTACAAGTAGTCACTATACTCAACCCTATGTCCTTCCCAAAGCTATTTCTTCTAGTGACTATACACTGGGAAAGGAAACTACCCAGGCATTGTGGAGGATTTTGAAGAAGGGCCTAAGTTGAAATTGATACCTCAAGATCCAAAACCTCATCATAGCTTCCTTTAGAATAGGAGCATCCACTACAAAAGAGGTATTAAGCACCAATTAGAACAAAACCACCCAGTCAGCCGATGTTAGTTTTATTTACAGTCACCATAGTACTGGAACAATGGACACATACCAGAGATGATGCTATACAAATCTAACATGACCATCCAGCTACTGCCTCCTCTGAATGTCCAACCTGCCAGCAATGAAGACCTATGCTTACACCTGGGATGGCACTGTTCCTTGAGGAGATCAATTGCCCACTTGATGGCAAATTGACGACATTGATCCCTTCTATTCTGGAAATCCAGAACTTTATTCTTCTAGGAGTAGACATTTGTTCTGGTTTTGGGTTTGTCTTTCTGACCATGCATCTTGGCCAGTTGTTCATGGAATCCCACAGAACATAGCATCAGAGAGCCATCTTTATGGTGAAGGAGATATGGGTGTGGACCCCTGACCATGTGACTCACTGGGAGCATCATGCATATTGTCACTCTGAACCTGTCAGCCTGATTGTTGGAATGACTTGTTGAAGGCACAGTTGAAATAGCAGTTCAAGAGAAAAATCTTGCACTGATGGGAACCATCCTTCAGAAAGTGGTGTATGCATTAAAATAGAAACGGATGTAACTTCAATAGGAACAATATGTAAATCTGAGAAATAGAAGGTGGCAACAGGAGAGGCCCTTGTTGACATCATTGCTGATGACTTACTGGAGGAGTTTGTACTTCACATGTGGAATCTTGAGCTCTGTAGGGTTAGAGGTCATGGTCCCTCAAAGGAATACGTGTTTCACCAGCATGGTTCAATAAGTAAAAATTATGGATGCTATATGAATCCTGTGGATGACCTGGGTCCAGAAATCCGGAGGTGAGAAGCAAGTCACTATCTAGTAGTTGATTCTAATCAGCAAGGAAGTTAAGACTCCGGTCATCAGTACCAATGACACTTGAGGGTGAAAGAATTTGTATTGGATAGGATAAAAGGGAGCTAAGGTGTGCTAATTACAACCTTCACACCAAGCTGAGCAATGAAGTCTGTGGTTCATCCTACTCCCCTTCTAAACTTCCCCATGGGAAGACAGGCTCATCAGAGGACTGATGGAACTGCTCTCTGGACACATGGAAAAGAATCTGTATAACACGGCATTGGATGATGGTAGCCATGGAGGTGTGCTGCTCTGAGCCCCTGTGATGAAGAACTTCCCATCCAACTGACAAGATGTGGTTTCCTACAGGAGTTACTTGAGTGTATTTTAAAGTCAGGTTTATTGAGGTATAATGTCTACACAGCCAATTCAAACTTCAGTGTTTTAAGAAACGCCTTTAGTCATGTAACCACCAATGCAATCAAGATGTAGAACGTTTCTGTCACCTCAAGAAATTACCTCATGCCCTTTGAAATCAACTTTTCCCCACATCTCCATATCCTGACTACCACTGATCTGGTTTTTCTGTCCCTAGATTTGACTTAAAAATATATAAATGTAACCATAGAGTATGTGATCTTTTGATGCTGGGTTTTATCTCTTAGCATCATAATACATTAGATATTCATCTAGGATGATCTATCAGTATTTTTTTTCTTATTCTTTTTGATGAATTGTATATCATTGTATAATGAACCAGTTTATGTGTTTACCTGTAAAATGGCTTTGGGTGTTTGATGGCTTTGGGGATTATGAATAAAACCACTATAAACATTTGTTACTAGTTTTTGTGTGAAAATGTTTTCATTTCTCTTGGGCAAATGCCCAGAGATGGTATTGCAATGTTGTGTACTAAATGTATGTTTCACTTTAAAGGAAATGGTCAAATCATTTTCCAAAGTGAATATTCCATTTTGATCCCAACTAACAATGTATGAATGTTCTAGTTGTTTTATATCACCCCAGCATTTGGTACTATATTTGTTTTTGAAATGTTAGGCACTCTAAGGGGTGTATAGTGGCTATTCAGTGTTATGTCAACACAAATTTCCCAGTGATGGATAATGCTTAGTATCCCTCCATATTTATTTATCACTTGGATATCTATTTTCATAACTTGTCTGTTTAAATATCTCCTTCCTTTATATTGTGCTATTTGGTTTCTTACATTTGAGTTTTGAGAGTTCTTTTATAGATTCAATTCTTTTATCAGATCTCTGATTTGAAAATGTTTTCTCCTATTTTGCAGTTTGTCTGTTTTTAAATTAATAGAATCTGTTTTTCAGAGCAGTCTTAGGTTTACAGAAAATTGAACAGGTAGTACAGAGAGTTCTCATAAAATTCCATACTACCTTGCAGTTTCCTTGGTATGAATATCTTGCATTAATCTGATACATTTGTTAAAACTTGCCAACCAATATTTATACATTATTATTAAATAAAGTCTATAGGTTATATTAGGATTCACCCTAAGCTGTGTATTACATGGTTTTGACAAATACATGATGTCACATATGACATTTCAGTGTCACACAGAATAATTTCACTGCCCTAAAATCCCCTGTGTTCTACCTATTCCTTCTTTTGCCTCATCTTCCCTATCCCTGGAAATCACTGGTCTTTTTACTTCATCTATGGTTTCTTCCTTTTCTAAAATGCCTTGTAGTTGGAAACATGCAATATATAGTCTTTTCAGACTGATTATTTCACTAAGCAATACACATTGGGTTCTTTTGTATTTTGGGAACTTAATGACTCATTTATTTTATCACTGAATACTCCTCCATTGTATGAAACCATAATGGTTTCTGTCTATTCACCTTTTGAAGGACATCTTGGTTGATTCTAAGTGTTAGATTCATTTGTGCAGTTGCATGTCAATATACAGTTGTGTCACCCCCAGTTTTGAAGGATGCCTGTTGAATTACCTTTGATTCTTTTCAAAGATAGGTCTCTCTCTCTCTCTCTCTCTTTTTCTCTCTCTCTCTCTCTCTCTCTTTCTCTCTCTCATTCTATGTTTCTGGGCTGTCTATTCATCCCATTGATCTACTTGTCTGTTCTTTCACCAATAACATACTGTCTTTATTCATGTAATAAACTAAGTTTTGAGGTTGAGTAGTACCAATTCTTAGATTTTGCTCTTCTTTAGTATAATGTGGGTTTTTTTTTTTCTGGATCTTTTGTCCTTCTGTATAGGCCTTAGAATTATTTTATTAATATCCAAAAAATATCATTCTGATATTTTGATTGGAGTTGTTTTGAACCTGTATGTCAAGTTGGGAGGAACTGTCATCTTAACAATGTAGATTCTTCATTTGTATGGACATGGACTATGGAACTATTTATTTATACCTTTGATCTCTTCCATTGGTTTTTTTTTTTTTTTGCGGTACTGGGGATTGAACCCAGGGCCTTGTGCTTGCGAGGCAAACACGCTACCAACTGAGCTATGTCCCCAGCCCTCTTCCATTGGTTTTGTAATTTTGTTTGTGTAGACATTATAGATATTTTAGTAGATTTATCCCAAAGTCCTTTGTTTTGTTTGGTGCTAATATAATTTAATTTAAAATTCAAGTTGTTTTTGCTTTTTATATAGAAAAGCAATTGACTTTTGTATATTAATCTGGTATTCTGCACTTTCCTATAATAGTTTATTAATTCCAGAAGTTTCTTTTTCTTATTGAGTCTTTGAGATTTTCTACATAAACAATAATTTGTGAACTTGTACAATTTTGTTTCTTCCTTCCCAATTTGTATGACTTTTATTTACTTGTTATATTGATTGGCTAGGATCTGGATAGGAATATGATACCAAAGAGGAGTTGTGAGAGAGGGCATCCTTTCCTTCTTCCTAATTTTAATGAGAAATTATCTAGTTTCTATTAAGATGTAAGTTTGTTGTAGATTTTCATTATCAAGTTGAAGAAGCTCCCATCTATTCCTAGTTTTCTGAGAGTTTTTAACATGAATAGGTCTAGGACTTTATCAAATGCTTTTTCTACAGTTTTAATATAATCATGATTTTTCTTCTTGAGCTTGTTGATGTGATTTATCCTGTCAATTAATACTTACAACATTAACATAGCCTCTTATACCTGGAATAAATTTCACGTGGTTGCCAGGCAAGGTGGCACACACCTGTAATCTCAGTGGCTCGGGAGGCTGAGGTAGGAGGATCCCAAGTTCAAAACCAGCCTTAGGAAAAGTGAGGTGCTAAGCAACTCATTGAGACCCTGTCTCTAAATAAAATACAAAATAGGGCAGGGGATGTGGCTCAGTGATCCAGTGCCCCTGAGTTCAATCCCTGGTACCCTATTCTACCAAAATTCCACATGGTTGTGGTGCATTGTTCAGTTATACATTGTTGGATCCAATTTGCTGATGACTTTGTTGAGGATGTTTGCATGCATGTTTATGAGGGATACTGGTCTGTAGTTCTGTAATGTCAACCTGGTTTGGTGTTAGGGTCATTCTGGCTCCAAAGAATAGGTATTCCTTCTGCTTCTATATTCTGAAAGAGATTGTAGAGAATTGGTATCATTTCCTCTTGAAATATTTGGTAGAATTTACCAGTAAAACATTTAGGTTTGGTCCTTTCAGTTCTGGAAATTTGTTAATCATTGATTGAAATTATTTAATAGTTTTATGACTATTCAGATTATGTCTCCTTGTGTAAATTTTAAGAGATCATGTATTTCTAAGAATTAGCCCATTTCATTTATGACATCAAATTTGTGAACAGGACTATTCATAATATTGCTTTTTAATTTCTTATTAGTTTGTTGTCTGTGGGATCAGTAATGATGTCATTTCCTTCATTTATGATATTAAGAATTTATCTTTCCTTTTTTTTGTGGTTAGTTTGACTGAGTTTATACATTTTATTGTTAACTTCAGATAATCCAGGTTTTGTTTTTTAAAATTTTCTCTATTATGTTGCAGTCTTCAATTCCACTGATTTCTATTTCCAATCTTATTATTTCTTTTCTTCTGCTTGCTCTACGTTTTCATTGCTCTTCTTCTCTGGTTGACTAAAATCTTAGCTTATCGATTTTAGTTCTTTGTTTCTGATAGATGCACTTAATAGTATAAATTTTCCTCTAAGCACTGTTTTTCCTGCTAACACACATTTTGATAAGTTGCATTTTTATTTTCATTTAGTTCAAAAGTTTTTACATTTCTCTTGAGATATCTTCTTTGAACATGCTATTAGAAATTCATTGTTTAATCTCCAAACACTTGGGATTACCCAACTGTCTTTCTATTATTGATCTCTAGTTTAATGCTCTGAAAGCAGATTTCACATGACTTCTATTCCTTTATGTGTTGATTTGTGCTTCATGGCCATGAACATACTCAATCTGATGACTGTTGAGAAGCATGTGTGTTCTTCTGTTATTGGATGGAGCAGTCTATAAATGTCAATGAATCTAGTTGATACTGGATTTTCTCTGTAAAATCTCTGTTCTACTGATTTTCTATCAGCTAATCATTCATTAATGATAGAAGTGTGCTGAAGTCTACAACTCTAACAGTAGACCTGTCTATTTCTCCATGTAGTTCTAACAATTGTTACCATATGTATTTTGACCTGCTTTTTGTTTCTGGGCTCACTGTTCTGATTCATTAATGTATGTGTTTGCCCTTCCACCAATACCAGGCTGTCTTGATTACTGTAGGTTTGCAGTAAACCTTGAAACAGGATGGTATAATTTATCAACTTTGTTTTTCTTTTTCATAATTGACTTATTACTTTTTTCATATTACAATCAGATTGCTGATTTCTTAAAAACAAAAATCAAACAAATAGTCTACCTGGAATTTTTATTGGTATTACTCTAAATTCATAGAACAATTTGAAGGGAAATGATAACTCCAAAATACTGAAACTTCCAGCCTTGTCTAAAAGTATGTTCTTCCATTTACTAAGAACTTATGATATTTATCATCAGTATTTTATAATGTTCACCCTACATATTTTGCACTTATCTTCTTAGATTTACACCTAAGTGTTTTATATTTTTGTGTGATTTTGTCATTTTAATTTCCATTGATTTATTGCTGGACTTTTTTTTCCATTGCTTTTTTATTCTATGATCTTGCTAAAGTCACTTCTTATTCCTATGAGCTTTTCTTGGTAAAATTCTTTTGAATTTTTATGTAGGTAATCATATCTTCATTACAATGAAAAAAGCTTTGCTTTTTCCCTTTAGCTTATTATGTTGTTATGGTTTTTCTTGCCTTAATACACTAGCTATGTCACCTAGTATGATGTTAAATAGAAGCAATGACAGTGGTTGTCCTTGCCTTTCACCTAAACTTGGTGGGGGAACATTCAGCCTCCTGTCTTTCACCACTAAATGTGTATTTTGTGTGCGTGTATGTGTATGTGTGAGTATGTGTGTGTGGTGTGTGTGTGAAATCTGCATTTGATCAACTTCTGTATCTCTTTCATAATATTTTTTTCATTAGTCTATTTACATGGCAAATTACATTGATGGATTTTCTGACCATGAACCCACTTCCACTTGCAAGATAAATCATGTTTGGTCATGTGGATTTTTCATTGCTAGATTATTATTATTATTTGCTAACATGGTTTGAAAATTTGGGGGAAAACTAGTCTATTGTTTTCTTTTTCTTAACATATAGTTTCTGAATTTGGTATTAGTATAATTCTGGTCATATAAATGAGTATTCCATCTTTTGTTTTCTGGAAACATTTATATAGAACTGGTATTATTTCTTCCTTAAAGAGTGGGTAAGAATTCACCAGTGAAGCCTTATGGACCTAACTGTTTATAACTTTCTTTGTAGGAAGATTTATAATTACAGATTCCATTTCTTTCAAATACTATTTTTGTTATTTTATTTTACTATTTTTATTATTTATTTATTTATTTAGTAGGCTGCTTTAGACTTTATAAGACTACCTGTATCTATTTTTTGAGTGATCTTTGTTTTGATGTCTTTCAAGGAATTTGTTCATTTTATTAAATTGTTGAATTAATTGATTTAAAATTATTTATAATCTTTTCTTACTATTTTATCATCTCTGCAGCACTTGTGATAATATTTTTTCATTCTGATACTGATTATTTGCGTTTTCTGTTGTTTTAAATTCCTGATGGGTCTGGATAGGAGTTTATCAACTTTGGTAGAAGAGGCTAAAACCATTAGCTTCGCTGGCATAAAATTAAATTTTACATATCCAATTGCTTTACATATAGCTCAAATGAGAATAGTTTTAGCTATTTAGTGCTCATTTGCTTTGTATATACCACAAAACTGCATCCATCATCTGTTAATCATTGATAAGATAAATCCTGCTCCTTGAAATACCCCAAGCTATTGCTGCCCTTTGAAGCCCTCTGATGGAAACAGCCCCATCTTGCAATAAATGATGTTGCTAGACAGGTAAGTACCCTCTCTGCTTCTTCTCTGTCCATGGGATTCCTTTGCCCTCCACCTCTTTGTGGGAAGAAGAGGATTCTCTTTTCATACAAATAATCAAAGCACTATCTAAATAAAGTTCATTCTATGTTACTCCCACCTGTAGTCTTGTCTTTACTTGGCCAGTCTCAAATTTCCTGTACTCAGTACACCAAGGAAAGACAAATTTAAAAAGTGTTCAGGCTTCAATGTAGGAATTGTTGCTCTGTAGATAAGATAGCAGAGGGGTTTGTTGGCTTAGTCGAACAAGAGCTGGTCTACAGTAACTCGGAAATCAGGAGGCACACTTCTTCAGAGCCAGTGGCTAGTGGGCAATCAGCAGCCATAGCGTTGAGTGGATGTGCAACTGGGAAAATTGTAGGGTACTTGTCAGCTATGCAGGGTCTGCAGAGGAACATCTTGGGGTATAGGTGGGCCACACAGGAAATGATAGGGGGTCTTCAGGCATTGATATAGGTAGGAGATCCCTGAAGCTAGCAGGAAGACTTCAGGTTTTGTGGCAGGCAGGAAACGTAAAAGCATATGCTTGTGTATCTAGAAGAGAGCAGCATTATGATCACCAGGCTAAAGCTGCAAGTTTGTGAGTGATCACACATTTCTAGGCTTGTAGATGGGACAGCGCTCTGCCAGATGTCTTCTCATTCACACATGCCTGACCCTCCCTTTTACCTTTTCCTGTGTGCCAGCTGGAAACCCCAGGAGAACTCCTTCCTCAGGCAATGTCCCTTTAGTGTCCTCTACTGAGAATACTTTGTGCTTATTTTCAAGGAAAGATGCTTAGATTAAATCTTTCTATTACAGCAGCACATATACCAAAGGGAATATAAAGGAGAAGAGATGCAAGTCTTTTTCTTTTTCTTTTCTTTTCATACTGGGGATTGAACCCAGTGGTGCTTAACCACTGAGCCACATCCCCAGTCCTATTTATATTTTATTTAGAGACAGGGTCTCACTAAGTTGCTGAGACTGGCTTTGATTTCACAATCCTCCTGCCTCAGTCTCCCAAGCCTCTGGGATTACAGGTGTGTGCCACTGTGTCCAGTTAGCACACCTCTTTTCTAATATAAGCATTTAGTGCTAGACTTTATTTCCAAGCACTGTGTCTCACAAGTTTGAGTATTGTTTCCTTTCATTTTCATTCAAATTATAATACTTGCTGGTTTCTCTTATGACTTTGTTATGTGACCCATGGGTTATGTAAAAGTGTTTTTTTTTTTTTTTTAAATTTAGTTGTAGATGTACACAATACCTTTATTTTATTTATTTTTATGTGGTGACAAGGATCAAACCCAGTGCCTCACACATGCCAGGCAAGCATTCTACCACTGAGCCACAACCCCAGCTCCTGTAAAAGTGTTTTGAATTTTCTGATGTTGGATATTTTCTAGCTATCTTTCTAGTAATAATTTCTAGTTTAATTCTGTTGTTATAAGAAAACACACTTCATATGATATTAATTGCTTTAAATTTGTTAAGATATGTTTTATGGCCTGGAATATATTTTATTATAGTAAATGTTAACCTGCACATTTGAAAAAATAAATTTTATGCTGCAGTTATCAGTGAAATGTTCTCTAAATGTTAGTTAGATCGGGTCAATTGCTTAATGTTTTTATGTTGCCTGATTTTCAGTTTATTTGTTCTATTAATAATTAAGAGAGAATTTCTAGGTTTTCTACAGGAATTGTGAATTTTCTTATTGAAGCTCTAGTGCTACCAGTTCTTGCTTTATTTATTTTGACACTGTTTTTAGTTGCATACACATTTAGCACAGTAATGTGCTTTTATATAAATTGATCCCTTTATAATTGTGAAATGTCCCTCTTCATTTCTGGTAACATTCCTTTTTCTAAAACCTACTTTGTTTATATATATAAATATATATATATTTATCCAGCTGTCTACTGATTACTGTCTTCACGGCAATACAGATAGTTAACATATTCAGGAACTGAACTGTGTTTGAGTTCTTGCTCTGGTTACCTTCACTTCTATAGTGACACTTTTTATAGTGACATAGAGTGAGGTCTAGGTCCTGGAGAATTTTGTCATTGTTTCTGTACATCTTGGCACAGAGGGGATCTCTTTATGTTCTTCACTCTATCCCTTTAATAAGTTCCTACTGCTTTTCACTCTTTTGCTGCTTGCCTAGTGTTTTAAGTGAATTGTTTAATTTTCTAAGTGTTTGGAGATTGTCATGTTATTTGTCTATTATTGATTTCCACTCTAACTCCACTATGTTTAGAGAATATACGTTCTGTGATTTGGGGGAGTAGTGGAGCAGGGAGGGGAGGAAAGAGGAAACATTGGGGACTGATATGGAGTAAATTATATTCCCTACATGTATGATTATGTCAAATGAAATCCACTATTATGTATAACAATAATGACAAATAAAAACACTTAAACATTGTTAAAGTTTGTTTTATGATCCAGGATATAGCTCATTTTGGTGAATGTTTCTTGCAAACTTGAAGAAAATGTGTACTCGGGTTTCGGACAGAATGTTCTATGTATGTTAATTAGGTCCTGTTGATTGATGTTGCTGGGTTTCTCTACATCCTTGCTAATTTTCTATTAGTTTCCCTATTATTGAGGTGGGGATATTAAAATCTCAGTCTGAAATTTGTCAGTTTCAGCTTCAGTTCTCTCAGTTTTTACATCCTGTATGTTCATGTATATTTCAGGTTGTTATGTCTTCATCGTGAATTTATCTTTGCTTCATTATGCAAAATTCTTTATTTCTGGTAGTTTTGAAGCATGCTTTGTCTGATATGAATGTAACTACTCCAGTATCTGTTATAAGAGTTTGCATAAGATATCTTTTCCTATTCTTTTCTTTTTAACCTACCTAAAGCATTACATTTGGATGAGTTGCACATGAGTAGCATATTCTTGTTTTGTGTTTCATGATAATCTATCTTTTAATTGTATTCTCAAGCTTGCCGGGGTCCAGCCCTAGCAGGAGTCCATGGGTTCCACACCGGTAAACGGGGTGCGGGGAGACAGCGTCGGCAATGGATGGAGAATGAAAGACAGAGACTCTAGTTCTGGTGCAATCAATCCCACTTTATTCTGGGGAGGGCTGGGTTTATATACAGTTTTCTTCAGGCTATAATGGCAGTCTTGTGGTTAATATTAAATAAGTTTTCAAAGCATAGACAGAAAACAACAACCTTACAGATCATCCTTACCTAATCACAATTGTTTTAAGAATATCTAACTACATTGATGAGCTAATACAATATTTACTTCCTTAATATCTAAACTCTATGTGACCTAAGACTATTCTTAATATTCTCGTGGTTAAAACAATAGACAAGTAATCTCATGTGACCATTTCTATTAGGTCCCTCTGGTTAATATCTAAATTGCTGAGTTAAGGGTTACAGGAAGGCAGCGGTGCCAATGGATATTGTGTGCCAACATTTATTATAGGGGTGACATATTCTTTGTAGGAAGGAAGGAATGTCTTGGAACCTTATTCTCTTACCTCACTACCACACATAAACAAAACCATTGTTAAAATTTAAACAGCCTGTTGGAGAGAAAGGCAGATTTATAACTATTTTCTCCAGAGGCTTTCAGAGACTCATTGCACGGTTGCAAAATTATTTTTAATTTTGTTAATGGTAAAGACCCATTGTTTTTCAGATTGTAGGTAATATTTTCTAGAATTTTTGTTGTATTCTCTTCATCCCCTTAAGCAATCCGTTCAGACTGAAATGAGTAATATATTATCAGAAAAACACAGCAGAGAAAACACCATGCTCCGGAGCAAAACATCCGGCAATTCCTTTTAGGATGAGCCTTTGCAATCATCCTCCAGAGGATCTTTGTCAAGCACTGGATGGAATTCCGGACGCCCCCGCACAAGCTATTTACATTAAATGTAATTATTGATAGGTTTGGATCTAAGTGTAATCATTTTATTATTTGTTCCTCCCATTTTCTCTCTCTGTTCCTTATTTTTTGTTTTCTTTTGTGTTGCTTGAATATTTTTTTAGTATCCTATTTATTTACCTACCGAGTTTTCAGCTACAAAATCTTACAAGTTTTTTGAGTGATTGCTCTACGGGATTATATAACTGTCACACTCTAGTAATTTTTTTAAAATTTGAAGTTATTGTGTTTTTTAGTTCTAATATTTCCATTCAATTCTCCTTTATATATTCTATTTCTTGTTTTGAATTTTTATTTGTTTCATGACTGTTAGCAATCGCTTGGTGGAACATTTTTATAGCAAGCGTTTTATTTTCTTTGTCAGATAATTTAAACATCTTTTGTCTTGCCTTTAGCATCTGTTGATTTTTTTTCCCCATGTTAATTGAGATTTTTCTGTTTTTTCATATACTGAATAATTTGGATTTTATCCTGGTCATTTTTCATATTATGAGTTTCTGGGTCTTTGAAACATCCTACGGGAATGTTGTATTTGTTTTAGTAGGTAATTATCCTGTTTAGTTTCAGGCTTCACATCCCAACCCACCTTCTGTGGTATGTGATTCCAAAGTTATTTCAGTTCTCAAACCTTTCGCAATGTTTCAGAGTTGTCCTGTGTGTTTGTACCACCCATGATTTGAGACTTGAATTATGATCTGTTTATTAGTCCCAGTCTCAGTCTTTGCTATCCTGATTAAATCAGGTCCACCCACATCTAACTTTGGGATGAGTCCAGAAATTCATTTAAAAAAACTTCACGGTGTCATTTTTTTCCTGAGCTCTTACCTCTCTATGATTTCATGCCTGTTACTCTCTAGTTTGTCAGAACCCCCATTCCTAATTCTTAGGCCAGAAAGTTGGGCCTTCTGTTACCTTTCTCTGTTATACTTTTGCAGCTGCTTCTGCATCCAGAAATAAGCTGTGAGAGAAGTGACAAGAGAGAAAAATATCAATAACGTTTCGACTCACCCTCTTGGACCAGAGCTCTGTGGATTGTAGAGATGACTCCCCTCCCTCAGAGTCTGGGTATTTGTGGGCTACCATTTCCATCACTGTTGCCTCCTCCAGGAGTTTGCCTGGGGTCTGGGACCCAAGAAAATAGGTGTCAGGATTAACCCAAGATGGTTTCCATATTCTCAGTGAGCATTAGGAATTTCCTTTTCTGCTTATCGAGCCAGGACTAGAGTACTTCCCCTAGGGTTCTTTCTATATCTTAGTGCTCAGTTCTGGATGTTCAGATTGTGTTTTCAGGCTAAAGGAATTTCAGAGAGAGAAAAATGGTAAATTTACCACCAATTTGGTGGTACTTTAAATTCTGGTCTTCTTTCCTAAGCTGCCTGCTATTATTTACTTTTCAGACTCCTGAGGTAATTACTCCATGAATTTTGTCCAGGTTTTATGGCTCCATTCAGTGGGAGAGACAGGGTGAACTGTACTTAGTCTAGTGTATCTAAAAGTGTAACTCCTCTGTTGAATTATGGATCACAGCAATTTCACATTTTGTTTATTTTCAAGATGTTCTTTTGTTCTCAGACTTTTTGTTTTCTTGACTGTCTTTCTACTTTAATAGTTTATAATGTCCGTAAAGTACGTTTTGACCATGAAAAGTCTTACTTATGCAACCAAGATATGAAAGGAGAGGCCTTCTATAATTTTAAAAATAATTTTACCTATTGATTAGATTTTCTATAGTCTTTATTTCTATTGTAGTATTTCCTGTGTATTTTTGCTTTTCAATAATTCATCAACCACTGCCTATCCTAGTGAAGACAATATTATTTAAAATGGAAAAATATTAGAGTCACCCAGTTTTCTGTCTGTGTATAACTGTGCTTAACTCTTACTGTGATACATAGTTTTATAAATTTCACCACCCCCAAGCCAGAATAGACTGTCTCTTAATTTTTATCTTGTTATTTAGGAGATTAATGCTTACTTTTCCAGACTTTTGGATGTATTAATGTGTGTCCTGAGAATAATGCTTGCACAATTTCTTTTTCTTAAAGTGATAGAATATTCTTAGAGTGTGTATCATCTTTTCTCTTGTATACCCTCTATGGACACTATAAGAGAAATTATATTTTTGTGATTCTGGAGTAGTGCGTTGGTATCAGTTAATGACATCTAGATTATGATCTGTTTCCTCTACCTTCCTCACTGGGCTGTGACTACCTTGAGGGCAGGTGTAAATGGTTTCTTCATGTTTGTATCCTTGCAGCCAGAAAAGTCAGGCAGATGTAGATACAAGAAATATTCATTCATATTCTTTCCCATGATGATAATTTCTTTGCATTCTGTATGTTTCCTAAGCCTATTTCCTATTTTACTAATTGATTTTTCTGCAACATCAATTTTATTATTAACCACTTCTAATACTGATTTAAATTGTTCCATAGTGACATTCAAGTTTATCCTGTTCCTCTTTCAAAGATGCTAAAGAAATAGCTCCTTCTGATCTTGTTTGCTTAAATTTTCTCAGAGATCAGGTTTCCTGAGAGACTGTTTTAAATTTTTGTTTTTATTACTTATCCATCGGAAGAGTCTGCATTGTCCTAGTCCTGGATTTGGTATTGGGTCATTGTCGAAGGGGTGTGTTTGTTTGGTTTATTGTTTTGTACAATAAACCAGTTGCACTTAACCACTGAGTCACATCCCTAGCCCTTTTTATTTTTAATTTTTGACACAAGGTCTTGTTAAGTTGCTGAAGCTGGCTTTGAACTTGTGATTCTCCTGCTCCAGCTTCCCGAGTTGCTAGGATTATAAGGAATGTGCCACTGTGCCTTGTTGAAAGGACTTTCTTAATCCTCATGTCCAACCAGGGTGGAGTGATAATGGTTTCTTGGGGCTACTAAAGTTTATAGTCTCTATTTGACTCATAGCAGAAAGAAATGGTCATTAATATTGTTTCTAGAGTTAGGGTTTGATATCCATGCCAAACTTAAGAAGTGTTGTGTTTCTATCTTCCTATTTTTCAGAATATCAAATACTTTCAAATATAGAATACAGCTCATGAGAGAGGGTCCCTTTCTACTGGAGCGAGGTTCAAAAAAAATTGTGTTTTTTGTAATTGGAGTACTACCCTACTCTTAGTGCTGAGGTCAGGGCTTAGGTCATTTGGAATCTTTGCCATTCAGCCTCTCAGATGAGAGGAAATAGACTACAAATGGCTCATGACTCGAGGTCTAAGCCTACCATTGTATGAATTCTGAAACCTGGCCCAGTCGTGCATCTGAAGTCTTAGGCCATCCAGGCTCATCTCTTGATCCCAATGTCCCTTATGATACAGAGGTCTGGGTTTGGGTTGGCAGTTGGTGCCAACTTTTAATTCTTTCCAATTTTGTAAGAGCAAGTATGCATTTGCTGTAGAATATGAAATGTGTTCAAAATTCTTGTCAAACATTTTGGGTGTTAATGTAGATTTTTTTTACCCTTTGACAGAAAATGTCATGGATATTTTAAGAGGAAAAAGGGAGAAGGGGCCATGTATGAATTCTGTCATAGTGCCATTTTCCCAAAATGACAATATATTTTCATCTTAACTTCCTTACCTGTTATTTTTATCTGTGAATCCTCTCTGTGTGATGTCTGGTGGAATCTTACTTTTCAACAGCATACTTTTTTGATGAAGTCTTCATCTTTTTGATAATTCTGCCTATCATCATCTGCAATCCAGTTGTTAGGTCCACTGTCTTTCATTCTTCCTTATAAAATTATGTATAGAATCCTTATAAAATTCTCTCTGTCCTGGTCCATGATTCAGTCATTCTCTTCCATAAAGCTGAGTCAGGAGACTGAGTTGTATGTTGACTTCACCTTTCCTGATACTTTAGTCTCCATTCTCCTATGAAGTTAAGAACTTTAAGTAGAAGAAAAAGTATATAACCTTTCTCTCCATTTTCTTCAGTTTTCCGCCAGAAATTCCTCTATTTTCTTTAGATTTTATTTTCCACTCAGGTGGTTATGGGAGATATTCATGGTCCATGTGCTGGGTACATCTCACAAGAGTCTCTCACAAGAGTTCAGGAGGAGAGTGAATATGTAATGGCAGTGCACAGACATCTAAACCAGGCATTTTGGTAACTGTCTTCCAGAACTCAGGCTAGTTTATTCACCAAAGGTAAGGTTTCATGAGGATTAATATTACAGGCACATCCAGCAAAGTATATCTCTATCATTATCTGCATCTCATCTCTGTATATGTGTATACACATTTCTCCATGAAAGACTAGAGTCAAGACCTGAAAGAAAAATCCAGAGCCAGTTATTTGTTCTTCAGGGGTGCCTGGTCTTACCTGTGTGCTTCTCTGTCATCCATGCATTCCCCACTTTTTTGTGCACATTAATATGACCCAAAATGACCATCTCCAGCTTAGTTCCTCATCACTTCCGAGCTCAAATGCGCAGCAGGGACTAATATGTCTAAATTCCTAACTCCTGGAAGAGAAAAGTCACATGCTTAGATTGGATCCTCTTGCCTATATCAAATAGGAGTGTACAGGTGCTTCTCTGTAAGTAGGGAGATAATTCTCAGAAAAGGAGCATATGAACTGGGAAAAAGTCTTAAAGGGATCTGGACACAATGTCTCCTTCACAGAACTTCACTGCCTACCAAACTGTCTGGGGACATGACAAGTGTGATTTCCTTTCCAGTCTCTGTCTGACTCCTTTTTAGAGTCTGGGATGTTCCTATTCCTCCAGAATGCCTGGTGCTCATCCTCCTAGGGCAGAGTCCTGAATATTTGATTTTAGCTCTAAAATAGACCAGAGATTCTTCATTCAATAATCTTCTCTGTATGTCAGTTTCCCCATCAATAAAAAGTGGACAGAATGATACCTCTGACTATTGGGAAATTAAATAAGATCATGTAAATAAAAGTACCTAGAATAGTAACTGGCATATGGTATGCATACAAACAATTTTGAACCATAGTCTGTCATATTCTTGCCCTGGACATTGATTTATCCTTTTTCCTTAAGAATATTTTTCATCTTTTTGGCTTCCTTCCTATATTTCTTTTTATGACAGCAGCTGTCTTTGCCAAGCCCCTGTCTATGGTTTGCAGAATTCTGCTCTTTGGAAATTGGAGTAGCATTTGTCCATTCCCAGTATATCAGAAACTTTTCATTTGTATTAGTTGTTCAAGGAGCACCTGCAGAAGCTTGTTCATTCCATTTGAAAATTATCTCTATACCTTGGGTTCTAATTTCTCAGTCAGAGACTTAAAAATAAGGGAACATATGGACTTTTCATTTTCCTAATGAATTTAAGGCTCTGATTCCTTCATGGTGGCTCAAACCTATTCTTATCAGTACAAATATCAGGCTCTTGAAGAAGCAAATGGAATGTAGAGAATTTGCTTTTCTTTATCCATCAATACTCTATAGTTGACTTCAGGTTCATCCTTTCTTGGGCTCTCAGGATGACTAAGAACGTCTTTCCTGAGACTCTTAGCAGTTTCACAAACCACAGCTTATTGCAGTCTTTGCCTATCATGTCATGTTCATTATGTATCTCCTCCTTATCTTTCAGTGTTTTCTTTTACAATCTGAATTAATTACTCCTCAGTGGCACATCCAACGTTTCCTTTAGATTGCAGTTTGATTATGTGACTGACCAAATAACTTATTCCATGTCTGATTCCTGGGAAGGTTTGAGGCCACTGTAGCTATGTTGTACTAATCAATACTCATTGCATTTTGGTTATCTAAAATAGCAGATAATTGTTAACAGAAGAGACCAAGAGAATGGAGACTGGTATTGAAGAGAAAAATAGCCACAGTCTATTAAGATTTTACTAGATGTCAGGTGCTTTATGTATATTATCTTATCCAGTCATCACAATAATCACATGGAATTAAAAGTTGTTACATCTCACTTTTTAATGGATCAAACAACTATAATGTACAAAGTTTAGTTAACGGGCCCAGGATCCCTCATAAAGTAATGTGCTGGGTTTCAAATGCTGTTGGCCAAACTCCAGGGCCAGGCTCTTAGAACTACAATGCTGTTTGGTCGCAACCATTGCAGGTCCCAGCAGGACTCTTAAATTGAGTGCTGGACCTCTTCTTTCTTACTAGGGTCATTTCCAAGTGCAAAAGGGAATTGCATTTTTGAGAATTACCTTCCTTCTCAAAGTATCATGACTTTGCCCTTTGTCTTAAATTTTTGAAGTCTGCCTTCCCAAATCTAGCATTTACATTGAGTATTGAACTTTACCCAACTGGTTCCTTTTTTTTTTCCTGCATGAGGTGGTCTGACGATTTTATTTCAAGTTCTTGTACTTTCTACTTTATTAATATTTCTTCTAGGTGGACAGAAGACATTCTGAGGTGATACTTCTGATGACTTCCTTCACTACCTGCCACCCCTTCTCTACCTCACATACCCAGCTGGAGCTCATTTCTGTTTAACTTGGGATATCATATAAACATATTTTCCATACTATTTTAAATCTCTTCATATATTTTATGCTTTTGTTTGGCATATGTTGAAAGCAATACTGTTTATTATCTGACTCTATGATTTATTTGTTTAAATCAGGGTCATTGTTATTATTTAAAAGTCCTAGCGGGTCTTTTCTAGACAAACATGTTTCATGAGTTTATTTAGGCATTTCTCTGTTGGTCCTAGACTAATAACCATTTCTAAGACTTACAGCTACCCAATGCCCTTGGATTTTATGCTGAATTTCTTTTCCTTTTCTTTCTCTCTTTTCTGTTTTTGCTGTGGGATTCTTGAAAACAATAACTTCATCTACCCATAACTGGAGTGATTCAAAGATTGATGGAGGAGAACTTAATACTGCTACAAAGCATCGATGATTCCCTGCTTCCTATTCCTGTGTGCACGTGGGCATCTGTGGGATGTCTGGACATTGGACATTAGTCCCAAGGGTTGTCATAAAGTTTCTCCTTTGTTTTCTGTTTTCGTAGACATTGGCACAGAGAAATACAGAAAATGATATGTAAACATGGGGGTTTCTTAAGTTTTGTGTTAGCATTTAAGGTTCATGGACTTTGGAAAAATATTCTCAAACACAAACTGAAGCTATCAGGCCTATGGTCTGAATTCAGAAATGGGGTTGTGAGGGAGGCACAGCTCTTTATGAGAGAGAAGTTCTGACCCATTTTCATGATATATGTGTGTATGTGTGTGTGTGTGTGTGTGTGTGTGTGTACACGTGTGTATGCCTTTGCACTAGCACAGACAAGATTCTGTGCTCACTGCAGCCATTTCCCTTCTGTTTCAGCCTGAAGTCCTCTTGCTGAGACCAGCTGGTCTCTGAATATAGGCTTGGGAGTTAAGTATCACCCTGGCTAAGAACTTGCAATTTTGTTATCTTCAGTTTTGCTCCAGAAATACAACCCAATTTGTTAATACAGTTCCTGAGTCTTCTCTTTTCTGAATTCAAACCTTCACTGGGAAGAGAAGTGAAACTGACACCGGGCATCTAGACCACCTGTCTTCCTGATGAAGACTTTATGGATCTATGGGTCTTTATTTTCCCAGTTAATTTCCTTGAAGCTCTGTTCTGTTTCTTTTGGGAGCTTCAGAGTCCTGCTCATGTCCCCTCCCTTCTGTTCACATTGACGCTGAGTTTCCTAAATCATCTAACTAGTCACTGGAGCAGCTGGGATTTTAATCCAGGAGGAGCTTACGTCAAAGGGCAGTTGTTTTCTCAACCCTCTGCAACTTTCTTGTTGGAGGATCTCATCACTGTTCCATGCAGCACAAGCTGTCCCTGTTTCTCCTTTTGTGGAAGGTTTCCTTGAAAGCAGAGCTCCATCTGAGCTGACGTGGCAGGGGTTAGGGAGTCTTTGTTAAGGTTCACACTGCCACAGACAAAGCATATTCCTAGTTCTGATTTTTTTACAATGTTTCCTATAAGACATGGTTGTGCTTTGTCTGAAAGAAGAATCTGCTAGGGAATGTTGCAACAACACCTGCAGAGTTTGCTATAGGACTCAGAAGAAAGAGGAGATCAACACTGCCCTGGAATGTTCCCTGGCTTACCTACATGTCCCTAAAGATGTGACATTTATGGAAAGGAACTGGTTTAAAAGGGGATGCCTATGTGAAAATGTGAGAAAATGGGCTATTTTCAGTTTTGCTATGCTTTAAAGCCTGGAAAATCAGGAGCCACATAGAGGATTAACCCAATCTGTCTCCTGCTGTGCTTCTACTGGGACAGACTCTCTGAAGGCCTCACTGCCTGACTTTCATTAAGAGAGAGTCACTGCCGTCAAGTTGAATCAGGCCCTGACTCTGGGGTGGGATTGCTTTGCAGGGATATATTCTGAGCAGCTAGCTGGCAAGCCCATTGCTTTAGACACCGCCAAGAAGGAGAATGTGGTTTTGTTTGGTGATAAAATAAGATTGCAGCTACTGGGCAAAATTGGAAAGGAGAGAATTTCTGATGAGTGTTTTTAGTATGGTGTCAGGACCCCTAAAGATACAGTCTAGAAATGACTCATTGGATCAAACCTGGAAGTCAGGACATGTCTGGGCTAATCTTTAAATAAAATGTGAGGACAATTGGCTTAGTATTCTAGAACTGGGAAGGTTCACCACATTTTACCCAGGGGAAGGAGAGAATTCAAAATTTTTATCATCCATTATTGGTGCTTGGTGCTTTAACTATTTTAATTTACTTACTCTTAAAAACAATCTAAAGTCTTTGAAAATGAGTACTTCTACAATCATCCCCATTTTGTAAATTAAGATGTAGAATCTCAGAAAGATTAAACTACTAGTCCAAGGTCACATAGCTGGTGAGTTGCAAAACCTAGATCTGGTATGTGGTCCATGATTTAGAGATGGTAGATCAGGATGAATTGCCTTTCTAGTACATGTTTAATCAAGTGGTAATCCTCACTACAGGATCTTCTTTCACACATGAACACACACATACACACACACACACACACACACACACACACACACACAAGCATACACATATGTACATACACAGAAGATAATGACCTTTGAGCATATGTAGAGCAAGTGTGATTTTTAGGACCTAGATGGGTTTACTGAGAACAAGTCTTTTCCGATTAACCTCGTTCCCTTTGTTGATAGGGTTACTGGATATAACAAGTTGTGAGGAGTGACCTTAATATTGCTGCCAGGGAAAGCAATTGAGATTCCAGGTCACTTCTCATGGATTGATTAGAGGTAGAGTATTATTCTGACTTCCCCCACTCCAAATTTTGCAAGCATGTTCTTACTCACTTGTGGCCCTGATGAGACTCACATTGGACTCTAATATGCTTTCAGCCCTGAGGCATTGCTGATGACTGACTGTCACAGTTTGCCTCCACATTTACAACTGTCACAGAGTCCTTCAAATTTTGGAGGTCCTTGTTTTCAACCTGGGATGATAATTTTTTTTTTTTTTTTGGATACAGCAGATTGAATCAAGGGGTGCTTTACCATTGAGCTACATCTCCAGCCCTTTTAATTTTTATTAAAATTATAGCTAAGTTGCTAAGGCTGGCCTCAAACTTGAGATCCTCCTACCTCAGCCTCCTGGGTTACTGGGATTATAGGCTTGCACCACCACTTCTGGCTGGATAGCGGGTTTTAGGCTTTTATGTGAACCTGGCCACTGCCTTGAATGTATGAATAGACAAGGGTGGCTTCCTGAGAAGAGAGTGGAATCAGCTGTATGTTTAAAGCAATGAAGAGCAGGAGTGGAAGAGCTCAATTCATGCTCTGAAAGGACAAATAGCTCATCGACCCATTGTAAGGCAAGTGGGCCATAACCTCCCCATACTGACTGAGAGAGTGGTCAAAGAAGGCACTGCCTCATCTGTGTGATAAGGAGGACATGCCTGCAGTGGAAGAGATAGCAGTTGTTTTTGTTTTCACTCACTGAGTAACAAATCAGCCCCAGAAGGAGTGCTCAGAACAATATGCTTGAGCATCCATAATCCAAAAATCTGAAATTCAAAACGTTCCAAAATCTAAAACTTTTTGAGTGCCAATGTGACACCACCGGTGGAAAAATTGCACACCTGACCTCTCATGTGATGCCTCATACTTAAAACACAGGCACACTAGAAAATGATGTATAAAATTGCTTTCAGGCAAAAGGTATAAAGTGTACATGAAAAAAGATGAATTTCATGTTTAGATATGGTCTTATCATTATGTATGTGAAGATATACCAAAATTTAAAAATCTGAACTTTGAAACTCTTCTGGTCCCATGTTTTTTGTTCCCATGCTTTTTGTCTAAGAATTATTCAGTCTGCAATAATTTACTCAGTTCAAGAATTTGCTGTGTCAGTACTGTGCAAGACTTGCCAATGGTGAATCACCTCCAGTTAAAGAAGAAGGACTGAAACTGGATTTTCTCCTTCCTAGATGGCTCACACATGTGGCTGGCAAATTGTTGCTGGCTGTTGATTGGGAGCTGAATTGGACTGAGAGCTGGGGTCCTTGGTTCTTATCTGTGTAAAGCTTCTTTTTGTGAGACTCTCCACAGGCTGCAGGCTTCTTGGGCCCCCTCACAGCATGGTGGCTGGGCACTGAGAATGAGCTGAGCTGCATGGCCTTTGATGACCTTGTTTCAGGCAGCATCATTTTTGGCACATTTTATTTGTGGATTCCATCACAGAGGCCTGCCCCTGTGCAAGGAGAAGGGACAGAGATCTCAGTTCTTGATGAGAGAGATGTCAAAATCCCACTGTACGGAGAGCAGGTGGGATGAAAAATGTTGTCGTGACCTCATTTGGAGAACACCATCTGCTGCCAAGACTGTAAAGGGAGAGTGCAAAGGAGAGAAGGGGCTCTAAAGTGTGTTCCCAGGCTTTGGTTTCAGGGTCTTTGATCTAACAATCTTGAATGGACAGTTATGTCCCACAAGGTGACTCACTGATGTCAAGAAAGCTCACAGAAAAAGGTAGAATATTTTGTTCTAAGAGTATTAAAACTATTGGTGATAGAGTATCCCAGTTATTGACTTATTTCACCCCAGTCAGAATGAAGGTGCAACATGGGGGATTTACCTTCATTCTGGTCTAATCTGGGGAAGAGAAGTTCTCTTCTAATGGGAGAGGTGGCAGAGAAGGTCATTGGTGTAGGTATCACTTTGTGTGTGTGTGTGTACACATGAACATCTATGCCTTCCAGAGAGTAAGTGGTACCACAGATCAACTAAGGTGTATAAAAGTTAAGAGGGTAACTAAGCCCTTGGGGCCAATTCAACAATATGGTGGTGGCGGGGCCATCTGGCATTCCCAATCTCTCAGATAGAGAGGCTCAGGAGTCCTCAGGGCAAAAAGGATGTTTTAGGTGGAGCTGTACAGAGTTTACCCATGTTTGTGAGGCTGACAGGGTTTATTCTGGGCAGGAGGAGGCCTGGGTAACAGCTGCTTCAAAATAGAAGCCATGGAGCTGGGGAGATAGCTCAGCTGGTAGAGTGCTTGCCTTGCAAGCACAAGGCCCTGAGTTTGATACCTAGTACTGCAAAAAAGAAAAAAAAAAAAAAATAGAAGCCATGGATCTGGTATCATGGAGATGGATCAGTTAAGACCTTTGAAAATTGTTAACTGTTATTCTTATAAACATAACTTTTGTTTTTAAATGTAGGAGAAAAAAAGTAATGTGGAGAAGAATATTGGGATAGGGAAGTACACTGCCTTGGAAATGATAAATGTTCAGTGAATCAGTAATTATACGGTCTATTTGTTTAAGGAACTGGTACCTCTTAAACAGTTACTGTGGCTCAATGGGGAACATTGGTTTTCAGGGATGTTAAATGCGTCTGAGCATGTGAGGGCTTGCACCTGGTTGGGATGAATATGTTTGTATGCAGGGTAAATTTCACTTTAAATATGTGATTTTCTTCCTGGGTCTTAACTACCTGGGAGAGTATGATTCTTAGCTTTTTTAAGGCTGCAATATATATATTAATGGGCCAGGAAAATTAGAAAACTGAAGCACCGTTTGAATGTAAAATAGTCTTATAAATTGCGAATTCCTTAGGATTAGGTGCTAAATTACAAACTTTACATGTTATTTAATTTTATTTAGATTGTCAGACAACAAGCATTTATTGAGAGCTTGCTCTGTTTTAGGTGCTGATTTAGATGCAGGCAGATGGTAGAGAAATAACCAGTTCTATGCTCTCAAAAAGCCATAGACTTATTTGGTGAAAAATAAATACACACATTCATATGAATTAAATTAGATAATAACATGAACTGATTGGTTCTGATACCGCCCTTGACCGATGACAAGTTCTGCTTCTTCTAATGTTGAAGTATAACATCAGAGAAGTATGCCAAGGCAAGTATACTAAGCAGGTTTTATTTAAAAGTAGTAATAATACAGACTTCTCCCGGGAGGGAGAATGGGGCCATGGCTGATGTTCTAGAATCCCAAGAAGTGAGTGCACCCTACATCTTTTATAGGTTCAGGTCTCCTTTGTTCTCCAGTTCTCTCCCCACTTATCTCTCCTTCCTGCCTACTTGACTAGGCCTGGTTTTGCAGGTGAGATATGAAAAGTGAGAAGTGATGGGCAGAGGGAGGGCCAAAGTGATTCAGCCAGGCAAGGGCCCAGGGGGCATTAATTAGCAGTTCCTTGCCTGCAGTCCTTGATTAGGGCAGGTAAATTTGGTAATCAATGGGCTCTGGAGATCCTTGACATTCCATTCTCCCAGGGGCAGTTTCCAACTTCCAGAGGCAGATGGCTTTCATGGCCTCCATTTCCTCCATTTGACCTGATCCCCTATTTCTACACTAACTGCCTGTCCCCAGTTCTGGCTTCAGTTCCATGAAGAAAACAAAAATTAGTAGTTTGATAGAAACTGACCCCAGCCATTAGGAGTGTCTCTCTGAAGAAGGCATTTGAGAAGAAACCAGCCATTTTAAACCTCACTAAGGAGAATTCCACAGAGAATATCTTGATGGGATGAGCCTTGTAACAAGGCTACTGGCTGGTGAACGGGAGAGGAAAGGGTTTCAGAGAGGTAGACACGTTATTCCATGGTGTAACTGTAGTAACTAATGGCAACGTGGTAACTTTGGCTATGGTGAGGAGTTTGGTTTCACTCCCAACAGCAGTGCGAAACTCCTGGAGGGTTTCAGCCTGAGGGTGAAAAGGGAGCTAAGCCCTGGCCATGACAGGCTGCATTTAGGGCATGAAAAGTTTCAGGACTAGATAGCCGATTCCAGGAAGGCTACTAGATTAGGACTGGCCTTTGGCAAACAACCAATTGGGAGCTAACAAGCCAATGCCTAGCATTCCAAACCATATATGTCAGAATGTTAAGACCTGGGTACCCTAAGCCAATGGAAACATGCCAAACCACACATATTGAAAGATCAGCCAACTGTGTACTTTGCTTTGTTCAAATTTCCCGCTCTACTGTGGAGCTCATAAAAATCCCACTGAATCAACACTCAGGACTCTCAACCAGTACCTGCTGTGTCAGTGAACGCTGTGAGTCCAAGCTCGAGATTGCAATAAAGACCCTTTGCTTTTGCATTGGAGACGGCTCCCTGGTGGTCTTTGGGGATTTGTGATCTGGGCACAACAAGGGAGGTACTATTATGTTCAGAATTTAGGAATATCCCTGGCTTTGTGTGAAGAATGGACTGTGGAGGAACAAGTTTGGAAGCAAGAGACTGCTGCATTTCTCCAGACAAAAAGATGCTGGTGGCCAATGTAGGCTATAGCAATGGAGATGGTGAAGAGTGATATGATTTCTGTTACATTGTACCAGCTGAATGGACAGAATGTACACATGGCTTGAATGTGAATTGGGAGGGAAACAAGTATTAGCTTTTTGGCCTGAGGAACCAAGTGGATGGTCAAATTGTTTTCTGAGAAGAAAAACTTGGTGTGGGACAGCTTTAGGATGTCAGTGTGGAAGTTAGTGTTTGATTAGGCTGAGTTAAGGGTGGTAATTCAACATCTCAGTGAAGGTGCTAGTTTGACATTGCATATGTAGCTCAAAGTGGACATCAAAGCTGGTATTACAGATTTGAGAGTTAGTAGTCTGGAAATGGCACTTAAATGAATGAGACTGGGTGAGATTGTAAGGCAGCTTAGGACCCGTGGCGATAGCGGCTGCTGTACGATCCCGCTGAACTGCCGCCTGCTCACTCGGCTTGCCAATAGCTCCCAGAAAAATGCACCGCAGACACGAGGTCTCACGCAAGAGACTTTATTATGCGGACGACTAACACGTCCGCTCAGGGTGAAAAGAAAGGAAAAAAGAGAAAGATGGCGTGTAGCTTCTCTCAGATATTGGAATCTTGCGGGCTGGGAAGAACCAGTAGCGGAGGAGAATACTTGCAAGCTGACTGATGAACCAATAGCTATTTAGCATGTTAGGACATAACATGGGAAGCAGGAAAATGGCGGCAGCATAAGCCAGAAATTCCTGTAACGTAAGAGGCGGGCAGAGCGCAGATTGACAAGTGGTTGGGAGGCGGAGTATCGGTTTTATATTACAGAGATTACCTGGAAGAGAGGGGAGATAGAGAAAAAAGAAAATCAGAAGGCCAAGGACAAAGCACTGGGGTTCACTCACATTTAGAAATGTAGCAATGGATGAGGAGACTACAGAGAGACTGATGAAGCCAGAATTAAGGACCGGTAGTTAGTGTAGAAATAGGGAATCGGGTCAAATCCAGGAAATGAAGCCATGAAGCCATCTGCCTCTGGAAGTTGGAGACTGCCCCTGGGAGAATGGAATGTCAAGGATCTCCGGAGCCTATTGATTACCAAATTTACCTGCCTTTATCAAGGACTGCAAGCATGGAGCTGCTAGTTAATGCCCCCTGGGCCCTTGCCTGCCTGAATCACCTTGGTCCTCCCCCTGTCCATGGCTTCTCACTTAATGCAAAACCAGGCCTAGTCAAGTAGGCAGGAAGGAGAGATAAGGGGGGAGAGAACTGGAGAACAAAAGAGACTTTAAACTATAAAAGATGGAGGGTTCACTCACTTCTGGGGACTTTAGAACATCAGCTATGGCCCCCTTCTTCCTGCCTGGAGAAGTCTGTATTATTACCTTTAAATAAAACCTGCTTAATATGCTTGCCTTGGTGTACTTCTCTAGTGTTCAAACTTTGACATTAGAAGGAGCAGAACTCGTCACTGTTAAATGGCAGTATCACTGAGACAGAGACATGCATGTTGTCCAGGAGCCAGATGAAAGCATTTTGGGAAGCACTTCCTTGTTAGTCTCATGCGGTGCTGTTGAGAAACTTTATAAATGAGACCCCAGTGTAAACTCTTGGGTTTAGCAGTATGAATGTCTTAGGTGACTTTGATAAAAGCCATCTCAGCAGAATGGTGCGGAGAATGGAGGACAGAAAGTGGCCACAGTGAGTATGAAAATTTTCTGTGAAGGGAAACAAAAATGGGAACACTGGAAGGTCAAGTAAAGTTTATTTATGTATTACTAATTTAATGATAATTAGTAATACATATTAATGCATAGGGAGAGAGGGAGAGGTGTGCTACAGGCATGGAGGGGTGGGCAGGTGGATTGGATGATGCAGAGAAGAGATTATTTTTATTTGATTACATATTTGCTTTGTTTTGAGGTGATGTCACTGCAAGGAAATCCCACGAAACCACACTGGACACAGGAAATCACATAAGGGAATTTATTAAGCAAACAGAGTGTCTCCCTGCAGGGTAAGAGAGAAAATGAGAGGAAAAGAGAAAGGGCGCGCGCTAGAGAGAGTGGGATGCGAGGAGGAAGAGAAGCAAGTGTGTAGGAGAGAGAAGCAAGAGAGGAAAGATGGCGGTTGAATTCCGCCAGGCTAGCAGGGGACCAATATCGGAGAAGGATACTTGCAAGCTGACTGATGAACCAATAACTAGCTAGGCTGTTCACAGATTGACAAGTGGTTGGGAGGCATGGAAAAGGGCTGCACCAGAAAGGGCGGGGGAGCAGCTTTATACATTACAGTCACTAGGGGAGAATGGGACATATTTTACTAGTAGTAGTCATGACAGGAAAAGTTGAGTATGGGAGTTTTGAGGACATAGAACAAAAGTCAAAATCGTTTGCATGGTTGTGGATTATTTTATTTATTTTTTAAATGTCTTTTTTTTTTAAACACTTTTATATTATTTATTCATTTTTATGTGGTGCAGAGAATTGAACCCAGTGCCTCACACAGGCTGAGCAAGTGCTCCACTACTGAGCCACAACCCCAACCTGTGTGGATTATTTTAGAATAATTTAGTTTAGGGTTTCACAATTTTTTTCTGTAAATGGACAGATACAGTATTTTCAACTTTGTGGGCTATTGTTTCTGTTCCATTAGTCAACACTGTCTTCGATTGCATGAACCCATGGATAATGCAGAAATGAATAAATGTAGCTGTGTTCCAATAAAACTTTATTTAGGAATTGCTGAGGTCAGAGGAAGATGGCAGAAGTGAGTTAGGCAGAGAGTCCCAATCTCCTCAACAATACACAGAAAGGAGGCAGCGAAGGAACCGACAAATTGAGAGGTGGGTGACAAAATAAATGTTCTAAAACTCCATATAACATACTCTGAGATCCAAGGAAACTGGAAGACAGGTACCAAACTAGAAAATAAACTCAGAGCTCTCTAACCCTCAACACAAACCTGGGGATGAAGCGGGGGAAGGGGCAACAGAGAAAGAGGTGGTGGGGGAGCCCACGTTCTCTTAAGCTCACCGACTTAAAAACTGTTGGGAAGCACGATGGTAACAAAAGCCTCCTTAAAACAACACAAAACAGCTTAAAACCTAATCATGAAAAGAAAGCTGAGCAGGAATCCACAGGCATCTTGTGGCGCCCTCAGCCCATCAGTCATGCCCTTAAATCAGCAGGCACCTTCCCATGCCCAGACAGCTACAAACTAAACCTGAGGGAAGTGCCCTGCCATGGGACCCTCTAAGAATCCAGCCAGAAAGAACTTCTAGAAGGACCACCACTAGTCGTGAATCTCTGAAACCCCCAATCCCTTTCTCTTCCTCTCACCGCAAACAAGGGGCGTAACTGGGCTGGTGGGAGCAGGCGCAGTGCGAGGAGGCTTGCTCTCCAAGCCAGGCAGGGATGAAAAGCTCTGTGCAGCATCTGCTTGCTCGCTGGTCTCAGACAACTCTGAAGCAGCTTTGGCCCTGAACAAGGAAAGCAGATTCACCAGGTCCTGACCACTGACACTCAGGGGTACTGGTGGGAAGCCTAGGGACAGTCCACAGGATGGCAGGGCCATACCAGAGGGAAGCTGCCTGAATATCTAGTGACAGAGACCCAGTGGGAAATTGCCAGAGGCAACACAGTAGAAAGACACTGATACCAGTCTTAACAGGTGCACAACCTGAACTATGATTACAACGGGCACGTGACAAGACACTTTTTGAATATTTACAGGACCTTGTATCAGACTTAGTAAGCAGAGAGGGCAAACACCTGCCATTCACAACCTGGGTCAGTGGACACTAGAGTCCAAGTGAACTACCGGAGACCCTTCACTACAGTACCTCAGAGAGTGATGTCAGCCGGGGGAATACTCCGGCACCACAGATCACCCATGGAAAATCCACAATCAGAATCCTGTGCTCATAGACAGTCACCAGCATCTTTGCTACTCTACAAGGATCTAATAGAGGGGAACAGGTACACAGTGACCCACAGCAAACATATACTTAAGAGCCTGCATCCTGAACTACTGCACTCAGTAGAATCAGTCAACCCACAACACTGCACCCTCCAAGCAGTCAGCTGCAGGACCCTGAATTGATAAAGCAGCAGCTGCTGCTAGGAGGTTCATAACAACTAGGGAATGATCTCCTGTGTCCCTGCAACTCAGGAGAGATCCATAACCAGAGACTGATAGACATCTGCTAAATGTCCAAACCCCAATAAAATCCAAACAAAGATTTAACAATAATTTCCTTCACTTTGACATGGCATACTATAAACAACTCCTTAAATAACATATAAATAACATATAAATAAGGGCATATAAATAACTACTTAACTTGAATGATAATTTTTAACTCAACAGCCAACATTGTACCTTCAACCCATTTGAATGCATTTCATCTAATAGCTTAAAGCATTAATTGAAATTAATCTTCATATCTTTGTTTTCCTAACCCTCTGTCTGCAAGAGACTAACCTTACAGGTAAAGACATCCACAGACTTAAGGTGAAAGGATGGGAAAAAACATACAGTTCACATGGATCTCACAAACAAGCAGGGGTTACTAGTTTCATATCAGATAAAGTGGACTTCAAGTCAAAATCAGAAGATACAAGGAAGGTCATTTCATACCCCTTAAGTGAATCAAACATCTACAAGGAACAATCAAAAAATATTTATGCCCCAAACAATGGAGCATCTACATGTATCAAACAAATCCTTCTTGATAGATAATAGAATGAGACAAACATTATTACCCTGTGTACATGTATGATTACACAGTGTGACTCTACTTCGTGTACTACCAGAGAAATGTAAGTTGTACCCCATTTGTGTATAGTAAATTAAAAAAAATAAAAAAATATTTAAAAAAAGAATCAAATAACTGGGCATGGTGGCACATGCCTGTAATCCCAGCAGCTTGGTAGGCTGAGGCAGGAGGATTATAGTTCAAAACCAGCCTCAGCAACAGCGAGGCACTAAGCAACTCAGTGAGACCCTGTCTAAATAAAATACAAAATAGGGCCAGGGATGTGGCTCAGTGGTCAAGTGGCCTTGAGTTCAATCCCTGGGACCCCTCCCCGCAAAAGAAGAATCAAGTAGAATAATACGACACTACTGGGTGACTTTAACATGCCTCTGTCATCACTGGATAGATCATCCAAACAAAAACTAAGTAAAAATTCTACCGAACTAAAAAATGCAATTAATAATATGGAACTCACAGACATCTATAGAATATTTCATCCATCAACAACTGAATTCACTTTCTTCTCAGCAACACATGGACTATTTTCTAAAATATACCATATTTTAAATCATAAAATAAATCTTAACAAATCCAAAAAATTAGAGATAAATCAAAACCCATGAATCAATCATGTTCCTATTCTCCAATGATGAATAGGCTGAAAAAGAAATTAGGAAAACTATTCCCTTTACGATAGCTTTAAAAAAAAAAAAAAAACACTTGGGAATCAATCTAACAAAAGGGTGAAAGTTCTCTACAATGAAAATTATAAAACACTTAAGAAAGAAATTTAAGAAGACCTTAGAAGATGGAAAGACTACCCATGTTCTTGCATAGGCAGAATAACCTTGTCAAAATGGTTATACTGTCAAAAATACTATATAGACTTAATGCGATTCCCATCAAAATTCCAATGACATCCTTCACAGAAATTTTTAAAAAAGCAATAATGAAATTCATTTGGAAAAATAAGAGACCCAGAATAGCCAAAGCAATCCTTACCAAGAAAAGTGAAGCAGGAGGTATTAAAATAACAGACCTCAAATTATACTACAGAGATATAGTAACAAAAATGGCATAGTACTGGCACCAAAACAGGTATGAAAACCTGTTGCATGATTGTCTGCAAATAGGAGGGTCTCCCGCTATGTTGGACAAATCTTGTCAGCAATACCAACAAAGCATGGGAAAAGGACTCAGTCTCTGCGCAAAGATCTGAGAAGAGCTTTATTAGGGAGAAATGGAGCACTTGTCACAAAGGAAGCCACTTCTGCCTTTACTGCATATAACACTGTCTTTTATATGCTTGCATTTAAACTAACCATACACAAAGGTCAAGCCTTGCATAAGCAGTTACTAGTCTATTTGGCAGATTATCGGTCGGTAACAAAGTAAAAAACAACCATGTGAACACAGAAGGTGACAGGTTCACAGACCACAGAAGAACATCCTGTTCACAGAGCACAGGAAAAGAGGATGGGGCCCCAGTCCCTGAGTGGTCTGAAAAGTACACACCATGCTGACTTCCTCCAGGGGACAGGGCAGAGCTCTAGTCCCGAGTGGCCTGTTTGGCATGTCTGTCTCCTGACAGAATGCCACATAGGCTTCCCTCCAGGAGATAGGGCCCACAAAGCTAATGGGACAGAATGTAACACAGAGAGTAAAACCCACATAGTTACAGGAGAAAAAAATAGCCTTTTTAACAAACAGTGTTGGGAAAACTGGAATCCATATGTAATAGAATGAAATTAAACCCCTATCTCTCACTCTGCACAAAACTCAACTCAAGGTGGATCAACGACTTAGGAATTAGAGCAGAAACTCTGCACTTGCCAGAAGAAAGTGTAGGCCCAACAATCCAACATGTTGACCTAAGAACCAACTTCTTTAGTAAAACTCCTAAAGTACAAGAAGTAAAATAAAAATTCAATAAATGACATGGCATCAAATTAAGAAACTTCTTCATAGAAAAAGAATCAATCAAGAGTGTGAAGAGAGAAACTACAGAATGGGATAAAATCTTTGCCACCTGCACCTCAGATAGGGTGTTAATACCTAGGATATACAAAGAACTAAAAACAACACCAAAAACCAAATAGTTCAATCAATAAATGGGAAAAGGAACTAAACAGACACTTCTCTAAAGAAGAAATATGAATGGTCAACAAATGTATGAACATATGTTCAACATCTCTAGCAAGTAGAGTAATGCAAATCAAAATTACACTGAGATTTCATTTCACTCTAGTCAGAATAGCAATTATCAAGAATACAAGTAACAATAAATGTTGGTGAGGATGTGGGAAAAGGGCAAACTCATACATTGCTGGTGAAACCACAAATCAGTGCAACCAATCTGGAAAACAGTATGGAGATTCCTCAAAAACTAGGAATGGATCAACCATGTGACCCAACTATCCCACTACTCTGTATATATCCAAAGGACTTAAAATCAGCATTCTACAGTGGCATAGCTACATCAGTGTTTACAGTAGCATGATTTACAAGAGCTAAGCTATAGAAACAACTTAGGTGTCTCTCCACAGATGAATGGATAAAGAAAATGTGGTATATATATATATATAATAGAATATGTTACTCAGCCATAAATAAGAATGACTTTATGGAATTTGTTGATAAATGGATGAAACCGAAGACTATCATAGTGAAATAAGCCAGTCCTCCAAAGTCAAAGGTTGAATGTTTTCTCTGATGTGTGGAAGTTAATTTAAAAAAGGAGGTGGGGATTAGAAAAAAAGGCCAGTAGCGCACGCCTCTAATCCCAGCGGCTTGGGAGGCTGAGGCAGGAGGATCTTGAGTTCAAGGCCAGTCTCAGCAAAAGCAAGGTGCTAAGTAACTCAGACTCTGTCTCTACATAAAATACAAAATAGGGCTGGGGATGTGGCACAGTGATCAAGTGCCCCTGAGTTTAATCCCTAGTACAAACAACAACAACAAAAAAAGAATGGAAGATAGAGCAATAGAGTAGACAAAGGGGAATGAAGGGAAGGCAGGATGGATGGGGTAGGGAAAGACAGTGGAATGAATCTGACCTAATGTACATATAATATAATGTACATATAATTTGACCTATGTACATATATGAATATACCACAGTGAATCGCACCATCATATACATCCATAAGACACTAATTAAAATGGAAACAAACTATAAATATATGGCAGAAAGATCAGTAGAGTAGAGGGAAGGGAAATGGGGGTAAGAGGTAGGGGGTGGGAAAGTACTAGGGACTGAATTAGATCAAATTATATTCCATACTTCTATAATTTTGACAAAATAAATTCTATTGTCATATAATTAAAAGAAACCAATAAAGAAAGAGAAGAAAAACATTTATAAAGTATGGTTGTTGGAGTGAAAGATATCAGGCCCTGAGAGCAGAGGTTGTTGGTTGGATCAACTGTGCATTTTCCAAAAATGATGATGTAAGTGGTATGGGAAAGGAGGATGGTGATTCAGGTTCCCAAATCTTCAAAAAGGAGGAATGACTGACTATGAGGTCAGCAGATGACCTTGGCAATGAAGGGTGATGAGGGAAGAATCCAGCAACCTGGGTTTCAGATGAACTGGGGTTTGAGGGAAACTGGAGGGTGCCACAGTGGGGAGAATGAGGGATATGGCCTCATTTCCAGGCACAGTGGTACAAAGCTTGGAGTGGTGGCCACCACTGAGAGAGCTGAGAATGTGCCGGGTGGACAGACAAGATGTTCTGTGAAACCAGGTAAAGTTAAGTTCAGGCAAAGGCCCAAGTCCAAGTAGAATTCAGCGATGATAGAGCAGGAGCTCCCCCTGGTCACAGAGTGGTCTCCCTGCACCAGAGGGGTGTGGCCACCGACAGTCCCTGATGGTTGAGCACCTCGGAGAGGTGGCCTCTTTTCTGGAAACATAGGGGAGTGAATAGGTGGTGTGGCAGTCTGAAGAACCAGACAATGAAAGCCTCTGACCTTCTGTCCCCTCTATGGGTTATGAAGATAGAATTCTTTTCAGTTCTTTTTCAATTTCAATGCATTTTTAAACAGACTGATTCCCTCCCTCCTTCTCTCCTTTCTTCCCTCCTCTCTCACTCTCCCTCTCTCCCTCTCTCTTCTTTCTTTCTCTTTCTCCTTTTTAATTGACAATAGTCGTATACATTTATGGAGTATAATGTTTTATCCACGTGTGCCTTTTAAAAAGAGTTAATCAAGCTAATTAATATATCTATCACCTCTTTAGCTTATCATTCTTTGTGTGATGAGAATGTTAAAAACCAATTCTTTTAGCAGTTGACTCTGGTCACCTAATGTAGGACAATAACTCATGCCCATCTTATTCCTCTAGTCTAACTGAAACTTTGTACCCTTGGATCAGTAGCTCCCCTCTTCCAGTCTGTACCTGCATCCAGCCTCTGGCAACACCTTTCTACTCTGTGTCTCTAGGTTAGGCAGTTTAGATTTCACATGCAAGAGAAGTCAGTATTTGTCTTTTCGTGCCTGACTTATTTCACCGAACACTAAATTTCTAATTTCTTTCATTATAAGAAATACAGTGATCGCATGGTCCCTGTTCAGAAATTCAAATTGTAGGATAACCGTATCCCTGTTTAAATAAGCAAGCAAAACCTTTCTCAGAGGCCGTAATGTAATTAAAATTTGTTTATGTCTTACTTAAATTTAAAATGACTATTTTCTCATAGTCTTTCTGGAAGGGTGTTGAAGGTTTTCCAACATACAGCTTTGGTATGGTACCAGGGACACCTGGCCAAAGGGGAAAAAGTTGGTGGGGTTGTTCCTACCTATGGCTTTTTGGACTTCTGGGGCAGAAGATTCTGTATCTACATACTAGAACACATTTTGGAAATGTCTTCTATTAAGGGGAGGGACATGTGTTGGAACCTGGCTGACTGAGGCTATTTTTTTTTTCCCCACTAGTAAAACAAGTCTTTGGTAGACAGAGGGATGCTCAATGACAGGTGACATCTGAGGGCATGAACTAACTGGCTTTGTGTGCCTGTGAATGGGTATACCATAAGTGGCACTTTCTTTGCTAACAAAAAAGGAAAAGAGAGAATGGTACCATATGATAAAATTATATGGGAGAACTGGGGAATGGAAATTAGGACATATTAATAAAATTTTAATTGTATAATTACATTCTCAAGTTGGGTGATTGCCTTACTTGCTCTTCATTTGGGTGGGGAAACTTTTTATGAGCAATTATTGTGAAATTTTATGTACTCTTTTGAGGGCTATGGGTAAAAGCACAATGGAACTTAAAACTGGATGCAAAGCCGCAGGCTCTACTCAAACACCTGCTACCAGACTTTGATAGAATTTCCTAGGAACCACCAAGTCATTTTGATTCCTTAATTTTCTCTTTGTGTGTATACATGTGTGTTTACTACTTTTGGAAAAGTTTCCAGAGTTGTGCCAAAGATGACTGGGAACCAATTTAAATAATTTGGGGGAATGCCCAAAGGCAACAGAATGTGGGAAAGCTTCTGGAACTGCAGAGGTAAGCAGAATGTTCCAGCACTATCCTGGAATGCCACATCCGCAGCACCATCATCTTGGAAGGAAAACAATTTTCATTTAAAATTGTAACTGACATCTGTGATCCGTTTCCTGCAAAGAGCAGGGGTCGATAAATGGATTGTAAGAAATTGTCAGCATTTAATGGTTTGAATTTCAAAGGATGCCGGAAATCTCCATGAAAATGTTAAGAGATTTTTATAGAACATGCTAGAAGAATAGAAAACTAAGCAGGGTAGCAAGGGATTGATGCATTAATTCAACAAATATTTTTTTTGCTTTTTATGAATTTCTTCTTACTCCTTTCTGTATACCAGGCAGGAGTTGGAGGAAACTGAGTAATTGAAGCAGAAATTCCTATCCTTGTGGAGCTTACATTGTAGTGGAGAAAGATTATTTTAAAAAAATACATAAAAGAAAAGAATAGCCATGAATTTGGGTATAAAAAGAATACTGGAACACAAAGGAATGATGGGGTGGGGGATCAGTTTTCAATTGGGTGGGCAAGGAAGCTTTTGTTGAGAAAGAGTATTTCCATAGCCATCTCAGGATGTGAGGTAGTAAGTAGTGTGTACAATTGAATGATCCAGGCAGAGAGAATAGTGCTTGCAAAAGCTGTGTCTGCAGACCAGCAAGGGGACACTGGCTGGGGGGAATCAGGTGGAAGTAGTAGGAAGTGAGGACAGAGAGCTTCGAATGCCATTGCAAAAACAGTCATTGTTTCTCTCATTCAGATGCAGCAGCTTAAACTGACTTTTGTTTTAACAGGGTCATTAGAGAAAAAAACTCGAGACTAGATGGTAGGCCAGCAGGAGTGTAAGCAGGAAAACCTGTGAAGAGACTATTGAAATGTTCCAGGTGAGCAATGATTAGTTCCCCTGCACCAGGGTGGAACTGAGGAAGGGGAAGGGGGTGAGGTTCTGGATATATTTTCAAGGTGAGTGCTCAGAATTTGTCCAGAGGTTGAGCGTGGTAGTGAAACAGAAGGATCAGGGCTGGGGATCATCTTTTAGTACTGAGTCACTGGATGATGGAATTGTTATAAATGTCAATGGTGAAGACTCAGTGGATTTTGAGTGGTAGGGAGAATTTGGACTTCAGTTTTGTTCCTTCTTCTCTCCCTTCACCTTCTCCCTCCCTGTCCCCCTCCTTCTCCTGTACTGGGAATTGAATTCATGGGTGCTTTATCATTGAGCTAAGTCCGTAGTCCTTTTTATTATTTTATTTTGAGACAGGTTCTTACAAAGTTAAGACAGATTCTCTTTAAGTTTCTGATGCTGGTCTCCTGTGATTCGTGATTCTCCTGTCTCAGCCTCCTAAATTGCTGGGATTATAGGCTACTTTTGAGCTACCTGTTACACATTCAAATAAGTCTAGAGGCAATGGGATATGCATGGAAGTCTAAGGGGAAGTCTAGGCTGCAGCTATAATTATGAGAGTCATCAGTGTAATGATAGTATCTAGTCCATGGCCCTGGGTGAGGTTTCTAAAGAAGTGTGTGTAGATAAAACAAGAAGGTCAAATAAATGAAGATTGAGAATTGACCATTCAATTTGCAAGCTGGAGGTTACTAGTGACTCTGGTAAGAGTCCTGGGGATGAAAGAACCAACTGAAGAGGTTCCAAAAGAAAAATGAAGCAGAGAAATTAGAAACAGTAAGCAAATGCAGTTCTTTAAATTAGTTTTCTTGTAAGGAGTGAACAGAGAAATAGGGTAGTAGTTGGAATTTGAAGAAGAGTCAAGAGAGTTTAAAATATGTTTTTTTTTTTTTCATACCAGGGATTAAACCCACAGGTGCTTAAGCACTAAACTACATCCCAGTCCTTATTTATTCTTCATTTTGAGACAGGATTGCTATAAATTGCTTAGGGCCTCACTAAGGTGCTGAAACAAAGGTGCTGGGATTACAGGCATATGCCACTGTGCCTGGCAAGTATTTTTTTTTTTTTAATATGGAAGAAATAACATCAGGCTTGTGAAGGATCCACTAGAGAAGGTAAAAATGATAATACAGAAGAGAGAAAGAATTTTTTTTTATTGTAAACAAATGGGATACATGTTGTTTCTCTGTACATGGCGTAAAGGCATACCATTTGTGTAATCATAAATTTACATAGGGCAATGTTGTTTGATTCATTCTGTTATTTTTTTCCCTTCCCCCCACCCCTCCCACCCCTCTTTTCCCTCTATACAGTCCTTCCTTCCTCCATTCTTACCACCCTCCTTATCCCTAACCCTAACCATAACCCTAACCCTAACCCTAACCCTAACGCTAACCCCTCCCACACCCCATTATATGTCCTCATCCGCTTATCAGTGAGATCATTCGTCCTTTAGTTTTTTGAGATTGGCTTATCTCACTTAGCATGATATTCTCCAATTTCATCCATTTGCCTGCAAATGCCATAATTTTATCTTTCTTCATGGCAGAGTAATATTCCATTGTATATATATATGTCACAGTTTCTTTATCCATTCATCAACTGAAGGGCATCTAGGTTGGTTCCACAATCTGGCTGAATTGAGCAGCAATGAACATTGATGTGGCTGTATCTCTGTAGTATGCTGATTTTAAGTCCTTTGGGTATAGGCCAAGGAGTGGGATAGCTGGGTCAAATGGTGGATCCATTCCAAGCTTTCTGAGGAATCTCCATACTGCTTTCCAGAGTGGCTGTACTAATTTGCAACCCCACCAGCAATGTATGAGTGTACCTATTTCCCCACATCCTCTCCAACACCTACTGTTGCTTGTGTTCTTGATAATTGCCATTCTAATTGGGGTGAGATGGAATCTTAGGGTAGTTTTGATTTGCATTTCTCTTATTACTAGAGATGTTGAACATTTTTTCATATATCTATTGATTGCTTGTAGATCTTCTTCTGTGAAGTGGAGAGAAAGAATTGACCAGCACTATTTCTGAGTAGGTGAGAAGGGCAGAGGCCTGTGCATAAGTTAAAGGAATTACCCTTCGTTAGGACTTAAAGCAAAGCAGTTATTCATGGTGCCAGAGGAAAACTCTGTGGTTAAGCAATGATTCTGGGTGAGGCATAAAGGTATTGGAGTTTATTCATGGTACCTTCTGGTAAATTTCCTTAGATTTAGGAAATATGAGAGAAAAACGTAGGAGTATAAAGTTAACTAAATCTTCTACCAATGGGCTTGGTAGGTCTGATCTGAGGTGATGGTTAACTTCGAAGGCAGTGGGTGGTGAGGCCCAGGTCCTCCTCTAGAGGCTCCTTCTGCACCCAACCCCATCTTTCCCATTACTACCCAGTCTCTAGTCAGTGAGGTGGCCCCATGTCCTGCATACCTGTCTCTCCATTATTCCTGATTTATGTATCCCAGTTTTCTGAAAGATCAGACAAAATAGATTCTAGGATGGGGACGAGGGCTTTTAATCTGGAAACTGCTTGTGTGAATCCTTGGTTTATGGAGGTAAAAATAATCTATTTAGTAGTTTCCTTAGAATTTGTGATATGGCAATTCCCCCTTGTCTCTCTTCCTTCTCTCTCTTTCTCTCTCTCTCTCTCTCTCTCTCTCTCTCTCTCTCTCTCTCTCTCTCTCTCTCTCTCTCTCTCTCTGTGTGTGTGTGTGTGTGTGTTTGGAAGGGATATTTTCCAAGACCCTCAGTGGGTACCCCATACTATTAATTGATTGAATCCTATATACAGGCACTGTGATACGGCACCAATCTATGTGATAACAGATGGCTGAGTGACTGATGGTTGGGACTGATGGATATGAGAGACAAAAGGTCGATTCATGTCCCAGGTGGGACAGAGTGGAAGGGATGAGAGAGATTCCATCACATTACTCAGAAGGGCATGCAATTTAAAATTTATGAATTGTTTATTTCTGGAATTTTCCATTTAATATTTTTGAACCCCAGTTGACCAAAGGTAATTAAAACAATAGAAAACAGATAAGAGAGGACCACTGTATACATTTATGAATAAGTCCACTTTTAAATAATACTACACTGCTTCCTAGATAGTGTAGATGTCCCATAACAGAGATTTTTTTCAAATTCCTTCCTCCTGTCTCTTATGAAATTACTGTCATTCATTTCACTTATTTGAAGTTATAATCACACACTGTATTGTTGCTATTATTATTTTGAACAAAGTGTTATATATCAGATGAAACAGGAATCAGAAAATTAAAGGTTTTATATTATCTTTATTCCTTTTCAAATTACTCTTCTTTTTTTCTGTGCAGATCTGAACTTTGAACTTTCATCATTTTCTTTTTTTCTGAAGACCTTATTATTTTGGTGCTAGTAATTGAATCCAGGAGTGCTTTACCACTGAGCTGAATCCACAGCTCTTTTTATTTGTATTTTTAATTTGAGACAGAATCTCACTAAGTGGCTGAGGCTGGCCTCAAACTTGTAATTCTCCTGCTTCAGCCTCCCAAGTGGCTGGAATTACAGACATGTGCCACTGAGACCAACTCTGAAAAACTTCTTTTGACATTTTTTGCAAAGTAGGCTGGTTGTTACTATTCTGCCAGTTTTTAAAAATGTTTTTATTAGTGCATAATAATGTTTCCTAAGAATGGTGTTCATTGTAACATATTCATATATGCACATATCATAATTTGTTCATTTCATTCCTCATAATTTCCCCCTTCCCTCCCCACTGCCCTGTCCATGATCATTCCTTGGGCAGCCATAAAGAAGAATAAAATTAAGTCATTTGCTAGTAAATGAATGGAACTAGAGAGCATCATGCTAAGTGAAATGAGCCATATTCAGAAAGTCAAGGGTCAAATGTTTTCTCTCATATGCAGAAGCTAGAGAGAAAAAAGGAATTATCATAAGGGAATCTCACAAAAATAGAACTGAGATCAGTGAAGTAGAGGTAGGGGATCTACCTACCTCTAGGTAGAAGAGAAGGAGGAAGAAGAAGGAGGAAGGAAGAGAAAGAGGAAGAACAGGGAAATAAAATAAACCAAATTATGTTATATGCATGTGTGAATATATCATGATGAATCTCACTTTATATATAATTATAACCCATCATTTTTTTTTGGTCTGGTACTTTTTATTTCTTCATCGTTTTTAAATTATCAAATGAAATTATTTCAGGACACAGAATTGTATAGTTCACTCAACTGTGTTCTTGCTTTTGTGGTTTGTAAAGGAAGTCCAAAGTAATTTGTTCTTTTTGCTCTGTAAGTAACGTATTTTTGGCGTTTTCTTTTAAAATATACCATTTGACTTTGATTTTCTATAGTTTGAATATGATGTGCCTCGTGTAGAGTTTTGATATTTTATTGTATTTGGTGTTCTCTGAGCTTCCAAGATCCATGGTTTGGTGTCTCACACTAATTTTAGAAAAATCTCAGTCATTATGCCTTCAAGTATTTCTTCTGTTCCTTTTTATTTCTTCTCATTGTGGTGGTCACATTATGTATATACTACATCTTTTGTAAACTTGTGGTTCTTGGATGTTACGCTCCCTTTTTTTGCTGTGATTTTCAATGGGGAAGTTCCTACTGATGTATCTTCAAGGTCACTGGATTCTTTCTGTGGCCATTTCTAGTCCACTGATGAGCTCAATGAAAGCATTCTTCCTTTATGATGTAGTATTTTTGCTGGTCAGCACTCCCTTTCATCCTTTCCTAGAGCTTTCATTTCTCTGCTCTCTTTGTCTGTTCTTATATGTCATCCCCTCTTTTTAATTAAAGTCCTCAGCATATTAATGATAGATATTTTAAAACTTCCAAGATGGTAATTTCAAAATCTATAATATAACTGAGTCTAGTTAAAATTTTTGTCTCTTTAGACTTTAAAAAATTATTTATTTTTATTTATTTATTCACTTATTTATTGTTTCTTAGAATGCCCTGTAAGTTTTTTTGAAAGTTCAATAAGATATATTGTGTAAAAGAGACTGAGGTGAATAGTCTGTTAGTATGAGTTTTTATGTTTATCTTTTTAGGAGTTAGGCTGCTTGTATATTGTTTGACATATCTATGTATCAGAGGTTAAAATTTTCGCCAGTGTGTCTCTTATGTCAGTTGTCTTTGAATTCCCTAGAGATTCCTTCTTGAATGTCTTGAATCTACATATCCTGTTATTATATAGAAACAATGTTGATGTTATGTAAGGTGTAGGGAAAGCAGAAACCTCATTTTTATTTTTATTTTTAGTTATAGATGGACACAATACCTTTATTTTATTTATTATAATTATTATTTTTTTTGTGTGGTGTTGGGGATTGAACCCAGGTCCCTGTGCTTGAGAGGTAAGCACTCTACCAACTCAGCTATATTCTCCATTCTTATTTATTCATTTTTATGTGGTTCTGAGAATTGAATCCAGTGCCTCACACATTCTAGGCAAGCACTCTACCATTGAGCCACATCCCCACACTGCAGAAACCTCTTATTTTCTTCAAATCAGATCTCAGTCTTTTGTTGGGCTTGTGCCCCTCCTATACTGTGACCTTTAGAAGTGCTTCTTTACTCTTTATGTGACACAGAAGCTTAGAGATGAAGGAAGTTGGGCATTTATTTTCCCCTTTGTTGGTTATTGGATGAAACTCATATTTCCTAGGGTCTGGTAAAATAATTTTTCCTAAGACCAGGCTCTTGATAATGAGAAAAGAAAGTTCTGAACTTTTTTCAAAATGGATACTTCTCCACATTTTTTGTCTGAAGCATGAGGATGTTTTTCTCTAATCTTCACCCCAATAGCTTGATGAGATTCTTAGAGTTCAAACTCATGGAGTTTCCCCCACCAGTATTCCAAAGAATGGGCCCCCAAGAGTTATTCTCTCTCAAGTTAATCCATATTAAGCCTAGAACTTAGTCAGCTATTCTCTAAGTGCTCCTCCCAGGATCCATCTGTGACTTCTTTACCTGGAAGCTTTGTATTTCCCTATTTCTTCAGATTTGGGGCAAGAGATTTGACCTATGCACTCAACTCTCTAATAGATCTAAGAAGAGTTACTGATTTTTAGTTTGTTCAGTCTTTTCTTTCTCTTCCTTTGTTGATTATAATTATTCAATCATATTAATTGTACAAATTAATGGACTTCACTATGACATTTCCATACATGTATATATCATGCTTTGGTCATATCCTCTCTTCCGAATGTTCTCCCTTGTCCAAACCTTTCTTCATGCTCTCCAAACCCTACCCCTTCCCTAATAGTCTGTCTTCTATTTTCAGGTCATTTTGCTTCATTGTTGTTTTATCCACACATGAGAGAAAACACAAGATACTTATCTTTCTGTCTGGGAAATTTTGCTTAACATGATGACCTCCAGTTTTATAGTCCTGAAAATGACATGATTTCATTTTTTTTATAACTAAATAAACACACATATATATCATATTTTTTCCATTTCTTTATTGATGTGCACCCAAGGATGATTCCATATCTTTGCTATTGTGAATAGTACTGCAATAAACTTGGGTATGCAGGTATCTCTTTTGTATGCTGACCTGTTTCCTTTGGGTATATACCCAGGAGTGGTATATCTGGATCACATGATTGTTCTATTTTTAGGTTTTTGAGGAACCTCCATATTGTTTTTTATAGTATGCTCATTCTTTTCTTGTGATGACAGAAGTGACAGCTTCAAAGCTCTTTCTATTTCAGGCTGAAAGCCAGAGTCCAAAGGTTTTCCAATGGAAGATGATTCAGGCTGTGATACACTTAGACTAAAAAAAAGCAAAGAAAAGAAATCAACACCAAAGAACTCTGCTAATGAGAGAAGGAAGATATTCAATGAAATAAGTTATGGGAAATTCTTTTCTTTTGACAATGGTTTATAATTATATTTGGATGCAAGTCAAAAAGTTCCCTTTCTTCCTCCTGTTCCTTTTTCTCTTGCCTCTCCCTACTTTTTGCTCTCATCCTCTGTCTTCCTCTCTCTTCTCCTCCTTCCTTACTTTGTTTTCAGTCCCTAAGAAATTTCTTCTGTCGCTCAGACAGTCCTGAATGAGGTCCTGTTGCCTTTTCAGGCTGTTACTATTGATGTGTCAGACAGATGCACCTTGTTAAGGTCAGCTAAAGGCTTGCATTGAAGCCCTTCCCAGACCATTTTCACACTGAGTCAGGTGAATACATTTTTTGAATATTTTAAAAATAATGTTGTTTGGGTATCATTGATATGCAAAAATTATGCATGATTAATGTGTAAAATGATGCATTTGGAGATAAATAAACATGTGGAAATGTGTCTACTGTCTATGCTTTAAAGATATCCATCGCTCCAAAAACAAGACTCTTGCATGATCCTTACTGTACATTTTTACTGACAATAGGGCAGATGGAGGATGGTTTAATTCTCAAGTTTTGTCTCTGGAGGTGACTGCTTGAGTTCTCAAGTGAGGGCAATTTGCTTACTTACCCAATGCTGAGGACAGCTCTTCTCGATGACCCCTTGGAAGCTACCAAATACCCACTCCACTCTCCAGGTCAGAGTTTATGGTGGCATTTTTATTGTTTTTAATATGCTTTGCTTATACTCTTGTGAACCATTTCAGTCTTCCTTAATTTTTACAGGGCTCTAGCTGCACAACAAACACGTAAGATCTCCTTTTTGGTTTCACTGGAAAGTTATTCAGAATCAGCTACTGCAGACTAAAAAGTGAGCAGTTCAGACTTTAGAAATGACAATCTTAGGACCATGTTTGTGTGAAGGTTGAAGCATCGCTGAATGATGGACAAAATCACAAATAGACTGGACAAAGACCATAGGTATGTGCCTTATCAAATGGGTGATGCTATTAACACAATTCATCAGCACATGGAAACATCCTTGCAATCTTGGGCACCAGGAGGGACTGTGTTTTGGGGGATCAAAACTTAAAAATCTCAGGATATTGTTATAAAACTCTTGGCCCTTGAGGGATCCAGGAATCTAGTTATAAGGCTAAAACTGTTGTTTCGCTCAGTTCCACTCTCACTTTTTTTATGTGCAAAGTTTCAAGGAGATATAATGTAAAGCATCCTAGAGCCTTGAATAGGGTCACTGTGAAAAGAGAGTACATTGTAATGATCTTGGGTGGAAGGTGGTGGAGATGTGTCTTTCAAAGGACAACAAAAAGTAAGGTCAAGCCAAGCAAATGAAGCCTGGATGTGGAGGGGGGCAAAAAGTTAAAAAGATAGAAACATTCAATTATGAAAGATATTTAAAAGTGATTTGGAATAGAATTACATTTTTTTTTTAAGGGAAGTAACTTAGAAGGAGCAAGGAAGTGAAATGTAATTAGTTTTCTGCTTCTATATTTCAGGCTGTATTAACTTTAAAGGTCATAGATTCAGGAACCAGATGTCTAGAGACTGAAATTCAGTTTTTCCACTTACTAGTTGTTTAACTTTGAGCCAGTTGCTTAACTACTCTGTTTCTAGAGATTTTGTGATAATCAACTGATTTAGTTACTGTAAAGTTCTTGAACTTTGGCCTGGCATGTTAAAAACACCAATAAACATAGGAATTCTACATTACATAAGCACAGATTGCTTCCTCTGAATAGTGCTGTAAGTATGGAGGTGTTTATTACCCGTGTATAGGTGCAGAGTTTGGTTCTGGTACTGAGGAGCTTTTCAAAAACACAATACCCAGAAAAAAAACAACAACAACAACAACAAAAAAAAGCAAAACAAAAAACAACAACTTATTTTCTAGGGATACTATGGAACATACTGTTGAAGCCAGTTATAAGGAAACAAAGTTGACTGTCCACTACTCAAAGTATATAGAAACTAAGTCAACTTGGGGCTTCAGAGGTTTTATGTAGCCCTTGACGGCAATCATGCTATAGTATCTGATCTTCAACCACTCGGGTGAAGGTAGCAAGGGTGAGCTCATTGCCAATGTGAGGATGTAAAGCACATGTGATGGTCTAAAGAATTCAGATTCTGCAAGTTGTCGTCCATCTCAAGCCCTCCTCTTGTTCTCACTGGTCTCTGAGTGCTGCTGTTCGTTCTACGTCAGTTATGTCAGCAGCTAGAACTGCTGTTCTTTCTATGTTTGTGTTCCTTTGCACACCATGTGGTTTCCACTGCCACACCCTTCCTCATGCCATTCCTTCTTCCCACGTGTTTGGAGCATGCTTTTCCTGGAGGATCAGCAGAATAAAGCTGGTCTTCTCCAGGGCCAGCTTGATTTAATCAATGCCTGGGGAAACTTCAACTTTCTCATGGAGACTCAAGACAGACCTGAGGATTTGCCCTGGATAGTACTGTCCCCATGGGCTCAGTTGGCACACACATCTTTATTTCCCACTGAGGAAGATGCTCTTGGGTGTGCTAAGGCAAAGCATCTTGTCACTCCAGTGGGTCCTCATTCATGCCCTAATTTGACCAACAATTTTCCTCTGCATGGTCTGCATCAGCAGTGGGGAGGGGCACCTCATTTAAGGTTTATTAAATGGACTGAACTAGGCAGGGAGCAACCACAAAATGTCTTTATTACTCTCCTACACTGCCTTCAGTTGCATTCTGCTTGCTCTTCCCTCTCCACCCCAGGAGCACAACTAGGGCAGATGCTGTAGCTTTCCTGGTGCATTTCAGATATTAGAACAATCTGTCTTCAGGTATTAAGAAATTGAGACCACTTTAAATCAAGGCTTTCTTCCTAAGTATAGTTTCAAGCCTCTCTTCCCCTGTTCAGGTCTGATCCTGCTCACAGTCAGCACTGGATTGGGGGCCTGTGAGTATTAATTCTCCTCCTCCCATACTTTCTGACTGCCTGAATCCTCCCTGAATTGGGTTAAGAGAAAGAAATCACTCATCCCTTCAAAAAACATTCACTGTGTTCTTAATTTGTGCCAGGTACTATTCTGGATTGTGGGTGTACACCAGTGTCATAATGTCCTTGCCTTCATGGAACTTCTATTTAAGGTAAGTGAGGCAAATCATATTAATAAATATGTGTCTGAAAATAATAAGGGATGTGCAGGGAAGGAAAGCAAAAAAGGTGAATAGGAATTGCTGGGAATGGGGCTTACAGATTAACATGAAGTGGTCATGTTAAAAATTCTCATTTTTCAAGTGAAATGACATTTGAGAAGAGATCTTGGGGAAATAAATGAGTGAACCATGGAGAAATATGAGGAAGAAAATCTCAACAGAGGAGGCCAAGTAGTCGAGGGACCCCAGAAGCTCAGTGTGGCTGGTGGAGTGAGTGAGATGGAGGGCTGTGGACATGGAGGCAGAGCAGCAAGGACAGGGCAAGGGACAGCAGGTATGTCAGGTGAATACACACAGGTGTCAAGATCAGAAGTGAGCAGGCCAGTTAAGGGGTTATTGTGCAACTGAGGTAGCAGATGTTGGTGGCTGGGAGCATCTAACTATTCCTTATTCTGAATTCTTTGAAGGTAAATCCAGTGGGGTTTATTAATGGGTAACATTGAGGATTAATGGTAAAGACAGGACTCGAGTTCACTCTACCAGCATCTAGACCAATGCATCTGCCATGTGCTGAAATGGGAAAGGCTGAAGAAAGAGGGTTCATTGGGGGTTGGTGGGAAACAAGAGTTTGATTTTTGAATTCTTAAATCTGAGAAGTGGATTTCAGGGATGTGGGTTGGAGATTTGAATTTGGAAGTTGTCACCATAGAGATGACATTTAATGCTGTCCAATATAAAGGAACAGGAGGCGATCTGGATAGAACCTGGGACTACTTACTACAGACTGCTTGCTCTTCTGGGAGTGAACAGGGTGTTGGAGGTTTGAGAATAGGGGAGAAAATATGAAGGAGGAGAAGGGAGAAGGAAAGGATGAGGGAAATATTATTGCAGAATTGTAGCAGCCCTAGTGGCCCCCAGAGGTCAGTGGTCATAAATTTAACCAAAAATTAGTTTAGTTTTTTATTAGCCGTATTCTACAGCCTGGATGCAGAAGATTATTTTTTTGAAACATCATTTCGACCTATGATGTTTCTCATCCCCTTTGTGATTTATGGCAGTCCTATGAGGCAGAGCACTCCTAGGAATGTGGCAACCTGGAAGACCATCCCCTTGTTCAGGATCCTTTCCCAAAACTTGAGAATATTTTAGGATTTTTTTCCCCCTCCAGATAGCATCTACTTACCCTGTGGGAACCTTGGATCTTCTCAAAAGACAGCCTCAGAGCTCTGTATTTTTATCTTGTTTTTTTTAACTTTTTATTTAGAAAAATATTCAAATTTACAGAAAGAATACTAGAATCTTTCTAGATTCACTTATTATTAATCTTTTTTTACCTCATGTGCTTTATCAGTTACATGTCCTCACTCCACAGCCAGATACAAACCTCTTTTTCTCTTTCCCTTTTCCTAAATCCTGCAGTGTGCATTTTCCCCAAATAAATATAATCTCTTATATAATTACAATGTAGCTATCAATTTTGGAAAGTTGCACTGATATTATTATCTTATTGAATCCATTATCTTACATTTCAGTCCAGCAGTTTAATAATGTCCTCTATAGCATTTCCCTCCAGTAAAAGATCCAATCTAGAGTCAGGTATTACATTTAGTTGTTGTTATGCTTTAATCTAGAACATTTCTATGTAGTTTTATGGCATTGCCATTTATGAAAAATACTTTTCCTCTATTTTAAAATAAAACATTTCTCAGTTTATGTGTGTCAAACATTTACTTGTGATTAGATTGAGATTTTGCATTATTTTTCATTGATACGTTTCCATTATTATAAAATTCATCTTTTTTATTTACAAACTTTTAAAAATTTTTTAAAAATTATTTATTTATTTTTTAATTTTTTACAGGCTACATTTTGATTCATTGTACACAAATGGGGTACATCATTTTGCTTCTATGGTTGTACACGATGTAGATTCATATCATCCGTGTAACCATATATGTACATAGGGTAATGATGTCTGTCTCATTCCACCATCTTTTATAGCCCACCTCCCTCTCATTTCCTTCTACATAATCTAAAGTTCCTCCATTCTTCTCTCACTCCCCTCCACCTCCATTATATATCATTCTCTACTTATCACAGAAAACATTAGGTCTTTGGTTTTTTGGGATTGGCTAATTTCACTTAGCATGATATTCTCCAATTCCATCCATTTATTTGCAAATGCTATATATTATTTTTCTTTATGGCTGAATAATATTCCATTGTGTATATATACCACAGTTTCTTTATCCATTCATCTGTTGAGGGCATCGAGGTTGGTTCCACAATCTAGCTATTGTGAATTGAGCTGCTATAAACACTAATGTGACTGCATTACTGTAGCATGCTAATTTTAAGTCCTTTGGGATAAACTGAGGAGTGGGATAACTGAGTCAAAAGGTGGGTCCATTCCAAGTTTTCTGAGGATTCTCCACACTGCTTTCCAGAGTGGCTGCACCAATTTGCCACTCCACCAGCAATGTAAAAGTGTACCTTTTCCCCCACATCCATGCCAACATCTATTATTTTTTTATGTTCTTGATAATAGCCATTCTAATTGGAGTAAGAGGAAATCTTAGAGTTGTTTTTAATTTGCACTTCTCTAATTACTCAAGATGTTGAATACTTTTTCATATATTTATTAATCACTTGTATGTCTTCTTCTGTAAAGTGTCTAGTTCCTTGACCCATTTATTGACTGGGTTCTTTGTATTTTTGGTGTAAAGTTTTGTAAATTCTTTATAAATTTTGGAGATAAGTGCTCTATCTGAACGTGTGGAAAAGATTTTCTCCCACTCTGTAGGCTCTCTTTTCACATTATTGATTGTATCCTTTGCTGAGAAAAAGATTTTTAGTTTGAGTCCATCCCATTTATTGATTCTTGCTTTGATTTCTTGTGCTTTGGAAGTCTTGTTGAGGAAGGCTGATCCTAAGCCAACATGACGAAGATTTGGGCCTACTATGTCTTCTATTAGATGCAGGGTCTCTGGTCTAATTTCTAATTCCTTGATCCATTTTGAGTTGAGTTTTGTGCAGGGTGAGAAATAGAGGTTTAATTTCATTTTACTGTACGTGGATTTTCAGTTTTCCCAGCACCATTTGTTGAGCAGGCTATCTTTTCTCCATTGTATGTTTTTAGCTCCTTTGTCTAGTATAAGTTGACTGTATTTGTGTGGTTTTGTCTCTGGTCTTCTATTCTGTACCATAGGTCTGCCTGTCTATTTTGGTGCCAATACCATGCTGTTTTTGTTTCTATTGCTCTGTAGTATAGTTTAAGGTCTGGTATTGTGATACCTCCTGTTTTGCTTTTCCTGCTCAGGATTGTTTTGGCTGTTTGAGGTCTCTTGTTCTTCCAGATGAAGTTCATGATTGCTTTCTCTATTTCTATGGAATGTCATAGGGATTTTAATTGGAATTGCATTGAATCTTTATAGCACCATTTTTAGAATGGCCATTTTGACAATGTTAATTCTGCCTATCCAAGAATGTGGGAGATCTTTCCATCTTCTAAGGTTTTCTTCAATTTCTTTCTTAAGTGTTCTGTAGTTTTCATTGTAGAGATCTTTCACCTCTTTGATTCCCAAGTATTTTATTTTATTTTTGAAGCTATTGTGAATGGAGTTGTTTTCCTAATTTCTCTTTCAGAGGATTCATCACTTATGAATAGAAATGAATTAGATTTATGCATATTGATTTTATATCCTGCTACTTTGCTGAATTCATTTATTCGTTCTAGAAGTTTTCTAGTGGAGTTTTTTGGATCCTTTAAATATAGGAATCATATCATTGGCAAATAGTAACAGCTTGAGTTCTCCTTTCCCTATTTGTGTCCCTTTAATTTCTTTGATCTGTCTCATTGCTCTGGCTAGTGTTTCAAGGATGATGTTGAATAGAAGTGGTGAAAGAGGGCATCCCTGTCTTGTTCCAGTTTTTAGAAGGAATGCTTTCAGTTTTTCTTCATTTAGAATGATGTTGGCCACGGGCTTAGCATAGATATCCTTTACAATGTTGAGGTATGTTCCTACTATCCCTATTTTTTCTAATGTTTTTAGAATGAAGGGGTGCTGTATTTTACCAAACGCTTTCTCAGCATCTATTGAAATAATCATGTGATTCTTAACTTTAAGTCTATTGATGTGATGAACTACATTTATTGATTTCCGGATGTTGAACCAATCTTGTATCCCTGGGATAAACCCCACTTGATCATGGTGTACTGCCTTTTTAATATGTTTTTGTATGTGATTTGCCAGTGTTTTGTTAAGGATTTTTGCATCTATGTTCATCAGGGATATTGGTCTAAAGTTTTCTTTCCTTGATGAGTCTGTCTGATTTTGGTATCAGAGTGATACTAGCCTCATAGAACGAGTTTGGAAGAGTTCTCTCCTTTTCTATTTCCTGGAATACTTTGACAAGTATTGGTATTAGTTCTTCTTTAAAGGTCTTGTAGAATTCAGAGAATCTATTTGGTCCTGGGCTTTTCTTTGTTGGTAGGCTTTTGATGGCTTCTTCTATTTTGGTGCTTGAAATTGATCTGTTTAAATTGTGTACACCTTCCTAATTCAGTTCAGGAAGATCATATGTCTCTAAAAATTTGTCAATGTCTTTGATATTTTCTATTTTGTTGGAGTATAGATTTTTAAAGAAGTTTCTAATATTGTTATGTATTTCAGTGTGTCTGTCATGATTTTTCCTTTTTCATCATGAATTCTAGTAATTTGAGTTTTCTCTCTCTTTCTCTTTGTTAGTGTGGCTACAGGTTTATCAATTTTGTTTACTTTTTCAAAGAACCAACTTTTTGTTTTGTCAATTTTTTGAATTGTTTTTCTTGTTTCAACTTTATTGATTTCAGCTCTGATTTTAATTATTTCCTGTCTTCTACTATTTTTGGTGTTGACTTATTCTTTTTTCTAGGGCTTTGAGATGTAATGTTAGGTCATTCAGTTGTTGATTTTTTTATTTTTTTAATGTATGAGCTCAATGCAATGAACTTTCCTCTTAGTACTGCTTTCAGAGTATTCCAGAGATTTTGATATGTTGTGTCATCATTCTCATTTACCTCTAAGAATTTTTTTTATTTCTTCCCCAATGTCTTCTGTTATCACTGCATCATTCAGTAGTGTCCAGGTATAGGAGCAGTGTTTGTTTGTTATTTTATCGTTCATTTCTAATTGTATTCCATTATGTTCTGATAGGATACAAGGTAGTATCTCTGTTTTTTTGTATTTACTAATGACTTCTTTGTGGCATAACATATGGTCTATTTTGGAGAAGGATACATGAGCTGCTGAGAAGAAAGTATATTTGCTCTATGATGGATGAAATACTCTGTAAATGTCCATTAAGTCTATATCATTGATTGTATTATTTAGTTCTGTAGTTTCTTTGTTCAGTTTTTGTTCAGAGGATCTATCCGGTTGTGAGAGCAGTGTGTTAAAGTCCCCCACTATTATTGTGTTTTGGTCTATTTGTTTGTTAAAATTGAGATGGGTTTGTTTAATGTACATAGATGCTCCATTGTTTGGGTCATAAATATTTAAAATCATTATGTCTTGCTGATTTATGCTTCCCTTAAGCAGTATGAAATGTCCTTCTTTATCCCTTCTGACTAACTTAGGTTTCAAGTCCACCTTATCTGATATGAGGATGGAGACCTCTGTTTTTTCACTGGGTCCATGTGCATGGTATGTTTTTCCCCATCCTTTCACCTTTAGTCTGTGGATATCTTTTTCTATGAGATGATTCTCTTGAAGGCAGCATATTGTTGGGTCTTTCTTTTTAATCCAATCTGCTAGTATATGTCTTTTGATTATTGAGTTTAGGCCATTAACATTCAGTGTTATTATTGTGATATGATTTGTATTCCTGGTCATTTTGGCTTATTTTTGATTTATAACTTGACTTGGTTTCTCCTTTTATTGACTTTTCCTTTAGGGTAATTCCTCCCTTTGCTGACTTGTATTGTTGTTTTTCACTTCCTCCTCATGAAATATTTTGCTGAGAATGTTGTATAGTACAGGTTTTCTATTTGTAAATTCTTTTAATTTTAGTTTATCATGGGAAGATTTTATTTCATCATTAAATCTGATGGTTCATTTTGCTAGGTATAGGATTCTTGGTTGGCATCGATGTTCTTTCAGAGCTTGAAATATATTGTTCCAGGCTCTTCTTGCTTTTAGAGTCTGGGCTGAGTAATTTGCTGATATCTGTATTGGTTTCCCTTTATAAGTAATCTGACACTTTTCTCTCTCAGCCTTTAAAATTCTATCTTTATTTTGTATGTGAGGTACTTTCATTATAATGTGCCTTGGTGTGGATCTGTTGCAATTTTGTGCACCTGGTGTCCTGTAAGCCTCTTGTATTTGATTTTCCATTTCATTCTTCAGGTTTGGGAAATTTTCTGATATTATTTCATTGAACAGGTTGTTCATTCCTTTGGTTTGTATCTCTGTACCCTCCTCAATCCCAATAATTTTTAAATTTGGTCTTTTTATGATATTCCATAATTCTTGGAGGTTCCATTCATGACTTCTTAACATCTTCTCAGTTTGTTTACCTTTATGTTCAAATTAAATATTTTGTCTTCATTGTCTGAGATTCTGTTTTCCACTAGATCTGTTCTATTTGTGATGCTTTCTATTGAGTTTTAAATTTGGTTTATTGTTTCTTTCATTTCAAGTATTTCTGTTTTCTTTTTCGTTTGTTTGTTTGTTTGTTTTTTCAGAATCTCTATCTCTTTATTGAAGTGTTCTTTTACTTCCTGCAGTTCCTTTTAACTGTTTACTGGAATGATCATGCATTGCCTGCATTTGCTCTCTTATCTCATCTTTTGCTTCACAGATCATTTTGATCATACAGATTGTTAACTCTTTTTCTGTCATTTCTACTGCCATGCTGTCATTGGAATCTATCAAAATAGCATCTTGGTTTGCTAGGGACACTTTATTCCCCTGTTTTATCATATTGTTTGTATATATTCCCCTCTAGAAGTGAAGATCCGAGGTACTGAAGTTTCCCCCCTGCAGGCTTATTATGATCCTGCAGTTTTCCAGCACCTCTCCTTTGAATGAGAGATCAGTATTAGTTGCACCCAATACAGAGAAAAGGCAACCCTGAACCAGATAGCCTTTATAAAGACTTTAACATTATTGTAATGAACAGGATCAGTTTGATTACTATTTACAGTATTTCTAGTTGTGAACAAGAGGATGGGGAAGGGTGTAGGATGTAAGCGAGTAAATAGAGATACCTTTCAAAGGGCCTCCAATCTCCTCTAGGTGTCTCAGGAATGATGATGACCTTGCCCTCAGGAATAATTCAAAATGCCTGCACCAGCCTCCAAAGAAGCTGGGGAGCCCCAGCAAGGGCACCCAGAGTCAGCCTGGGGGTGAGGGGAACAGACGCGGTGTCCAGTGTCCCTCTATGGTGGGGGGGGCGGGGCAGGCAGGCGGGTTCCACATCCAGAGTCTGTCCTTGGTGGGAGGTGGGTTGGCAGGCTCAGTGTCTGGTGTCCAGCATCCAAAATTCATCTTTTAATGGGCATAGTTCTTAATATATTCACAAGGTTATGTAACCTTCATCACTATCCAATTCTAGATTATTTTCCTCATTCTAAAACTTTTTCCTATTAGCAGTTACTCCGCATTCCTTCTAGCCCCTGGAATCCATTCACATACTTTATTTTTCTATATATTTGCTTATTCTGAACATTTCACTTTGGTGTTATCACATAATATATAACTTTTGGTTTCTTTGATTTAGCAAGACACTTTCAAGGTAGATTATTGAATTGTTTCCCTATTGAATTTTCTTAGCATACTTGGTGAAAATCAATTGACCATAAATGTGTGAATTTATTATGGACTCTCAGTTCTATTTTACTGAAGTAGATGTCTATTCTTTTGCTAGTATCAAAAATATTTATTACTATAGTTTGCAAAGAGTTTTAGTATTGGAAAATGAGAGTTTCCTAACTTTTTCATTTCCAAGATTGTTTTGCTATTCTGGGTCCCTTACATTTCCATGTATAGTTTAGGATTAGTATATCAATTTATGAATCTATACTTTTGATAAGAATTGTAAGTTTTGCACTTCTTTTGATAAATCTATCCCTAACTATTTTGCTCATCTTGATACTATTATAAGTAGGATTGTTTTCTTAATTTCTTTTTTGGATTGTATTATTTCTAGTGTATAAAAATACAACTGATTTTTGTATATTTGTCTTTTATCCTGCAACCTTGCTGAACACATTTATTAACTAATAGTTTTTTTCCTTACAGATTACTTAGAATTTTCTACATATAAGATCATGCCATGTAAGAATGAACATGATTTTACTTCTTTACCGAATGGTTGCCCTTTCATTTTTTCTCTTTGTCTCTCTCTCTTATTTTCTCAATTGTTCTGCTTAAGACATCCAATAAAATGTTGAATAAAAATAAGCAAAAATATTTTCTTATTCCTAATCTTAGGAGAAAAGCATTCAGTCTTTAACATTTATGGATGGTATTAAGTGGATTTTTCATATATTTCCTTATCAGATTGAAGTTTCTCTCTAATCTTCATTCATTGCATGTTTTTTTCTTGAAGGGTTTTCAATTTTCTCAAATGAATTTTCCATGTCTATAGAAATGATGTACTGGTTTTTCTTCTTATTCTATTAATATATCTATCATTACATCAATTGACTTTTGTATGTTAACCAACCTTGCATGCCAGGGGATAAATTCCAGTTGGTTATAGAGTACGTTCCTTTTAATATACTTCAGGATTCAGTTTTGTAGAGTTTTGTCAAGGATTTTTGCATCTATACTCACAAAGGATATTCATCTATAATTTTCTTTTGATAAATTTGTCTGGTTTTGGCATCAGGGCAATTCTGGTCTTATAACAAGATTGAAAGTTTTTCCTCTTTATCTGTTTTCTGGAAAAGTTTATGAAGAATTCTTTTCTATTATCTTTTAAATGTTTGGGAGGGTTCACCAGAGAAGCCTATGATTTTCTTCCTCGGTTTTGTTTTTTTAAATGATCAATTCAATAGTTTTACTAGTTATAGGCATATTCAAATTTTCTATTTCTTATTGAAATAGTTTTTAGTAGTTTTTATCCTTTATAGAAATTTATCCATTTTACCTAGGTTATCTAATGTATTGTCACATAATTTTTCATAATATTCCCTTATAATCCTCTATTTCAGTAACGTTGGTAATAATGTCCCTCTTTAATTTCTGATTTTTATCAATTCGAGTCTTCTCTGTTTTTCCTATTTATTCTAGCTAAAAGTTTATCAATTTTCAATCTTTATTTTGGTTTTGTTACATCTTTTTTTTTTTTTTTTTTTTTTTTTTTTTTTATGGTGCCAGGGATTTGAACCCAGGGCCTTGTGCTTGCGAGGCAAGCACTCTACCAACTGAGTTATCTCCCCAACCCTTGTTACATCTTTATAATTTTTTTTTCTATTCCATTTTATTTATTTCTTCTTCAGTCTTTACTTTTTGTTCCTTCTACTTGCTTTAGGTTTAGTTTCCTCTTCTGGCTTCTTAAGGTAGAAATTTATTGAGTTGAGATTTTCCTTATTTTTAATAAATTTACTTACAGCTATAAAATTTCTTCTGAGCACCATTTTGCTGAATTCTACAAGTTTGGTATATTGTGTTTTAATTTTCATTCATTTAAAAATATTATATAATTTATGTTTGATTTCTCCTTTGACTCATTGGTTACTTAACAGTATTTAATATAATTTCTATATACTTGTGAATTTCTTAAATTTTCTTGTTCATTGACTTCTAACTTTATTCTATTGTGTTCATAAAGTAAATTTTTAATGATTTCAGTCATTTTACATGTACTATGACTTTTTTTTAAATCACGGAACACAAGAGCTGTACTTGAATTTGTTCCATGTACACTTGAGAAGAGTGTGCATTCTGTTATTGCTGAATGGAGGACTCTATAGATGAATGTTAGACCCAGTTGGTATATAATATTGTTCAAAGCTTCTATTTTCTATCTAGTTACTGTCTTCATGTGAAAAGTAAAGGTTTCAATGTCTCCAACTATTATTGTTTATATGTATTATTTCTTACACCCATATGGGAATCTACAATTGTCTCAAAATAGAATGTAATTTTTAAAAATTGCACAGACTTCCAACCCTAAAGATGCTCCTTTGTTGGCCTGTGGCTTGGCTTTAGTTGTTGGGGATCTCGTCCGACTTCATTACTTTCAACTTGAGAGACTTAGCTGACCTGCTAAATCAAAAGAAAAGTCCCATTTGACATCCTGTTATTGAAGTGTCATGATGAATCAGAATACAGAAGGCCACAGCAGGTACCAGGGGCTGAGCCCTGGATATGACTGAGTTGATCTAGGAGGAATTTTCCAAATGCAGGAGTGATTAGGTCTCAATTTCTGCAGAGCAGAGTTTCAATTATAGGTCAATAATAAAGTTAAAAACTGAACTGGTTGAAGTCAGAGTGGTCAGTATAGTCCAGGTGCAATTGAAAGTCAAAAACTAAGAGGGGAGAACAATGAATGGATATCACAGTGTCAGAGATAAAGAGGTCAGAGGGCGATCCAAGATGGCGGACTAGAGGGTGATTGCATCCCCAGTCGCTCCAGACCCAGGAGTTAAGAAGGGGAGACATTGAGAGACTCGGACTAAAATAGAGCCACGGGTGAGTCTGCCCACTGGGTAAAGCTCGGCCTGGGTGGCAGGCCCAGATAGAGGTGGCTTATCGGAGCAGGGCAGGGCAGCTAGAGTCTTCCACAGGCAGCCCTGCACACTCCGGCAGTGGACCCCTCCCACACAGCCAGCTTCTCCAGGTTCTCGGAGCAGGTCCCCTAGTGAGAGCGTTTCTGATCAGAACAAGCTCCAAGTCCCGGAGCCAGCGCGGTGTACTCCGGCCCACAAGCAGCTTCAGGGACCAGGACAGGGCAGCCAGAGACTTACCCAAGCAGCCCAGCCCTCTGCGGTGGGAGGCGCCTTTCAAGGCTAGCTTCTCGGAACAGACCGCCCAGTGAGAGTCTTTCTACATAGAGCCAGCCACAAGTCCCCAAGCCAACGGAGAGCTTCGATCCGCAAGCAGCCTCTGGGATCAGGGCAGGGCAGCCAGAGACTTCTCCAGGTGGCTCTGCCCACTCCGGATGGAGGCTCTTTCCATGGGGTGATCCAAGATGGCGGCCTAGAGGGTGACTGCATCTCCAGTCTCTCCAGAACCCAGGACTCAAGAAGGGGAGGCATTGAGAGACTTGGACAAAAATAGAGTCACGGGGTGAGTCTCCCCCACTGGGCGAAACTTGACCTGGCCAGCAGGCCCAGATAGGGGTGACTTATCAGAGCAGGGCAGGGCAGCTAGAGTCTTCCCCAGGTAGCCTTCCACACTCCGGCGGTGGGCTCCTCCCACACGGCCAGCTGCACGATGCAGACCCCCAGTGAGAGCCTTTCTGCACAGAGCCAGCTCCAAGCCTTGGAACCAGTAGGGGGCTAGGGGCAGTTTTCTTTGGAAGCACTGCATTATCAAGTTCCTCCAAGACTGCAGGCTACTGAAGGCTGGGAGGTGATACACTGGAAATCTACCGGGACACTATAAGCCAATAGAGGAAATCTGCAATATCTCAGGGTCCCACTGACAGCTGACCAATATGAGAAAACAAGGGAAGAAAATGTCCCAAACAAACCTAGATACTACATCAATAAAACCCAATGACAGCACAGCAGAAGAAATGTCAGAAAGGGAGTTCAGAATGTACATAATTAAAACGATCAGGGAAGCAAATGAGGACATGAAAGAGCAAATGCAGGCATTGAAGGAGAGATGAAAGAACAAATGAAGGCATTAAATGATTGCACCAATCAACAGTTAAAAGACCAAATACGGGAAGCAAGAGATCATTTCAATAAAGAGTTAGAGATACTGAAAAAAAAACAAACTGAAATCCTTGAAATGAAGGAAACAATAAACCAAGTTAAAAACTCCATAGAAAGCATAACCAATAGGATAGAACACCTGGAAGACAGAACCTCAGACATTGAAGACAAATTATTTAATCTTGAAAGCAAAGTTGGCCAAACAGAGAATATGGTAAGAAATCATGAACAGAATCTACAAGAATTATGGGATATCATGAAATGGCCAAATTTAAGAATTATTGGGATTGAGGAAGGCTTAGAGAAACAAACCAAAGGAATGAACAATCTATTCAATGAAATAATATCAGAAAATTTCCCAAATCTGAAGAATGAAATGGAAAACCAAGTACAAGAGGCTTATAGAACTCCAAATATACAAAATTACAACAGACCCACACCAAGGCACATTATTATGAAAATACCTCACATACAAAATAAAGACAGAATTTTAAAGGCCGCGAGAGAAAAGAATCAAATTACATTCAGAGGGAAACCAATAAGAATATCAGCAGATTTTTCAATCCAGACCCTAAAAACTAGAAGGGCCTGGAACAACATTTACCAAGCCCTGAAAGAAAATGGATGCCAACCAAGAATCTTATACCCAGCAAAACTTACCTTCAAATTTGACGATGAAATAAGATCCTTCCATGATAAACAAAAGCTAAAGGAATTTACAAAAAGAAAGCCAGCATTACAGAACATTCTCAGCAAAATATTCCATGAGGAAGAGATGAAAAACAATGATGCAAATCAGCAACAGGAGGCGCTAGCCTAAAGGAATAGTCAACTAAAGGAGAAACCAAATCATGTCAAAAAACAAATATGAGTCAAATGACTGGGAATACAAATTATATCACAATAATAACCCTGAATATTAATGGCCTGAACTCATCAATCAAAAGACATAGACTGGCAGATTGGATTTAAAAGAAAATCCAACAATATGCTGCCTGCAAGAGACTCATCTCACAGAAAGAGATACCCATAGACTTAAGGTGAAAGGATGGGGAAAAACATACATGCACAAGGACACAGCAAAAAAACTGGAGTATCCATCCTCATTTCAGATAATGTGGACTTCAAGCCAAAACTAGTCAGAAGGGATAAAGACGGACATTACATGCTGCTTAAGGGAAGCATAAACCAGCAAGACATAACAATCATAAATATCTATGCCCCGAACATTGGCTCATCCACGTACATCAAACAAATCCTTCTCAATTCCAGAAATCAAATAGACCACAACACAATAATACTAGGCGATTTTAACACACCTCTCTCACCACTGGATAGATCGTCCAAACAAAAATTGAATAAAGAAACTATAGATCTCAACAACACAATCAACAATTTAGACTTAACAGACATATATAGAATATACCATCCAACAAAGAACGAATACACTTTCTTCTCAGCAGCACATGGATCCTTCTCTAAAATAGACCATATTTTATGCCACAAAGCTACTGTTAGCAAATACAAGAAGATAGAGATACTACCTTGTACTCTATCAGATCATAATGGATTGAAATTAGAAATAAATGACAGAATAAAAACCAGAAACTTCTCCAATACCTGGAGATTAAATAATACACTATTATATGATGAATGGATAACAGAAGACATCAGGAGGGAATAAAAAATTCTTAGAAGTAAATGAGAACAAAGACACATCATATCAAAATCTCTGGGACACTATGAAAGCACTACTTAGAGGAAAATTTATTTCATGGGGCACATTCAAAAAAAGAAGTAGAAATCAACAAATAAACGATTTAACACTACAGCTCAAAGCCCTAGAAAAAGAAGAGCAGACCAATACCAAAAGTAGTAGAAGACAGGAAATAGTTAAAATCAGAGCCGAAATCAACGAAATTGAAACAAAAGAAACAATTGGAAAAATTAACAAATGAAGAGTTGGTTCTTTGAAAAAATAAACAAAATTGATAAACCCTTAGCCACACTAACAAAGAGAAAGAGGGAGAAAACTCAAATTACTAAAATTCGGAATGAACAAGGAAATATCACAACAGACACGAGTGAAATACAAAACATAATTAGAAACTATTTTGAAAATCTATACTCCAACAAAACAGAAAACCTCGAAGACATCAACAAATTTCTAGAGACATATGAATTACCTAAACTGAACGAGGAGGACATACATAACTTAAATAAACCAATTTCAAGCAATGAAATAGAAGAGTCATCAAAAGCCTACCAACAAAGAAGAGTCCGGGACCAAATGGGTTCTCAGCCAAGTTCTACAAAACCTTTAAAGAAGAGCTCATTCCAATACTCCTCAACGTATTCCATGAAATAGAAGAGGAGGGAACCCTCCCAAACTCATTCTATGAAGCCAATATCACCCTGATACCTAAACCAGACAGAGACACATCAAGGAAAGAAAATTTCAGACCAATATCCTTAATGAACATCGACACAAAAATTCTCAACAAAATTTTAGCAAATCGCATACAAAAATATATTAAAAAGATAGTGCACCACGATCAAGTGGGTTTTATCCCAGGGATGCAAGGTTGGTTCAATATTCAGAAATCAATAAATGTCATTCACCATATCAACAGACTTAAAGTTAAGAATCACATGATTATTTCGATAGATGCAGAAAAAGCATTCGATAAAATACAGCATCCCTTCATGCTCAAAACACTAGAAAAAATTGGGGTAGTGGGAACATTCCTTAACATTATAAAGGCCATCTACGCTAAGCCCATGGCCAATATCATTCTGAATGGTGAAAAACTGAAAGCGTTCCCCCTAAAAACTGGAACAAGGCAGGGATGCCCTCTTTTACCACTTCTATTCAATATCGTCCTTGAGACTCTAGCCAGAGCAATTAGACAAACCAAAGAAATTAAAGGGATTCGAATTGGAAAAGAAGAACTCAAACTATCCCTGTTCGCTGATGACATGATTATATATTTAGAGGAACCTGGAAATTCCACCAGAAAACTTTTAGAACTCATAAGTGAATTCAGTAAAGTAGCAGGTTACAAGATCAATGCTCATAAATCCAATGCATTTTTATACATAAGTGATGAATCTTCAGAAAGAGAAATTAGGAAAACTACCCCATTCACAATAGCATCGAAAAAAATAAAATACTTGGGAATCAATCTCACAAAAGAGGTGAAAGACCTCTACAATGAGAAATACAGAACACTAAAGAAAGAAATTGAAGAAAACCTTAGAAGATGGAAAGATCTCCCATGTTCCTGGATAGGCAGAATTAATATTGTCAAAATGGCCATACTACCAAAAGTGCTATACAGATTCAATGCAATTCCAATTAAAATCCCAATGATGTACCTTGCAGAAATAGAGCAAGCAATTATGAAATTCATCTGGAAGAATAAAAAACCTAGAATAGCTAAAGCAATCCTCAGTAGCAAGAGCGAAGCAGGGGGTATTGCAATACCAGATCTTCAACTCTACTACAAAGCAATAGTAACAAAAACGGCATCGTATTGGTACCAAAATAGACAGGTAGATCAATGGTACAGAATAGAGGACATGGACACAAACCCAAATAAATACAATTTTCTCATACTAGACAAAGGTTCCAAAAATATGTAATGGAGAAAAGATAGCCTCTTCAACAAATGGTGCTGGGAAAACTGGAAATCCATATGCAACAGAATGAAATTAAACCCCTATCTCTCACCCTACACAAAACTCAACTCAAAATGGATCAAGGACCTCGGAATCAGACCAGAGACCCTGCATCTTATAGAAGAAAAAGTAGGTCCAAATCTTCAACATGTTGGCTTAGGATCAGACTTCCTTAACAGGACTCCCATAGCACAAGAAATAAAAGCAAGAATCATCTACTGGGATAGATTCAAACTAAAAAGCTTTCTCTCAGCAAAGGAAACTATCAGCAATGTGAAGAGAGAGCCTACAGAGTGGGAGAATATCTTTGCCAACCACACTTCAGATAGAGCGCTAATTTCCAGAATCTATAAAGAACTCAAAAAACTCTACACCAAGAATACAAATAATCCAATCAACAAATGGGCTAAGGAAATGAACAGACACTTCACAGAAGAAGATCTACAAGCAATCAACAGATATATGAAAAAATGTTCAACATCCCTAGTAATAAGGGAAATGCAAATCAAAACTACCCTAAGATTTCATCTCACCCCAATTAGAATGGCGATTATCAAGAACACAAGCAACAATAGGTGTTGGCTAGGATGTGGGGAAAAAGGTACACTCATACATTGCTGGTGGGGTTGCAAATTAGTGCAGTCACTCTGGAAAGCAGTGTGGAGATTCCTCAGAAAGCTTGGAATGGAACCACCATTTGACCCAGCTATCCCACTCCTTGGCCTATACCCAAAGGACTTAAAATCAGCATACTACAGAGATACAGCCACATCAATGTTCATTGCTGCTCAATTCACCATAGCCAGATTGTGGAACCAACCTAGATGCCCTTCAGTTGATGAATGGATAAAGAAACTGTGGCATATATATACAATGGAATATTACTCCGCAATGAAGAATGATAAAATTATGGCATTTGCAGGCAAATGGATGAAATTGGAGAATATCATGCTAAGTGAGATAAGCCAATCTCAAAAAACTAAACGACGAATGATCTCCCTGATAAGCGGATGAGGACATATAATGGGGGGTGGGAGGTGTTAGCATTAGGTTTAGGGTTAGGTTTAGGGTTAGGGATAAGGAGAGCGGTAAGAATGAAGGAAAGAAGGACTGTGTAGAGGGAAAAGAGGGGTGGGAGGAGTGGGGGGAAGGGAAAAAATAATGAATCAAACATCATTGCCCTATGTAAACATATGATTACACAAATGGTATGCCTTGAGTCTATGTACAAATAGAGAAACAACATGTATCCCATTTGTATACAATAATAATAATAAAAGAAAAGCGAAAAAAAAAAAAGAGATAAAGAGGTCAGGTGCTAAGATGGAGTCCAGGAGATCCCACCACATCAAAACAAAGGGTTCTCTCTGGGCATGTATGCTGAGTCTGGAGCATCCTTCCTAAAACCTTGTTTCTTTCTGTTTTCATTCATGCTCTGTCCTCAAGAAGATGTTCCTAACTTCATAAATGCACACAGGACATCCAACTGTTGGTGCGTTGCCTGTGTGCCTGCAGGAATAGGACACCCATGTTTGGTCACATAGACTTCACAGGACCAAGATAGATTGGCCCTTGACCCATGGAGAGTGTCTGGGCTGCTTCCAGCCCATAGTAGATTCTCAACAGAGGTGACTTCCTGTTTGTTCTTCCTAGGTTGTGGTGTGTCTTGAATGCCAGTCAGAATATTAGGTGTGTTGCTTATAATGCCCTTCTACTGTGTCTGATGATCAAAGAATGGGAGTTGCTTAAAATCTTCTCCCTCTTCTTTTCCACCAGTGTGAATGGCCAGGGTAGGGGGGGGGGCAGGGCAGGTGGAGGGGAGACAGACAGGCAGAGGAGGGAGAGAGAGTACCTCACTCAATTAGAAAATCAAGCTCTGGCACCTTGGGGTCTATTTCTCAGGGAGGCATCTGACTTTAGAAAAGTCAAACTGGCTTCAGTGGTTTTGTTCCTGAAATTGACCATTTCTTTTTGCTAAACTAACTAGATGGAGCAGAGGCTTTGACGTGAAGTAGAAGATTAGTTAGAAGAGCATGCCAAGTGTTTACCTTGTAAAACAGATACAAGTGCGCCCAGCCTCTCCTGGGCAGTCTTAAATGAGGATGGATGTGCATCCTGGATAGACCTGGGGCTCATGAAATTGTTTCAGCACCTCTCCTTCCCTTTGCCCTCTCTGTGCTCTCTATTCTCATGGAAACAGTGGTGGTTGTGCTGCTGCACCTGCATTTTGTTACCGTGGTTACAGATGCAGTCCCTGGTGGAGGAGTGGCGGGAAGGTGTAATTTTATAAGGGCAAATTGTACTGACATTTAAATTGGAGGCAGCACAACAAAGTACAGCTGCTGAGGAATGGGAGCATGTACATCCTGTTTGCCACTGGGATTCTGGGAAGACTCGGTCTCCTCTGCTTTCTCAATATTTGTGTGTGTGTGTGGGGGGTGGTGTAGACTCATTGGTCAGCCTATGACATGTTTGGAGGAGTGGGATTCTAGTTGAGAACAAGGAAAGAGCCTTTTGCAGTGAGATTCTGAGGGCCAGGACTGAAAGAGTTGTTTCTCAACAGATGCTACAAATGATGTCAAACCAAAGAGTCAGGTGTAAACGAGAAGCCAAATTCACGAAGCCTAAAGGAGATTAGAAGGGTAGCCAAATAGAAGGAACTGGATATGATGTGACAGAGAGTCAGCAGTGTGAGGATGACGGGGAGAGGAGCAGCTAAGGTGAGCAGACCTGTGCCTGACCTCAGGTAGGTACTCACATTTGCAGGACAATTCTGGGGAATGGTGCCTGAGTTGATGGAACTTATCAGGATGATCTGGTTCAAGGATGCCCACACCATTGGGAAAATGGGAGCATTAACAAAACTTCTCAGCCAAGGCATTTTCCCCATCCTTAGGAGAAAAGGATGCAATGAAGAATAAGTTGGTTGCAATGTTTTTTTTCTGAGTGGTAGCAGGATTGAGTTATATGAAATACCTTCACCCACAGAAGTGGATTTGCTACTGGAATTCCTGGTCTTCCTTATTGGTCAATCAACAAACATCTATTGAGTTCCAATTCTATGCCAAAGTTAAAGGGCTAGGGTGCCTAAGGGCCAAAGTACTATCTTGTGTTCAGCTTTAGCATTCTCACCTTAACTCAGCATCCACACTCAGAAGGTCAAGCACACCCTCACCAAAGACAGGAACTGAGTTATAGGACATTAGTGAAGGAAAAATCTATAGCCCTGGAAAAAGTCTGTAAGTGACTGTTGATCTAGTGAAGGCAGATGTTCAAGGGCTCCTTGAAGCCCATGTGCCAATTGCTGGCTCAGTCAGCCAAGAGTCCAGGACTGAGCAGATGGAGTGACTGCTCTGCTCACATTTAACTTGTTTTTCTGGTATTGGGTAAACTAAGTGGAGCCGCTTATTCATATGAACAACTTGAGAGATGAAGAGCCTGAGCCAGTTTGGAGAGGTGTGTATACATGGACAGGTGTGTATGCACAAAATCATGTAGAATTCTCTGTGTGTTTTTGCCTCTGTGTATACATCAAGTTGCCTGCATGTTTCCATGAGTGCAAGTGTGCCTGTATGTGTGTGTGTGTGTGTGTGTGTGTGTGTGTGTGTGTGTGTGTCTATACACATGTAAAAGACCTCTTGGTATAGTCAAGTAGAAATCAGGGAGCTTTGGATTTGAGAGTGAATATCCTTATTAGCTCTGTGATATTGAGTGAGCAACATTAGGTCTTTCAGCCACAGTTTTCTCACCTGCAAATGGGAAATAATTAATCATCTTTCACAGTCATCTTTGGGAGGATTATGCAGTAATTAATATAAAGCATCTGGCAGGTGTCTGGTGCAGAAAAGGTAATTAACAAATATTTCAGTTCTCCTTAGTTTAAATGCCCTTCCTTCTCCCTATCATAGAAAGATATGCTTTTTGTTTTGTCATTATTCTCAGATGATGGAGAAGTGAAGTAGTAAATAGCCCTCAAAGCAAAAATATCAATACCTTGAATGGTAAGGAATCTATAGTTTCATAAAAGTATATTCACATACTTCTTGTTCTCATAACATCCAATTAGCTATAGTAAAGCAGTCAACATCATCTTGGTGACATGCCCAAGAACAAAAGCGAGGGCCCAATCAGAGGATCTGTTATCCCACATTGCAGAACCTGGCTCTCAAACACTCTGACCTGACCAGAGGATAGGGTCCCATGAAATGTGACAGTCATGTAGAGGTAAAGGGCACTCTTTATCTCTCTTCTTTGTGTTTGACTATAATTAGTTCATTGACCCCAAGTCTTGAGATGACACCCCAAATTGGAATTGTTCCTTTCAGAATTCCATTTTCTCCAGACTGAAGCAATTGCCGGCTTGTTATTTCATACCAGACAGAACAGGGATACTGCAGTAGTTGTGAGGCTCTTGAGTGCCTTCCACCTTCTCTTTAGAAGCAATCACAAAGTCTTTCCTGACAGCCCATCCCCAGTAGGCGATAGCTCACCCTAGGCAGGAACCTCCAGTTGGTTTACTCTAAGAGGTGGTTCACACTATTCTTGTCAGGCCTGTGCCCCATGTTCAGGACTCACAGCCCACCATAGACTCTACAGGGATGTGTGGTGTTAAATCTTTAGCAGTATTGCACAGGAGCTGCACTGGGGTCTGTAGCCATTCTGGGCAGATGTAGTTATCACTTTGTTGAATTTAGGAACATGAGGTTAGGATGAGCTGCAAAATTACACTGCAAAGAGCAGGATTCATGTGAGATGTGAGGAAAAATAACTTATCTCTCTGGCTGACTCAATACCATAACTAACATCATCTCTTTTTATGGAACTTCCTTTGGTGATGTGACTTGACCAGTGTTACAAGGAAGGGTTGTGTTTTAGTCAGCTTTTTTGCTGCTGTGACTAAAGGACCTGACCAGAACAACTGTAGAGGAGAAAAAAATTGACTCCAGGGCTCACAGTTTCAGAGGTCTTAGTCCCTAGAAGGCTGGCACCATTTCTTGGGACTCAAGGTGAGGTTGAACATCACAGGGGGAGAGTGTGGCAGACAGAAGCAGCTCGTATCATGATCAGGAAGCAGGGGGAGAAGTCTCCACTCACCAAATGCAACCCCAGAGCCATGCCCCCAGTTCTCACCTCCTCCAGCCACATCCTACCACTTCAGTTACCAGTCATTTAATCCCTATCAGGGGACTAATTCACTGATTGGGTTAAGACTCTCACAACCCAATCACTTCTCCTCCAAGCCTTCTTGCATTGTCTCACATGTGAACTTTTGGGAACACTACATCTAAATCATAACAGGTTGAAAGGAGGTATGACCCTGACCAAAGGTAAATTAAAGTGCTGAGGTACTTACTAGGTGGCACTACATTAATTTCTTATATGTCACCACCAGCTACCTGACTAATGAAAGCAAGATGCTAAAGACCCTTACTGGTTTTCCTTTTACCCTCCAGACCACCTTCTGAAGAAGGCAGTAATCTCTGACCTTATCTCAGCCTTTGTGACCTCTAGGCATGAGAGTTTAGAGAAATATTCATATTCATCAGTGAGGCATCAATATTTATTCAACCCCAAATGTGAACTTTTTCTTAATTTTCCATTTCAGTCTCAATCTTTTGGGAAATTATTTGAAGTTCTTTATTCTGTTCTATTAGAACAAGGAATACTCTGAATTGGTAAACTTTCAAAAAAATTTTTAACTGATATATAAAAAACATAAAAATAATACATATTAATGGATTTCCTATGACATTTCAATATATAGATACATTGAGTAATGTTTAATCAGGTGAAACCTATTTATCTCCTTGAATGTTTATTTTTTCTTTATGGTAAAAACTTTCAAAATCCTTTCTTCTAGTTTTTTGAATTGTATAGCACATTATTATTATCTATGGGCTTTGAGTAGGTTTTGTTGAATGAACAAATATGTCAATTTTATGCCAGTTCAAGATATAACTATTTCTTCTTATTTTCTACAATATACCTGATCTGTAATAGGTTATAAGACTATTATGTAACCCCTGGAGAGATAGACTGGTGAGTTATTCAAATTCTTCCAAATGTGTAGTGAAGAGAACAATCAACTGAAACATACTCTAATTCTGTCTTTTGCCTAACTGGCCTTCTCTCTGAGGAAGTACAGAACTACTGTTTTGTTCTTAGCCCTGTGACATGTCAGTCATGTTGTCCACCTTGATCCTGCTGCCCCATCCAAACCCTACCATTTATCATGTACTAGTTTCTGGCCAGATTCCTGATCATTCCAGTCCCTCTGTGCTCACAGGGTATAGTTGTCTGAGCTGGTATCAAAGTATGAGTGTTGAAGCCCAACTAGTTTCAAATTGCATCAGTTATAATCACTAGTATAGTCATTCTCTGCATGTCACTTCTTAGTAGCTATAAATGTGCATATTAATTACTATCTCCAGTTGAGAAGCTATACCTACAATTTACATATTTTCAGTTCAACATTACACACATATATACACACAATCTGTAATACACAGGCTCTTATCAAATATGTACCTTTTTCTCAGTTGTCTTTATTCTTTTTTATCAATTCCATACTGGGCAGGAATACTTCATCTGAAACTGAACAGACTTTACCTAAACCAGCTTAGGTTAAAAACAAATGGGTGTGGGATTTAGCATTTTCCAGACGTGGGAAGTCAAGGTAGAATTGACTCAGGTAGAAAGAGATTCAAAATATTGGGAAAAAAATAGAAAGCTCAAAAATATCCTGAGGATGCTGAATTTTACTTCTCTCTACTGTGTTGCCTCTGGGTTTTTACACTTCTCCTTGCTGAGTTTTTTCTTAGGAAGGTGTTTTCTGCTTTCTGGTAAAGATGCCCCCTCTTGCATCTTTAGTCTTATAATTAACTAACCCAAAGTACAAGTGGCAGAAATTCTCTTTCTTCAAAACTCAATAAAGAGATCTGGAGCTTGAACTAGGAAACTTCTGGTTGGGTTATTAGCTGGTTAGCCCTGACCTCTGACTGAGATAGTCAGGCCTGACTTGAGGCCTCACATTTTGGTGTGGGAGTGTGTTCACAGGTATGTGAGAGAATGGGAAAGAGAGAATTTTCAAAGGAAAATCAAGGCTCCTTTACAAAAAGAGAAATGCTTGGAGGAAAAAAACCATCAGTGTAATGACTCTTTTTAGCTTTGACTCACTTTTCTTCTTCTGCAACATTTGGGGTCATTTGGATTCTAGACTTAATGTCCAAGTCTTTGTTTTGTGTTCCATTTGTTTCCTTTATTTAGGTATTCTTTCCTCCTAGACAGGAAACTTCAGAAACACTGTACCTCCTCTGGGAAAAATGCAGTGCATTCAGAATGAATAATCCTGTTTGAAACAAAATGTAGGTTTAAGTGTTTCTCTAGCATTATTGCCAACACCACTATTACATCATCATGGCGGCTACCCTTACCATGATGATCATCATCACCATCACCATCACCATCACCATCATGATCACCACTCTCATCACTATAGTCATCATCATCACTAGCATCAGAACCACCATCACCATTATCATTATCACCACCACAACCATTGCCATCACATTACCATTGTCATTATCATCATTACCATTGTCTTTACCATAATTATCACCACCACCATCATCATGACAGCTATCCTCACCATGATCATGATCATCACCATCACCACCACTGTCACTTCCGTAGTCATCATCATTACCACCACCATAATCATAATAATCAGCATTATCGAACATCCATTTCCTAAGAACTTAATATGTGGCAGGCCATAGGTAAATGACTTTAAACATCAGTTTGTTTTATCTTCACAATAAAACATTATTACATTTTATCTTCACAAAGGGACATGTTTCTTTATTTCTCTATTTTGCAGATGAAAGAGACTGAGGTCATAGTAAGTAAAGTTTTGTGCTGAATTTGCTTGACATCAAATCCCATACATTTAAGCTATGCTATGGTGCATCTGCCAAACTATTTTAATATGAATAATATTCAACATTGAATCTTAACATTATTTTGTCCTGTTTCTAGAACACTATTTCTCAACTTATGGTCCAAGAGCCACTTATATTAGAATGCTTTGGGGTACAAGTTAAAAATATTTAGATTCCTGAATTTTACCCAGAAATACTGAATCAGCATCTGGGAGAAGAGCATAATGATTGTATGTCTGTCATGTGATTCTAACATCTGAGAACCATTTTTCAAGGACTAAGAGTATGCCCCACCCTCATGGTTGCCCTCAACCCTTTTGTATTTTCATCATATAGTTCTCACAAAAGTCATAACTTTTATAGGATCACATATAAAGCATATGGTGAAATCAAAGGGGATTCACTGGAGAAGGAGAGGGCAGGAGCAGGCATGTCCAGGGTCAGGAGAAGCAATCAGACTGTAAAGTCAAACATAAGTCTATAAGGTGTGGGAAATTCTAGCTCACCTTGGAAAGTTCTCAATTAGTCCAGCAATTGGCATAATCAGCTCATTCCCATCCTTCAGTTCAGATGTAATTTCTTCTACTGCATTTCATCATCCTTACTACTTCCTTCCTGGCATTTATTTAAATCTGCAGTTATTTCTTCATAAGTGTATTGTCCACTAATCAAATTGGGACCTAACATCCACTGGGGCAGGAAATTTGATTTTGCTATGGAAAATTACCATGGGATCTACAGACCCTAGCACATGCCTGACCTCTTGTAGATGCTCAACAGTATTCATCAAAGGCATGTATGTGTAATCTATTGGGAGAGGCAGGGTACTAGCAGCCTCCTGGGAGTACCTAAAGGCTCACACTGCTGATGTTGTGGATTACTATGCAGTGTATCACGTGAAGTCAAAAACCAAAGACCTCAAAAACATGAGAATATCAGAACAAGATATAGCACCACTTAGAATAACCAACTGCATAGGATCCAGGGCAGGACTGGATCAGAGGTTTGATCTAATAGAGACTATGGTAGATGTAAACCTGACTGGTCAACAGCATACTGCACCATGGATTTAAATAAAACTTCCTTATGCCTGTGACTGGTGTAGACTCTGCTCCAAATATTGTGTTTGACTGGGAAAGAACCAATTAAGGAAGGGTCAGGAGGAGCCTTAGATGTGTAGATGTCAGTGTTGATCCATAAGAGAACTCCAACCTTTAATCCTTACCAGTTACCCTTCCCCCTAGGAATAGTATCTTAGGAGTACAAAGTAGACCATTTTAACCTCAAATCACTAACCCATTACTTTGTGTAGTAAAGGTGGAGAAGGAGAAGGTGGGCATATGAAGACAAATGATTTCAAAGGAATTTACGATAACCTCATGGCTGCTCTCTCTGATGGACATCAAGTGGGAATTTTGGGAATATTTCTAACATAAATGTCCCAGGTTGATTGAGAAGCTTTTTTTTCCCTTTGCCTTGACAGGAACTGTTCTTTGAGATGTTTGGGGGTCTGAGGACAAATAATGAGGCATTTCTAAAGGTGATAATAATACAGTATACTCTAAGTTTTAGGGGGCAGGGATTTCTCTCTCTTCTTCTTCAGAGTTTTCCTTGCCCTGGCTCCTGTTCTCCATGAGAATTGCGGGAGCAGGTGTTATAAAAGAATTTCCTCAGGCAAGGTTCTGAAACATCTCCCACAAATGCTGAACTACCGCATCAGGTGCTTTAATGTTTTTGTGCCTCAGCAACCTGATTGAAAGGTTTGAATTCTACCTCTAATGTCTAAGTATTCTCTGCTTCTAAAAATTTATTGGTAGATACTTCAATATAACATGAATACATACTCATTAAAATATTTGGAAAATATATTAAGTTAGAGAGGCAAAAATAGCACCAGTAATCCTACACCCCAAACAACTGCTGCTAATATGTATTTCAGCTTATTACCATCCTACAATTTCATTATGAATAGTTTTTAAAAATTTTTGTTTGCTTTACATAGTAGTAATCATTCTGTATACACAATTTTGCATCCCTAAGTATAAAATTATAATGATAACATAGCTGAAGCTTTTTCCTGTGTTATTATAAGCAGTTCATAAATATCAATTGTGTGTACCACAGTTGGCTTAATCATTTCCTTACTATTGGACATTTAGGTTATTTGCAGTCTTTGAATAATGTTGTGATGAACATCTTTCTAAATAAAACATTTCCCACATTGGGGGATTTTTTTACTTAGTATAGATTTCATGGAAATGGAGTTACTGAGCTCATGTATGTAAATAATTCTAGCCAATAGCTGATAAGGCAACTTTGTACAAATTAGGGACACCCTTTCCATCAGCCACTCCACTGCCACATACAGGAGAATTGTCTCAATAACTCCACATAAATTGCAAGATGGTTGGTGCCCCTTGCAGTTGTACAGACACAACTTGAACAACCAAAAATAGCAGGCCTGATATAATATTTCTAAGATTCTAAACTCTTCTCCAAATTCTTTAGCAAGGTATTCTCTTAATAGTAATGTATGAGCTATGTTTCTTACCTTTGTCATTATGGAGTATTATTTTAATTATTCTGATTTTATAAGGGAAATGGTGATGTATTTATATTTATTTAGGTTATTAATGAAGTATTAAATTGTCACTTTGTGTTAGTTTGTTTCTAAGAAGCAACAAAATAACAACAACAAAAAATTCTACGCTTATCAGATTTAGGATTTTTTTTTCATCATAGAAATGTTAAGCAGAAGTTGATAATTGAGGCCAGATCTGGCTCTCAGATAGACAGAAGGTGTTGTGTGGCACACACCCAAGATTTGTGCTTTCAGTTTCTGTGACTGGGAACACATGTAATTGGCTCATTCAACTTCCAGCTTCCCCTTTCAAAAAGAATTCCTCCTGCTCTTCCATGTCATGTCTAGGCTTCTGCAGGGAAGCCCTGGGATGCCCTCTGAGTGGCCTAGAGTGGGAGGTTGCTCAGCATGATCTGAAATGATGGAAGCTCCTTCCCTGCTCAGCTGCCTACCACAAATCTGGGAGATGGTGAGGCATAATGAAGTGAATAAACTCTGGGCTAAAAAGCTCCTGGCCTGAGTTCTGAGACACTTGCTGAGCTGGAAGACCATGTGTGCCTGTGAATCTTTTCTAAAGCCCTGTCCCACAACAAAGCCAGACCAGTGCCTTCCTGTCCACACTGTGGGGTCCTCTCAGTTAGAGGCCATGCTTAGAATTTATTCATCCAACAAATATTTATGAATTTCTGCAGTGTCTCAGGAGCTGCTCCAGGCACTCACTGCAGATAGTATCAAAAAGCACAAACTTCTTTCCCTCATGGAATGCAGGAGATGGCAAGGAACATGAAAGAGATGATTACACAAATGAGTGAGGAAACAAACCGACATCGAAAAAATGTGTACTCATGAGTGAGGAGGTTGGCAGGTAATTTTGAAATGGTGTTAGAGGAAGCCTCTTTTAAGGAGATGCCTCTTGAGTTAGGATCTGAATGACTTGCAAGTGATTACATATATGATGAAAGAAGAAACTAAAATCTGTTGAGAAAAATACCAGGTGCCTTACAGGTATTTTTATTTAGCTTTCATTTCAAAGTGTAAGGTACTACCAGAGATCATGATTTTTCAAGCTTAAATGGGTCTATTTGTGACCAGGTGGGTGTGAATCCAAAGGATTTGGTCCTTTTTGCAGCAAATCATCTTATATACAAAGGATGAGGGGTGATAGGCCAGTGGCTGTGCAGCTATAGTCTTTAGTTCATTTGAATACTGTTGAGAGAGGACAAAACTAAAGTTAAGAATCTCCCCACCTCCTTTGTTAAACATTTGAGAAAACTGGAAGGTGGGGGTAAGCCCAGATGGAAGTTAATAGGAAGAATTAAAACTCAAAGGCCAGATAGCCTTGGTGCTGTTTCCAAAACCTGTTTTGCATAGACTTTGAATTTTTAAAAAATCCTAAGCTCTCCATCATTATAATTGTTATGGCTCTTGGTGGGAAAGACTGGGGTAGTGGACAGAAAAACAATTTATTGATTCAGTATAACAGTCATATAGTAATGAAAACTCTCAGTGTTCAGTAGCCTGATACATGAGAGGTACCTGACAATGAGCTTCAAGCCTCCAGCAGGCGTTGCAGGATGGGATTTGCCCCACCTAAAGATCGGAGCTACGGCTTCCAGGATTATCCAAGATGGCCACTCTGGCTTCAAAATGTGTTGGCAAATGGGGAGCTGCAGCTCAGGGTGTGGACGTGGTCAGCAGGAGGTCCTGGAGGTGGGATGCGGTTGGTCAGGCAGGGGTCCTGGAGGTCTGGTGTGTTTGGTGTGGTTGTGGGATCCTGGAGGCCAGGTGCAATCAGTCTGTTTGGGGTCCCGGTGATAGGGTGCAGTCAGTTGGTCTGGGGATCCTGGCGGCAGGGAGCAGTCAGTTGATGTGAGGGCCCCAGAGGCAGGGAGTGATTGGTTGGGCTGAGGGATCCTAGAGACGGGGCTCAGTCAGTCTGGCCAGGGGCCTGGCTATTGTCTCAAAATGGCAGCAGCCACATGTAATCAAACCTGCAGGTACTGTGACAGAGAACTTCCAGGCAACAGCAGGCAGCTGGTACTCCACTGGCGGTGGGCGATCAGTTTGCTGACTGTTGTTGGACCATCAAGAGGTGAGCCTCGTGTGTCGGGTGATGGATAGGTGTAAAGCAGGCGATGGACCGGCCAGAGGCAGGCAAATGACGGATGATAGGCGCCTGTCAGTGAGCAATCTGCACTCAAAAAAGGCGTCGATGTGCTCATTTATTGATTCAGAAAATCTCACATGTGGCCTTCTCTACCTCCAGGAACAGCCACCTTCTATTTAGGTGTGTGATATGTTCCTATCTATCATCTTGGCCATCATAGATAGAGGTCTCTGTCCTAGGTGAAGATCCAAGTTGGAGCAAGACTGACCCCTCATGAAATGCTTTCTGGCAGTTGAAACCTCTGGGAACTGTTTTGCATATGGGTTGACTCCAGGGTTCTCTTGGGTTGGAATGCATATGGAAAGAATTAGGGGTGAAATAACCAGCCTGAGACTATCAACAAGGCTCTCAAGTCCTGGTCTCCTTCCTAAATAACTGTGTCTTTAATGATGTTTTATGACACCAAATATAGGAAGGAAGGAACCAGGGTCCTCTGACTGGACAGGCACTATGACCAATATGAGACACAGGCAACCCTGAAATTTACTGTGCCCAGGCCTAGCAGGGTTCAGCAGAAACTTTGACAGCTTAATTGTGTTCCTACTCAGTCACCCACAGCTAATACATCTTCCTGGCAAAGCAGGTGTCTTCCATAAGGAGCACCACGGGGCAGATTGTTATCATAAGAGCCTGCCAAAGTCTGTTCTAAATTGTCCCTGAACCAGTGATAATAAACCAAATAGCTACAAATAGATACCAATTTGCAAAAATGTGAGCTGTTCAAGGGAAGTCTTTGATTTGGGAAAAGAAGGGAATGTGTGATAAATATTAGCTTTGTAGGAATGGAACTTGAAGTTACCTTTGTGGGACAATGATGGAGTCAACTCTGAAAGTTAGCAAATTGTTCCATTCTTTGACTTTTCCCAAGTGTTAGTCTTCAGCCTTCTCAGATCAATTTGTATTTTTGACAGTATGCTTTGATGAACTAGATAGGTTTGCAATCTTGGGATCCTGCATCCATTGAGAGACTAACCATTTGAGTTCTGGGATGAGTGATACAGAAGTGTGAGAAGCAGTGGGAAATTTTGATCTCATTTTGTAACAGGGACATATGATGGAGACTGAAATTGATTATCCCCTTGGATAGAAAGCAGTGAGATCTGGTCAGTATCATCTTGTTGTATCAATTCTTATTGAATATTAAGCCCCTGTTCTGAGGTTTGGGCTGGAAAACAGTGAAACCTGTCTAGATTCTGGGAGTTTAGTAAACTGGATGTGGTGGCTGACAGTGCCTGATCACCTTCCTCCAGATCTTGGGATGACCTTGGAAGAGTGAAAGGAAGAGAGAGGGGGAAATGAATGTCCTCTTATGTATTCTCACTTTTTCTCCTTTAGTTAAAAGTTTTACATATTTTTCTTTTTTTAAACAAGGGTAATTGTTTCATGAAAAATATATTTTATAAAATTTAGAAAGTAAAGAAAAAAATGAAGAGAAATGTTACCCATAATCTTACTATTCAAAGATAAGCAGTAACAACATTTGAGTCCATTTTCTTTCAGTTTTTTACTCTGCCTAGTTACTTTTTTCTAATTATGACTTTTTACCCACATTTGATTTTACATTTTGTGTTATTATTACCTCTTTATAAACAACTTTAATGGCTACATATTATTGCAACAGATGGGGATAGTATAAATTACTTAGCAATTGTTGAACATTTAGGTTTTTTTCAATATTCATTTTCATAAATAAGTGAGAATAAAATATCTCTGCAAATACACATTTTTCTGCATTTAGAAATACTTTCTGAGGATACAGTGTTAAAATTATAATTACTATAAGAAAGTAGATAAACAATCTAATACTTTTTCTTCTTCCTTTCTCTTTTTCTCTCTCTCTATAACAATTGTGTATGTTGTGGGTGTACAATATGACTCTTGATATACATACACATAGTGAAACAATAACTGCAGTAAAACTGCACCCATCTCCTTCCATAGTTGCCTTTGCATGTGTATGGTGAGAGTACCTAAAATATGCTCTTTTAGTAAATTTCCAGCATAATTAACTATAGTTATCATGCTGTACATTAGGTCTCTGGAATTATTCATCCTAGGTAACTGCAATTTTATACACTTTCACCTAATATTCTTGATATAACAAAAGTAGTATATATGTATGGGCATGTGTGATCAAATTATTTTCTGAAAGGGTAATATAAATTGACATACCCAATTGCATTCTCCGAAGCTTAGTATGTTTCATCAAATGATTCTCACCATAACTACCACAACAAACTTGACTAACTATTTGAAATATAATTTTTTTATGTGGCAAATAAATGAAATATTTTTCAAGTGCATTCTGAGTCCAAAATATACGTGAGAGCTGAGGATCTGATGGAGACAGAGCATGGCTTCCTTAAGATGGGACACATCTCCTTTGTGGTTATTCCCAGTCATATTTCTTTCCCAGGCACACTAAAGAGTTCCCATTTTTCTATTAAATTATGCTGTTGCACACACTTAGTAGCTGAGAATGCATTAAAGAGCATTTAGGAACCTCATCTGAGTTTAGCCACCACCACCACCACCACTGTAATAATAAGAATATAAAGGATGACATTTATTGCATATATATGCCAGATGCTATGCCCAGTGTTTGCATACATTCTCCCCCTTAATCACCACAGCAATTTGATGGGATCAGTATCACCCCACTTCATAGAGGTGACTGGGACCTTGCAACTTTGAAAGACTTACCCAAGTCACACAGCTAGTAAATGGGGGAATCATGGGGGTGAGGGACATCCTCAGTGTGATGGGAAGATGGAATGATTTTGAGGTTCCATTCCTGAATTCTCTGGTTTTGGAAACTTGGAGGTCTTGCCGAGCTGAGTTTCACTGTTGAAGGGCTGAGTCCTACCAGGGCACTGGGCCTTGAGCCTGCAATGCTGGCCTTTTGTCTGATAGCTTCAGTCGGTACCCACCAGGATTGGCATGGTCCACGACTGAGGCTTGGAGAAGAAAGGAATAAGCTGTTTCACAGTGATCCCATAAATAAAATTGTCATTGTGGAGGAGGTAGACCTGTGGAACCTCTCCTAAACCTTTCTAAAGTAACTATAAAAATAGAACTTTCTTGAATTTTAAAAATGAAAACTTACAGTGGTAAAATCATAAGATGAGCATGCTGTGGGCACAGTGAAAATGCCTCTCTTGGGCCCTCATAGCCAGTGGCAAGCTACAGATATTAGTAGGTACATCACAGAGAACGGAGAGGCGCCCGAGCACCAGTGTGGGTTTCATTCCCAATGCAGGGAAGCCCTAGAAAGAGGTGCTGATTCTGTTGTCTGTGCTGGTAAAGGAAGGGCTTCACAGGAGGCACCACACAAACCATCTTACAACCTTACTACTTGGGCATCCCAGGATGAAAATCCAGGAGCTCTGCTTCTGAATGCTGTGTGCCTTATTGATTTAAAACCTAATTTGGGGCCATTAAAGTGTATAAGGCTTACATTTTCTACCAGGAGTCCAGCTCAACAAATATTTCCAAATGTATTTGGAAATTTGTGTCAAGGACTATGGATTTTTAGTTCAAGAATGAATCAACAGTCAATCAAGGGTAAAATGAGGAATAAAATATGCAGCTACAAGCTAGAAAGCAATGGTAACGTACCATGGCAAAACCTATGGTAGATTGCTTATGAGGAAATTTTATAGCCTCAAACACCTACATTAAAAAAAAAAAAGTGAAGCTAAAAATAAACTTATTATGCATCTTAAAAATTCAAAGAACAGGATAAATCAAGATAAAATGGGAGGAAGCACTAAGATGTTAGTGGAAATGAATGAAATTGAAAACAAGTTGTATATATTAGAGGCACAGTTTGTCAAGGTGGAGCAAAAGTCTGTGCTGTGTTGCAGGTTTTTGCCTTCTACATTTCAGGCATACTCAGACTGGCTCCTGCCAAGCAGACCATGAGGGGTATGAATTACTCCATTCAGATACCCATTCCATTTCTGAACAGGTTCCTTGCAAAACTCAAGTTGAAATTTAATGGACATTTTAACAGTAATAAGAGGTGGGACCTTTAAGAACTGATTGGGTTGTGAGGTCTCTGCCTTCATGAATGGATTAATGCTGTTGTAAGAGTGGGTTCTTATTTAAAAGGATGATTTGGCCCCATTTACTGTCTCATGCATGCTTGCTTGCTCTTTTACCATGTTCTGACATAACAAGAAGGCCCTTGCTATTTTGGGGCTTTCCTCTCAATCTTAGGACTCCTGCCCTCCAGAGCTGGGAATTCAATACATCTCTATTATTTATAAATTTCCCAGTCTTTGGTGCTGTTATAGCAGCAGAAAACAGACTAAGACATGGGACTTCCCTCATGTCCAAACCTATTGTCCTGCTGAGCTGGATAATACTAATTATAATAATGGTACTGACAGTAATGGCTATATTTACCGAGTAGCCTTGCTGCATTAACTTATTAATCCTTACAACAACCCTGTGAGTTAGAGATATTTTCCACTATATTTAACACTAGACAATAAGGCTCAGTTTAGATAACTTTCATATGGTTAACAATTATTTATTGAGTTTACTTTGTGTGAGGCAGTCTTCCCAGAGCTGAAGGTACCTTAATGAGCAAAGCAGTTATTAAGCTCCCTGCCTTCATGAATTTTCATTCTGGTGGCAACTGCCCAAAGTTACCTGGAGTGGAATTTAGAGGCTGGACCATGTTTTTTGTCACTTTCAATCTGTCTTCATTGAAATGGAGGCAACAGAGGAAGGAACCAGTTTTTACCACAACAAAGGTCTCCTGACATGTGTACCAGTTCAGTTGGGGTCTGACACCTCAGGGTGGTAGTGAAGCCAGAATTGGTGACGGGCGGTGTATAAATAGGGGATCAGGTCAAATGGAGGAAATGGAGGCCATGAAAGCCATCTGCCTCTGGAAGTTGGAGACTGCCCCTGGGAGAATGGAATGTCAAGAATCTCCAGAGCCCATTGATTACCAAATTTACCTGCCCTTATCAAAGACTGCAGGCAAGGAGCTGCTAATTAATACCCACCCCCCTTGCCTGGCTGAATCACTTTGGCCCTCCCCCTGCCCCACTGCTGCTCACATTTTACATCTCACCTGTAAAACCAGGCCTAGTCAAGTAGGCAGGAAGGAGAGATAAGGGGGGAGAGAACTGAAGAACAAAAGAGACCTTAAGCTATAAGAGATGTAGGATGCGCTGTCTTCTTGGGATTCTAGAACATCAGCCATAGATAGCCCCCTTCTCCCTCCGGGAGAAGTTGTAATATTACTTTTTAATAAAACCCGTTTAATATCCTTGCCTTGGCGTGCTTCTCTAGTGTTCAAACTTCAACATTAGATGGAGCAGAACTCGTCACCGGTCAACGGCGGTATCAGTAGTCCATTAAAGGATGCAGCACGGTGCCTAGCACATGGAAGAGTTTAGTAAATGCCAGCTAGTGCTGTTAATATTCACTCTATTATCCTCCAGTCCTGACTTCTTTCAACTCTTCATATATATTTCCTGAGCTGAAGGCCCAGTGGTCTGGCCCTTGTCCTTGGTTTCTGGGAGGTTATTTCTAAGCGCTTGGAATATCATACCTGATAGAAGTGTCTCTGTTTCCCTGGGGACCTTGGATCATACCAGAGAATGTAACAATATGACTTCAGTTGGAGAGTGGCCACCCTAGAGTCTTAGAGTGACAAAAAAATCAATAATGTGATGTAGGTGGGGGCTTGGGTCACACAGTCAACCTCTAGAGGGACTGGAGACTGAGATTAACCATATAGGCAATCCGTCTAACATGTCTGCATCCCAGAGCCTCGGTAAAAACACTGGACTCTGGAGACCAGTTGAATAACCAGGTTAATGACACTCCCTGTGTGTCATTGCTTGTCATCACTGGGAGAGTAACAGTATCCTGACTGCTGAGAAGAGGCAACTGGAAGCTCTGTGATCTGTGTGTCTCCTGGACTCTACCCTATGTGCTCCATCCCTTGGCTGATTTAATCTGTGTCCTTTCCTTCTAATAAATCTGGCTATGAGTAGAACAGCTTCCAGTGAGTTCTCTGAGTCCTTCTGGTAAATCAAGCATAATGCTGATTTGGGGAATCCCTTCAACTTTCAATTGCTGTCAGAAGTCTTACAAATTGCTCCTTCAAAATTTTCCATTGTCTGACTTTGTCCCTACCCCTCAAAAAATCCTCTCAGATCTCATTTGGGAGGAAGTTTGATTGAGAAAGCCTACCCATAGTCCCTATCATAAATATATACAATATTCACAAATAGGAGGAAGAAAGTGTAACAAATCCAAAATAGTAACAAAATATCTGCCTTTATGCCAGAGCCAAAGGCTGATGAGCTACAAAGCTCCAGTAGTGGCCAAGGGAGGCTGAGCCTCATGAATAGAAATAGCATGGTCACTGACAAACTCTAAAACCATCACTTAGAGGCTCAGGGCCTCTAGCAAGAGCGAAGGTGCCCCTTGCGGTTTGCATCTCTCTCTCATACCTCTTCAGGTGACAGTGACTTCCTTCACAGCCCCAGATCATTTTCCCTTCCTTATTTTGTTATTTATTTATATTCTTCATCATTCTAGAGGGATCTGAAGTAACCTGGAAAAAAAAATTAGATCTATATATTCCAGTTTACTCACTGTCTTTAAAAATATAGGTGAGAAAACTAGAAATGGAAGAGGAAAGAGGGAGGTGTGTGTGTGTGTGTGTGTGTATGTGAACATAAGAAAAGAGTTGGGTTAAGATTAATATCCAAAGTGCATGCCATAAAAATCTTCTGCATGTGTCCATTATATTGTTTAAAACCTCCCTGTCCTTATTTATTTATTTGCTTGCTTGTTTATTTACTTCCTCATGTATTTGCTTTGGCCTACTTAATCCATCTTTGACATTTCATAGCACTAAGAGCCTTCTTCTTTAATAGATACTGTCAGTTTTCTCCTGCATTCCTGATGGTTTTTGCTTTACACTTTGATGCTATGTAATTCATTTCCAAAGGTTCATGATTGTTAGGTTTTCATTATGGGTTGTATTTTCTACCTATGAAAAGTAACCTTTTCTTAATGCATTTTTCCTTGGATTCTACTTTGATGCTGAAATGGCTCCACCCGAGTTATATTCATTTGTGGACAGTCACTACAACCTTGAATAACCTTTTAATTCTAATGTTTCAGGATCATTTGGTTTTGGCGGTATTTCATAAAAGTGGCATATATTTATATTTTGTTTTCAATCCAATCAGAGATTTTGATTTTGAGAGGAGAGTTTAAAACTGTGGTGTTTTTAACACAGCAGATATTTGTTCTTTGAGCACACCCATGGTAACATGTCTAAAATGCAATTCTGGATTTCTTCTACCCATTTCCCCCAAGTCTCCACCACTTCCCCCAAATAAATAAACTCCATCTTTCTTATCTTCATGGATTGTATAGCCAAACACCCAAGTTGTTGTGTATTTGTGAATGAAAGTGGGTCTGGTTTTCCAGTGAGCATCTTTTTTCATGCAAGCACCGACAGAGGATTCCACGTGGGTGGGGAGACACAACACACAGAGAGCAACATTGTTGGGCTTGGGGATTGCAGCAGCTGGGGGTCAGGAGCACTTCACTGCCCCTTGGGAGAACTTTCTTCCATGTAGCTCTTGCTCTGCATTTCCTTTCCTTTTTGGTGTCCACTGAGGAAATCTGGAGCTGGTTCACTGAGCAGCTTCTCTCTCAAGGTCACCACAGGTGTATTAGATGTTCTCTTGCATATTAGCTACTTTCTTTATAGAAAGTGCATCACTGATTTTTGGCAGCAGGCCAAAGGTCTCTGATTCCAGAAACTGGGTTTTTTGAAGAGGGGATATTTGGAAAGAATTAACTCTGTAGCTGAGCAAGATCCAGATTTTAAATCAATTATCTTGATCATGCTCTGGCCTATACTGTGTGTGTGTGTGTGTGTGTGTGTGTGTGTGTTTGCTTAATCTTCTGGGTTATTTTAAGAACATTTTTTTTTTTTTTTAAATCTCTGTTGCTTTGGCCAGTTGACTACCATTTGTAGTAGTCCGATTTCTCTGTCGATTCAATTTTCTCTGGTTTCTAAATTCCTGAAAGTCAAAAAATAAATTTTGGGGTCATCGAAGGCAATTTCTTATTTTCAAACATTCTTTTTTTTTTTTTTTTCATGGTACTCATGAATCTCCAAGGAACAAGGTGGATCGTTATGTTCTTTTTATGGACCTTCATTGTTATTTCGTAAAGACCATAATTTTTGAAATTTATTGAGAATATAAAGCAGATAATTTAATAGCTGTCCCCACCCCCCACACCAGATTATTATTTTTAGAACATTACTTTTTTGTTGGTTCTCTTATTATTCACCGAGCCTGCCTAGGCCTATATGTTCCCTCCCCAGTCTCACCCCATGCTTTGCTTTTTCTATTTATTCTTTTCACTGCAAAGTCATTTATCCAGTCATAGAATTTTGCCAAGAAAACATTTAATTCATTTTTGAGCAGGTACAGGTCATAAAAGAATACCCCTATGCAAGAAAGGTGTCATACATTTCCTAAAACTGTCAATTTTATTGGAATTTTATTCATCTTAGAGTAAAAGATACCACCCAGTGCCCTTTCAGAGTCTTGGGCAGGGGTGGTCTTCAAATTATAGGTAATACTCGAGTCTAGAATAAAAAATATAAATACTGAACCATTTTTTCCTACATCATTGGCAAGTGAATGAGTGATTTAAGTAATGGACAAGTATAATTTCTCTCCAAAACAACTCTTTCTCATGATGTTTAGGGGTTGAAATAATTGAGGTAAATTCTACAAGGGCATATGGCATTAGTTAAGAATGAGGTATAAAAGCAACGGTCTACAAGATAGGCTCTTTGTCTGGGATCTCTAAGCCATCCTGTAGGGAGACACACTTAAAAATCTTGTGATTCTGCATAACAAAAAATTCACATTTTAAACATTTTTAGTTGTATAATGTACTTCAGTACCTTTATATTACTGTGCAGCCAATACCACCATCCATATCCACAACTCTTTCATCTTCTCATTCACCAACTTCTTGTTTACTTAACTCTTTTAATGCACTTTGGTCCAGCCTTGTTAGTGGAAGAAAGATGTTTGGGATCCAGTGTCACAAAATCTGAGGTCAGATACTATTTTTTAGGGCAGTGTTGGAATATACATCTGGAGAAGTGGATGCCTGGGAAACTATAATTCTTTTAACAGGAACCCCATTGACAATTGGGTTGAGACCAAGCACTTCTCCCTGGAGTGCTGAAATAGCTCTTGATATCAGGTAGCTCAATGCCAAGTATTTTCCAGAAAGATCTTTAGGAATCATTTTCAGAGAGTTCTACCTCTGAAGATGAGAATTGTGAAAGACCTGTACAATGTGGTCAATAAGAAGGCTGTTTTTTTTTTTTTTTTTTTTTTTTAGTTAAAGTGGCCACAATATTTTTATTGAATTTTAATTTTTATCAGATTATTATAATTATATATAGAGTTGGATTAATTTAGACAAAATAATACATGCATGGAATTTGATTTCAATACCAAATTTCCCCTCTTTTTCCTCTCCTCTTCCCTTCCCCCTATTCTCCTTGCTCCACTCTACTGACCTTCCTTTCAATTGTTTATTTATTTATTTATTTTTATTGGTTCTTTCTACTTATACATAAAGGTGAAATTCTCTGTGGTATCTTTATATATATATATCTAAGGTAATTTAGTTAAATTAATTCTACATTTCCTCCCCCTTCCCATCCCTCCTTCCTCCATTTTGATCTCCTTCTTCTACTCCACTGATCTTCCTTTTATCTATATGATATCCTATCCTCTCCTCCTTCTTTCCTTTATTCTCCTGTATCTTCCACATATGAGAGAAAACATTTGACCCTTGATTTTCTGAGACTAACTTACTTCATTTAGCACGATGCTCTTCTGTTCCATTCATTTACCAGCAAATGCCATAATTTCATTCTTCTATGGTTGAGTAAACTCCATCACGTACTTATACCACATTTCTTTTTTTTTTTATTGTAAAGAAATGGGATACATGTTGTTTCTCTGTCTGTACATGGCGTAAAGGCATACCATTTGGGTAATCATAAATTTACATAGGGTAATGATGTTTGATTCATTCTGTTATTTTTTCCCTTCCCCCCACCCCTCCCACCCCTTTTTCCCTCTATACAGTCCTTCCTTCCTCCATTCTTGCCCCCCTCCCTAACACTAACTCTAACCCTAACACTAACCCCTCCCACCCCCAATTATGTGTCATCATCCACTTATCAGCGAGATCATTCGTCCTTTGGTTTTTTGTGATTGACTTATCTCACTTAGCATGATATTCTCCAATTTCATCCATTTGCCTGCAAATGCCATAATTTTATCATTCTTTATGGCTGAGTAATATTCCATTGTATATATATATACCACAGTTTCTTTATCCATTCATCAATTGAAGGACATCTAGGTTGGTTCCACAGTCTGGCTATTGTGAACTGAGCAGCTATGAACATTGATGTGGCTGTATCTCTGTAGTATGCTGATTTTAAGTCCTTTGGGTATAGGCCAAGGAGTGGGATAGCTGGGTCAAATGGTGGTTCCATTCCAAGTTTTCTGAGGAATCTCCACACTGCTTTCCAGAGTGGCTGCACTAATTTGCAGCCCCACCAGCAATGTATGAGTGTACCTGTCTCCCCACACCCTCGCCAACACCTGTTGTTGCTTGTATTCTTTTTTTTTTATTGTAAACAAATGGGATACATGTTGTTTCTCTGTTTGTACATGGCGTAAAGGCATACCATTTGTGTAATCATAAATTTACATAGGGTAATGTTGTTTGATTCATTCTGTTATTTTTTCCCTCCCCCCCACCCCTGCCACCCCTCTCTTCCCTCTATACAGTCCTTCCTACCTCCATTCTTGCCCTCCTCCCTAACCCTAACTCTAACCCTAACACTAACACCTCCCACCCCGCATTATCGCCATTCTAATTGGGGTGAGATGGAATCTTAGGGTAGTTTTGATTTGCATTTCTCTTATTACTAGAGATGTTGAACATTTTTCCATATGTTTCTTGATTGCTTGTAGATCTTCTTCTGTGAAGTGTCTGTTCATTTCCTTAACCCATTTGTTGACTGGGTTATTTGCATTCTTGGTGTAGAGTTTTTTGAGTTCTTTATAGATTCTGGAGATTAGTGCTCTATCTGAAGTATGATTGGCAAAGATTAATTCCCACTCTGTAGGCTCTTTCTTCGCATTGCTGATAGTTTCCTTTGCTGAGAGAAAGCTTTTTAGTTTGAATCTATCCCAGTTATTGATTCTTGCTTTTATTTCTTGTGCTATGGGAGTCCTGTTAAGGAAGTCTGGTCCTAAACCAACATGTTGAAGATCTGAACCTACTTTTTCTTCTACAATCTGCAGGGTCTCTGGTCTGATTCCGAGGTCTTTAATCCATTTTGAGTTTAGTTTGGTGCATGGTGAGAGATATGGGTTTAGTTTCATTCTGTTGCATATGGATTTCCAATTCTCCCAGCACCATTTGTTGAAGAGGCTATCTTTACTACATTGCATATTTTTGGCACCTTTGTCTAGTATGAGAAAATTGTATTTATTTGGGTTTGTGTCCGTGTCCTCTATTCTGTACCATTGATCTACCCGTCTACTTTGGTACCAATACCATGCCGTTTTTGTTACTATTGCTTTGTAGTAGAGTTGAAGATCTGGTACTGCGATAGCCCCTGCTTCACTCTTTCTGCTAAGGATTGCTTTAGCTATTCTGGGTTTCTTATTCTTCCAGATGTATTTCATAATTGCTTGCTCTATTTCTGTAAGGTACGTTATTGGGATTTTAATTGGAATTGCATTGAATCTGTATAGCACTTTTGGTAGTATGGCCATTTTGACAATATTAATTCTTCCTATCCAAGAACATGGGAGATCTTTCCATCTTCTAAGGTTTTCTTGAATTTCTTTCTTTAGTGTTCTGTATTTCTCATTGTAGAGGTCTTTCACCTCTTTTGTGAGATTGATTCCCAAGTATTTTATTTTTTTCGATGCTATTGTGAATGGGGTAGTTTTCCTAATTATTCTTTCCAAAGATTCATCACTTATGTATAAAAATGCATTAGATTAATGTGCATTGATCTTATATCCTGCTATGTTATTGAATTCACTTATGAGTTCTGAAAGTTTTCTGGTGGAATTTACTGGTTCCTCTAAGTATATAATCATATCATCAGCAAATAGGGATAGTTTGAGTTCTTCTTTTCCTATTCGTATCCCTTTAATTTCTTTGGACTGTGTAATTGCTCTGGCTAGAGTTTCAAGGACGATATTGAAAAGAAGTGGTGAAAGAGGGCATCCCTGCCTTGTTCCAGTTTTTAGGGGGAATGCTTTCAATTTTTCACCATTTAGAATGATATTAGCCATGGGCTTAGCATAGATGGCCTTTACAATGTTAAGGAATGTTCCCACTATCCCTATTTTTTCTAGTGTTTTGAGCATGAAGGGGTGCTGTATTTTATCAAATGCTTTTTCTGCATCTATTGAAATAATCATGTGATTCTTGACTTTAAGTCTATTGATATGATGAATTACATTTATTGATTTCCTGATGTTGAACCAACCTTGCATGCCTGGGATAAAACCCACTTGATCATGGTGCATTATCTTTTTAATATGTTTTTGTATGTGATTTGCTAAAATTTTGTTCAGAATTTTTGTGTCAATGTTCATTAAGGATATTGGTCTGAAATTTTCTTTCCTCAACGTGTCTCTGTCTGGTTTAGGTTTTAGGGTAATATTGGCTTCATAGAATGAGTTTGGGAGGGTTCCCTCCTCTTCTATTTCATGGAATACTTTGAGAAGTATTGGAATGAGTTCTTCTTTAAATATTTTGTAGAACTCAGCAGAGAACCCATCTGGTCCTGGGCTTTTCATTGTTGGTAGGCTTTTGATGACTTCTTCTATTTCATTACTTGAAATTGGTCTATTTAAATTGTGTATGTCCTCCTCATTCAGTTTAGGCAATTCATATGTCTTTAGAAACCTGTTGATGTCTTCGAAATTTTCTATTTTGTTGGACTATAGATTTTCAAAACAGCTTCTAATTATGTTTTGTATTTCACTCGTGTCTGTTGTGATATTTCCTTGTTCATTCTGAATTTTAGTAATTTGGGTTTTCTCTCCTCTTCTCTTTGTTAGTGTGGCTAAAGGTTTATTTTTTCAAAGAACCAACTATTTATTTTGTCAATTTTTTGTATTGTTTCTTTCATTTCAATTTCGTTGATTTCAGCTCTGAGTTTAACTATTTCCTGTCTTCTACTACTTTTGGTGTTGGTCTGTTCTTCTTTTTCTAGGGCTTTGAGCTATAGTGTTAGTTGGTTTATTTGTTGAGTTTTACTTCTTTTATTGAATGCGCTCAATGAAATAAATTTTCCTCTAAGTACTGCTTTTATAGTGTCTCAGAGATTTTGATATGATATTTCTTTATTCTCATTTACCTCTAAGAATTTTTTAATTTCCTTCCTAATATCTTTTGTTATCCATTCATCATATAATGGCATATTGTTTAATCTCCAGGTGTTGGAGTAGTTTCTGTTTTTTACTCTTTCATTTATTTCTAACTTCAATCCATTATGATCTGATAGAATACAAGGTAGTGTCTCTATCTTCTTGTGTTTGCTAACATTAGCTTTGTGGCATAATATATGGTCTATTTTAGAGAAGGATCCATGTGCTGCTGAGAAGAAAGTGTATTCGCTCTTGGTTGGATGGTATATTCTATAAATGTCTGTTAAGTCTAAATTATTGATTGTGCTATTGAGATCTGTGGTTTCTTTGTTCAATTTTTGTTAGGAAGATCTGTCCAGTGGTGAGAGAGGTGTGTTAAAATCACCTAGTATTATTGTGTTATGGTCTATTTGGTTTCTGAAATTGAGAAGGATTTGTTTGACATACATGGATGAGCCACTCTTCGAGGCATAGATGTTTATGATTGTTATGTCTTGTTGATTTATGCTTCCATTAAGCAGTATGAAATGTCCTTCTTTATCCCTTCTGACTAACTTTGGCTTGAAGTCCACATTATCTGAAATGAGGATGGATACCCCAGCATTCTTGCTGAGTCCATGTGCATGGTATGTTTTCCCCCATCCTTTCACCTTTAGTCTATGGGTATCTCTTTCTATAGGTTAGTCTCCTGCAGGCAACATATTGTTGGATCATTCTTTTTAATCCAATCTGCCAGTCTATGGCTTTTGATTGATGAGTTCAGGATCTTAACATTCAGGGTTATTATTGAGATATGATTTGTATTCCCGGTCATTGGTTCATTTTTTAAATTTTATTTATTTATTTATTTTTGACACGATTTGGTTCCTCTTTATTTAACAATTCCTTTAGGATAATTCCTCCCTTTGCTGATTTGCTTCTTTGTTTTTCATCTCTTCCTCACGGAATATTTTGCTGAGAATGTTCTGTAATGCCTGCTTTCTTTCTGTAAATTCTTTTAGCTTTTGTTTATCATGGAAGGATTTTATTTCACTGTCAAGTCTGAAGGCAAGTTTTGCTGGGTATAAGATTCTTGGTTGGCATCCATTTTCTTTCAGGGCTTGAAAAATGTTGTTCCAGGCCCTTCTAGCTTTTAGGGTCTGGATTGAAAAATCTGCTGATATCTGTATTGGTTTCCCCCTGAATGTAATCTGATTCTTTTCTCTCACAGCCTTTAATATTCTCTCTTTATTTTGTATGTTAGGTAGTTTCATTGTAATGTGCCTTGGTGTGGGTCTGTTGTAATTTTGCGTATTTGGAGTCCTATAAGCCTCTTGAACTTGGTTTTCCATTTCATTCTTCAGATCTGGGAAATTTTCTGATATTATTTCATTGAATAGATTGTTCATTCCTTTGGTTTGTTTCTCTAAGCCTTCCTCAATACCAATAATTACCACATTTGGCCTTTTCATGATATCCCATAGTTCTTGGAGATTCTGTTCATGATTTCTTACCATCTTCTCTGTTTGGTCAAGATTGTTTTCAAGGTTAAATATTTTTTCTTCAATATCTGAGGTTCTAGGCTCTCTTCATGGGGCGATCCAAGATGGCGGCCTAGAGGGAGACTGCATCCCCAGTCACTCCAGAACCCAGGAGTTAAGAAGGGGAGGCATTGAGAGACTCGGACTGAAATAGAGCCACAGGTGAGTCTGCCCACTGGGTAAAGCTCGACCCGGGTGGCAGGCCCAGATAGAGGTGGCTTATCGGAGCCGGGCAGGGCAGCTAGAGTCATCCACAGGCAGCCCTGCACACTCCGGCGGTGGGCCCCTCCCACACAGCCAGCTTCTCCAGGTTCTCGGAACGGAACTGGCCCGCTAGTGAGAGCCTTTCTGACCAGAACAAGCTCCGAGTCCCAGAGCCAGTGCAGCGCAACGTACTCCGGCACACAAGCAGCTTCAGGGACCAGGATAGGGCAGCCAGAGACTTCCCCAAGTAGCCTGGACCCCTGCGGTGGGAGGTGCCTTCCAAGGCTAGCTTCTCAGACCAGACCGCCCAGTGAGAGGTTTTCTACATAGAACCAGCCACAAGTCCCCGAACCAACAGAGAGCTTCGATCTGCAAGCAGCCTCTGGGATCAGGGCAGGGCAGCCAGAGACCTCTTCAGGCGGCTCTGCCCACTCCGGCTGCAGGCTCTCTTCACGGGGCGATCCAAGATGGCGGCCTAGAGGGAGACTGCACCCCCAGTCGCTCCAGAACCCAGGAGTTAAGAAGGGGAGGCATTGAGAGACTCGGACTGAAATAGAGCCACAGGTGAGTCTGCCCACTGGGTAAAGCTCGACCCGGGTGGCAGGCCCAGATAGAGGTGGCTTATCGGAGCAGGGCAGGGCAGCTAGAGTCTTCCCAAGGTAGCCTTCCACACTCCGGCAGTGGGCTCCTCCCACACGGCCAGCTGCACGGTGCAGGCCCACAGTGAGAGCATTTCCGCACAGAACCAGCTCCAAACCGTGGAACCAGTAGGGGGCTAGGGGCAGTTTCTTCGAATGTGCTGCTTTATCAGATTCCTCCAAGACATCAGGCTACTGAAGGCTGGGAGGTGATACACTGGAAATCTACCGGGACACTATAAACCAATAGCGGAAAACTGTAATATCTCAGGGTCCCACTGACAACTGACCAATATGAGAAAACAAGGGAAGAAAATGTCCCAAACAAACCTAGATACTACATCAATAAAACCCAATGACAGCACAGCAGAAGAAATGTCAGAAAGGGAGTTCAGAATGTACGTAATTAAAACGATCAGGGAAGCTAATGAGGACATGAAAGAGCAAATGCAGGCATTGAAGGAGGAGATGAAAGAGCAAATGCAGGCATTAAATGATCGCACCAATCAACAGTTAAAAGACCAAATACGGGAAGCAAGAGATCATTTCAATAAAGAGTTAGAGATACTGAAAAAAAAAACAAACTGAAATACTTGAAATGAAAGAAACAATAAACCAAGTTAAAAACTCCATAGAAAGCATAACCAATAGGATAGAACACCTGGAAGACAGAACCTCAGACATTGAAGACAAATTATTTAATCTTGAAAGCAAAGTTGGCCAAACAGAAAAGATGGTAAGAAATCATGAACAGAATCTACAAGAATTATGGGATATCATGAAAAGGCCAAATTTAAGAATTATTGGGATTGAGGAAGGCTTAGAGAAACAAACCAAAGGAATGAACAATCTATTCAATGAAATAATAACAGAAAATTTCCCAAATCTGAAGAATGAAAGGGAAAACCAAGTACAAGAGGCTTATAGAACTCCAAACATACAAAATTACAACAGACCCACACCAAGGCACATTATTATGAAAATACCTAACATACAAAATAAAGACAGAATTTTAAAGGCCGCGAGAGAAAAGAATCAAATTACATTCAGAGGGAAACCAATAAGAATATCAGCAGATTTTTCAATCCAGACCCTAAAAGCTAGAAGGGCCTGGAACAACATATACCAAGCCCTGAAAGAAAATGGATGCCAACCAAGAATCTTATACCCAGCAAAACTTACCTTCAAATTTGACGATGAAATAAGATCCTTCCATGATAAACAAAAGCTAAAGGAATTTACAAAAAGAAAGCCAGCATTACAGAACATTCTCAGCAAAATATTCCATGAGGAAGAGATGAAAAACAACGATGCAAATCAGCAACAGGAGGTGCTAGCCTAAAGGAATAGCCAAAGAAAGGAGAAACCAAATCATGTCAAAAACAAATATGAGTCAATTGACTGGGAATACAAATCATATCACAATAATAACCCCGAATGTCAATGGCCTGAATTCATCAATCAAAAGACACAGACTGGCAGATTGGATTAAAAAGAAAAATCCAAGAATATGCTGCCTGCAAGAGACTCATCTCATAGAAAGAGATACCCATAGACTAAAGGTGAAAGGATGGGGAAAAACATACCATGCACACGGACACAGCAAAAAAGCTGGAGTATCCATCCTCATTTCAGATAATGTGGACTTCAAGCCAAAACTAGTCAGAAGGGATAAAGAAGGACATTACATGCTGCTTAAGGGAAGCATAAATCAGCAAGACATAACAATCATAAATATCTATGCCCCGAACATTGGCTCATCCATGTACGTCAAACAAATCCTTCTCAATTACAGAAATCAAATAGACCACAACACAATAATACTAGGCGATTTTAACACACCCCTCTCACCACTGGATAGATTGTCCAAACAAAAATTGAATAAAGAAACTATAGATCTCAACAACACAATCAACAATTTAGACTTAACGGACATTTATAGAATATACCATCCAACAAAGAACGAATACACTTTCTTCTCAGCAGCACATGGATCCTTCTCTAAAATAGACCATATTTTATGCCACAAAGCTACTGTTAGCAAATACAAGAAGATAGAGATACTACCTTGTACTCTATCAGATCATAATGGATTGAAATTAGAAATAAATGACAGAATAAAAAACAGAAACTTCTCCAATACCTGGAGATTAAATAATACACTATTATATGATGAATGGATAACAGAAGACATCAGGAGGGAAATAAAAAAATTCTTAGAAGTAAACGAGAACAAAGACTCATCATATCAAAATCTCTGAGACACTATGAAAGCAGTACTTAGAGGAAGATTTATTTCATGGGGTGCATTCAAAAAAAGAAGTAGAAATCAACAAATAAACGACTTAACACTACAACTCAAAGCCCTAGAAAAAGAAGAGCAGACCAATACCAAAAGTTGTAGAAGACAGAAATAGTTAAAATCAGAGCCGAAATCAATGAAATTGAAACAAAAGAAAGAATTGGAAAAATGAACAAAATGAAGAGTTGGTTGTTTGAAAAAATAAATAAAATTGATAAACCCTTAGCCACACTAACAAGGAGAAAGAGGGAGAAAACTCAAATTACTAAAATTCGGAATGAACAAGGAAACATCACAACAGACACGAGTGAAATACAAAACATAATTAGAAGCTATTTCGAAAATCTATACTCCAACAAAACAGAAAACCTCGAAGACATCAACAAATTTCTAGAGACATATGAATTACCTAAACTGAACGAGGAGGACATACATAACTTAAGTAAACGAATTTCAAGCAATGAAATAGAAGAGGTCATCAAAAGCCTACCAACAAAGAAAAGTCCAGGACCAGATGGGTTCTCAGCCGAGTTTTACAAAACCTTTAAAGAAGAGCTCATTCCAATACTCCTCAAACTATTCCATGAAATAGAAGAGGAGGGAACCCTCCCAAACTCGTTCTATGAAGCCAATATCACCCTGATACCTAAACCAGACAGAGACAGATCGAGGAAAGAAAATTTCAGACCAATATCCTTAATGAACATCGACGCAAAAATTCTCAACAAAATTTTAGCAAATCGCATACAAAAGCATATTAAAAAGATAGTGCACCACGATCAAGTGGGTTTTATCCCAGGGATGCAAGGTTGGTTCAACATTCGGAAATCAATAAATGTCATTCACCATATCAACAGACTTAAAGTTAAGAATCACATGATTATTTCAATAGATGCAGAAAAAGCATTCGATAAAATACAGCATCCCTTCATGCTCAAAACACTAGAAAAAATTGGGGTAGTGGGAACATTCCTTAACATTATAAAGGCAATCTATGCTAAGCCCATGGCTAATATCATTCTAAATGGTGAAAAACTGAAAGCGTTCCTCCTAAAAACTGGAACAAGGCAGGGATGCCCTCTTTCACCGCTTCTATTCAACATCGTCCTTGAGACTCTAGCCAGAGCAATCAGACAAACCAAAGAAATTAAAGGGATACGAATTGGAAAAGAAGAACTCAAACTATCCCTGTTCGCTGATGACATGATTATATATTTAGAGGAACCTGGAAATTCCACCAGAAAACTTTTAGAACTCATAAGTGAATTCAGTAAAGTAGCAGGTTACAAGATCAATGCTCATAAATCCAATGCATTTTTATACATAAGTGATGAATCTTCAGAAAGAGAAATCAGGAAAACTACCCCATTCACAATAGCATCGAAAAAAATAAAATACTTGGGAATCAATCTCACAAAAGAGGTGAAAGACCTCTACAATGAGAACTACAGAACACTAAAGAAAGCAATTAAAGAAAACCTTAGAAGATGGAAAGATCTCCCATGTTCCTGGATAGGCAGAATTAATATTGTCAAAATGGCTATACTACCAAAAGTGCTATATAGATTCAATGCAATTCCAATTAAAATCCCAATGATGTACCTTGCAGAAATAGAGCAAGCAATTATGAAATTCATCTGGAAGAATAAAAAACCTAGAATAGCTAAAGCAATCCTCAGTAGCAAGAGTGAAGCAGGGGGTATTGCAATACCAGATCTTCAACTCTACTACAAAGCAATAGTAACAAAAACGGCATGGTATTGGTACCAAAATAGACAGGTAGATCAATGGTACAGAATAGAGGACATGGACACAAACCCAAATAAATACAATTTTCTCATACTAGACAAAGGTTCCAAAAATATGCAATGGAGGAAAGATAGCCTCTTCAACAAATGGTGCTGGGAAAACTGGAAAACCATATGCAATAGAATGAAATTAAACCCCTATCTCTCATCCTACACAAAACTCAACTCAAAATGGATCAAGGACCTCGGAATCAGACCAGAGACCCTGCAGATTGTAGAAGAAAAAGTAGGTCCAAATCTTCAACTTGTTGGCTTAGGATCAGACTTCCTTAACAGGACTCCCATAGCACAAGAAATAAAAGCAAGAATCAACAACTGGGATAGATTCAAACTGAAAAGCTTTCTCTCAGCAAAGGAAACTATCAGAAATGTGAAGAGAGAGCCTACGGAGTGGGAGAATATCTTTGCCAACCATACCTCAGATAGAGCGCTAATTTCCAGAATCTATAAAGAACTCAAAAAACTCTACACGAAGAATACAAATAATCCAATCAACAAATGGTCTGAGGATATGAACAGACACTTCACAGAAGAAGATGTACAAGTAATCAACAGATATATGAAGAAATGTTCAACATCTCTAGTAATAAGGGAAATGCAAATCAAAACTACCCTAAGATTTCATTTCACCCCAATTAGAATGGCGATTATCAAGAATACAAGCAACAATAGGTGTTGGCGAGGATGTGGTGAAAAAGGAACACTCATACATTGCTGGTGGGGTTGCAAATTAGTGCAGCCACTCTGGAAAGCAGTGTGGAGATTCCTCAGAAAGCTTGGAATGGAAACACCATTTGACCCAGCTATCCCACTCCTTGGTCTATACCCAAAGGACTTAAAATCAGCATACTACAGAGATACAGCCACATCAATGTTCATTGCTGCTCAATTCACCATAGCCAGATTGTGGAACCAACCTAGATGCCCTTCAGTTGATGAATGGATAAAGAAACTGTGGCATATTTATACAATGGAATATTACTCCGCAATGAAGAATGATAAAATTATGGCATTTGTAGGCAAATGGATGAAATTGGAGAATATCAAGCTAAGTGAGATAAGCCAATCTCAAAAAACTAAAGGACGAATGATCTCGCTGATAAGCGGATGAGGACATATAATGGGGGGTGGGAGGGGTTAGCATTAGGTTTAGGGTTAGGTTTAGGGTTAGGGATAAGGAGAGAGGTAAGAATGAAGGAAAGAAGGACTGTATAGAGGGAAAAGAGGGGTGGGAGGGGTGGGGGGGAAGGGAAAAATAAATAAACATCATTGCCCTATGTAAACGTATGATTACAAAAATGGTATGCCTTGACTCTATGTACAAATAGAGAAACAACATGTATCCTATTTGTATACAATTAAAAAAAAAAAAAAAGAATGTATAGAAAAAAAAAATATCTGAGGTTCTGTCTTCCAGGTGTTCTATCCTATTGGTTGTGCTTTCTATGGAGTTCTTAATTTGGTTTATTGTTTCCTTCATTTCAAGGATTTGTGTTTGCTTATTTTTCATTATCTCTAACTTTTTATTGAAATGATCTTTTGCTTCCTGTATTTGCTCTTTGAACTGTTGATTGGTGCTATCATTCAATACCTGCATTTGCTCTTTCATCTCATCGTTTGCTTCCCTGATCATTTTAATTATGTACATTCTGAACTCCCTTTCTGTCATTTCTTCTGCCATGCTGTCATTGGATTTTATTGATGTAACATCTAGATTTGTTTGGGGCATTTTCTTCCCTTGTTTTCTCATATTGTTCAGGTATCAGTTGACCACTGAGATATTGCTGATTTCTTCTATTGGCTTACAATGTCCCTGAAGATTTCTAATATATCCCCTCTTAACCTTCAGTAGCCTGAAGTCTTGGAGGAAGTTGACGATGCGGTGCTCCGCAAGGAAGCTTCCTCTCTAGGGGTGGTGGCCTTCAGGTGGGGTATATTCCCTGCTAGTGGGCCGAGGTGCCTCCACTTGTTGACCAATGGTCATCCAAAGGGGAACTAGGCTGCGGGGTGAGGCAAGGCCTGTTTGTGCATGTGTGTCTGGTTTTACCGTCCTTGTGGGAAAAAGCTCACCTAGCAGGAAAGACTCACCCAGTGGGGAGGTCTTGCTGGTCAGTTCCCCTCCTAGAGGTTCCCTTCAATCTACAACTACCTCCTGGGCTGGGCTGCCTTCCTCTGCAACGTTCCCTGGGGCCCAGACCTACTTCCTGGACCTGGGAGCCTCACCCTTAGCAGATGAGTCTCCTTAGGTTGTCTCTCCTCAGAGAATCTGCCCGCAGTCCTGGAAACTTCACTCCGCCCCTCAGCTTGTCTGTGTGTGGCTCTTCCACCAAGAAGCTGCATAGGTCCTGGGACCCTGCTCTGCACCTAATCGCCTGGCTATGCGGCCCCTCCTCTGAGCAGCCACCTGGAGCCCCATACAGTCACTTCAAGTCCCAGCAACCCGTTGCACACCTCTTCCTCTGGGCAGCCACCCAGTGTTTCAGTGCCATCTCTAGGAGTCCAAACAACTCACTGCGCACCTCCTCCTGCCAACCGCCCGTAGCCCTGGTACAGTCACTCTGAGTCCAAGCGACCCATCGCGCTCCTCCTCCTCATTCGGGCTGCCCTCCCTTGTTCAGGAGCAGTCACTCTGAGTCTAGACAACTCACCGCGTGCCTCCTCCTCTGGGCAGCTGCCCGTAGCCCTGATGCTGCGGCTCTAAGTCCAAGTGACCCGCCGTGCTCCTCCTCCTCCTCCGTGCAGACCCCCGCCCCCCCGGTGTTCAGGAGCGGTGGCTCTGAGTCCAAACAGCTCGCTGCGCAGCTCCTCCTCTGGGCAGCCACCTGGAGTGGTCGCTCTGAGTCCAACCACTGTGCTGAGCGGCCTCCTCTACAATGCTCCCAGTTGTCTGAGTTCACTGCTCCAGTGGGGGGAGGGGTGTCTCGTTGGGCAACTCTACTTCACAAAGTTCCCTGCATTCTGGGACTACTCCCCCATCCAGGACACCTTCCCAACAGGAGAGACTCATCTGGTGGCTTTGAGTTGGTCCCAAGTCTCTCAATATATCTCCTCTTCTTGAATCCTGAGTCCTGGAGCAACATGAAATGCAGCCACCCTTCAGTTTGCCATCTTGAAACCCCTCAAGAATACTATTCTTAATAATTCCTATTCAACCTTGACAGTCTACAAAACTGTGATTTTAATGCAGTCTCTAATAACTATTATAAAGTCATTGGTTTATTTTATACTGTTATATTTTGAAATAATTTTAAACTTGCAAAAAATTTGCAAAAATGATACCCAGAGATCCTATATAACCAGGAAAGAATAATGCCCCTTGTCCAGTATATTTATGTCTTAATCTCTAGAGTGTATGAATATATCATTTTATGTGTCAAAATAATTTTGTACATATGGTTGAATTAAGACTCTTGAGATGGGGTGAGTATTTTTTTTCTGATCTACCCAATTTAAGCACAGGACAACTTATAAGAGAAAAAGGAAGGTTGGAGAACAAAACAATCAATTTTTTTTTTTTGATGTTGTCTTTGAAGATGGAAGTGGACCATGAGCTGAAAATGTGGGCAGGTGATAGGAGCTAGAGAAGGAAAATTTTAATGGGTACAGAGTTTCAAATTGTGAAGATGAAAAAGTTCTGGAGATGGAAGACGGTACTTGTTACACATCTAAAAACGATGCAACTGTTAATTAATTTTATGTTATGTACACTTCATCACAATTTGTTTTTAAAGGCAAGGAAAAACATTCTCCTTTAGAACCTCCAGAAGGAAGACAGTTCTGCCTAAAACTTGATTTTAGCTGGTGATACTTCCGATATCCAGAACCGTAAGATAATAAGTTTATATCATTGGTCATAAATTTGTGGTAATATTTTGTAGTACCCATAGGAATATAATACAGGATTCTTCATTCTCCTTTCTCAAATGTTAAAATCTCATGTAAACATGGTACAAGTATTAAAACTAAGAAAACATTGGTGCAATTCTGTTAACTGAACTTCAACATTATTCAGATTTTCCCAGTTTTTCCACTAATGTTCTTTTTCTGTTCTGTGATCCAACCCAGCATACTGTGTTGCATATGGTGGTCATGTTTTCTTAATCTGCCCCAACCTATGAGAGTTTCTCCAACTTTTGATTTTATGACCTTGGCACTCTTCAAGAATACTGGTCTTTCATAGAATACATATCAATTTAGGTTTCATGATAAGTGCAAAATATGGATTTGGGGGAGTATGCCACAGAAGTGATGTGCGCTTCTTATCACATATCACAAGCCATCAGGTAATATAGATTTACTTTTTATTGGTGATGTTAACTTTGGTCCAGAAGGTGTCTGCAAATTTCTCCACTGTAAAGTGATTGTTTTACCTTTTCTGTACTCTATTCCATAGAAATGCTAGTTTGGTTTTCCAGTCTTCATTAGTGAAGACATGAAATAATTTTAAGAGTCAAAAAAACTAATCCTGAATGACAGATACACCGTTTCCTAGTTTGAAGAAGTTGAAAAAGTTATTTTATCTTCACAATTCTCTGGCCTTTATCTTTACATTGGGAGAGCAGTATCTCCTATCGCTGTTCTAAGGAATAAGTGAGATAGTACATCTATTTACCCAGTGAATATTTACAGGGGCCTACAACTTGGTCAGAATCATGTTAAGTAAGGGATGCCAGTGGTAAGTACTAGTGATGAAGAAATGGTGACCCAGTCTTTGCCCATGCAGGTTTACTCCATGACAGGAAAGATGAATTATTGAATGAGAAGTCACAGTCAAGTGTTATGCATGTTACAGAGTGCTGTGAGAATGTATAATAGGAGAATCTCTTGCAGATATCATGGAAGTCACTCGGCACAATGCCTGGCAGATATATACCCTTTAGGACATTGGATAACTGGCTGTGCATTCCCTTTCTTTCCTATGCCTGGATCTGTCCCTTCTCTCTCCAACTAACTGGGATGGATGGCAACAAGCGGCTTTTTAGAGCCTATCAAGTGCTAATGTACGTGTTGACTCACTGAGCAGGAACTCCATGCGTGCAGCTATTCCCTAAGTATACGTGATAGTGGAGCCATTTCTTGCTTGGCACTTATCACTGACCTGCCATTATACAGAGGACCTTTAGGGAAATGCCACTTTAGCACATTGGTCTCTTTACCACACACGGGTTGCCTGAAAAGTAATCCATTCCTCAAAACATCTGAGTTTGCAGCATGTTCAAATTTTCACAAGCATTTCACAAGGGTATTTCACCCTTGCACATTCCAGATCGTTTTACCTCTAAAGGAGGTATTAACCTTTCTGAGAACTGTTGAGGTATATACATGCAGTAGTTGAAAGTAAATTTTTCAATTTTCAATTTAAGACATGAAATTTAAGAAATCAAATAAAGCATTTGCATAAAAATCACCAAGATTCAAAAATTATCAGGATTTGCCCACATTTGCTTCATGTATCTTCCTTATCTTCTTTATGTTTTGGGTAAACTATTTAAAGTAAATTCCAGACATCACATCACTTCACCTCTGTTTTCTTTGTTACATCTTAAACATACATAATGACAAACCATTATCAAGACTACTAAAAGTCAACAGTAATTTGTTGGTTTCTACTAAGAATGAAGCATTTGGGAAAGCCCAGAAATCTGTTTTAGAATTCAGCACAGCGATGGCCTCTAGTTGGGATATCAGTTGTGATTTTCTCACATATCTTTTTCTATGGAAAATCACTCTTCAAAATCTGAGCAATGCCTCAATATCCCCTATATCTATCACAGTTTTGGAAAAGAAGAATTATTCAGCAATCGTGGGCCAAAATGGAACAGTTTGGGGAGGGATAACCTCAGTACACAAGAGAGGCAAAGGTCCCAGAAAGCAAGAGATGTTTCTATAAACTGGATGGGTAGGAGGATCTGAAGACGATGCAGGGACTGTTATACCCACAGGATTCTGTTGTACTTCAGGGACAGACCCAAAATGTAATTGATTCTAAACAGGTACAAGTAATACAAGATTAAACTGATTGCATTGTGATTGAACATAAACCAGCTAATTACATGGCTTTCAGAAACACCATGTATATTCCAGACATGGGTCTAGCAAAACAAAATATCCATCAAAATACTTTGCAGGTTCCATGATGTCACTGGGTTTTGACAAAAGCTGAAATTGACTCTTCTCTTTTCTGTCAAACTATTGGACCAAATGCAGATTTTAAACTCTGTGGAATCGACTGGGTGACACTTGGAGAAGAATTATAGACTGAAGATCCATCCACAAATTAACCTGGGCAATTTGTCTTCTTACATTTTGCCCTTCCATTTATGATTCTGTGACACTCCATGATTCCATGGTCAAAGAGGATTGGAAAACCACCAATCTGGTAAGCAGTTGCTGCATATCTGAGAGGAGAGAGCTGTCTCAGACAGTTCTCAGTTGATTCCCTTCATAGAATAGTGGAACAGTCGAGGGTTGAGGACATGTATCCCTTTTCTTTTCTATGTGTTTGTGCCAGCACACGGTAGAACTGTGACAATCAAACCAGTCTCCTATTGCATGGCTTTCTCCCACAGCAGGTGTGTGGCTATATTCCCAACTTGAAATCCATGCACTTGGGAACCTCAGCTCCTTATCTCTTAGCAGGAGGGAGGTTGTGATTGAATGCTGTCCAGCTGGGCTTCTCATTGGAGCAGGACCCCATGACCAGTCATCCCATTTAGCTGACAGCTGAATAAGCCTGCCAAACAATGCCTGAAGTGCTTACTGTCTGGGTCAAACAAGAAAATTATGGCCTTTATATGTATACTCTGGTAGTTTCTTCTGTTATTTACCTTAACAAAGCGACTCAACACAATTAGTGCAAACTACCAAAGGCTTCTGGTTATATTTAGCTAACGGATTCCATTTAAGGAGCAAGTAGCTAATGATCTAAAGCACAGACTGCTATCACAGCAGCTCTAATAAGCAGGAAATCACAAGGAGAATAAGCACTAAGCATTTGCCTGGTGGGAGAGTGATTGAATTTGGAAAGGCATCAACAGGTTCCACTCTGTCCTCAACTATTTCACACAGAGATGCCCTGGAATCAGTAGGACATAAGAGACTTTGCTCCTCTTGTGTTTTAATCTGTCCGTCTTTAAAAAGTTATCAGATCCCAGCTGTGGGCTCTGCTAGGTCTAAGCTAAAGGTGGTCAGTGGCGCCCTGACTGTATTAAGGAAAGGAGGATCTTGGAGGTTGGGGGGTCTGTGTTGAGGAAAGGACTGGCCTACTCTGAGACACTCAGACACCAAGGAGGTAGTGCCAGGGAGGACAATGATGGCAGTGTTTTTAAGAAGTGAGAGCTGAAGGAAAGGCCTGGCACATGGACCCTGTCAATCACAGTGGAATGTGGACCATCAAATCACAGAAAGGCAAGGGTTTGGCAAGCAGCCCAGGATGGGAAGGCTTTTTGTACAGGAGAAAGAGCAAGGCTTTGGAGTCAGGCAGGCAACAGTTTGATTTAAACTCTAATAATTCATTTGGGGAAAATCCTGGAATGTTCTCAGCCTCAGTTTTTTAATCTGTAAAAGGGAGAACTGTTATAGTTGTCTCTCCATATGTGTATGTTGTTTATCCACAGATTCAGCCAACTTCAGATTGAAAATATGCAGGAAAAAATTGCATCTGTACTGAACCTGTACAGATTTTTTCCTTGTCATTATTCCCCAAAGAATGCAGCATAACAATTATTTTCACAGAATTTATGTTGTATTAAGTATTCTAAGTAAATGTAGAGATGATTTAAAGTAGATGGGAGGTGAATGGGAAAATAGCACAGCAGCAGAGCACTTGCCTTCCACATGTGGTATTCTGGATTTGACCCCCAGCACTAATAATACATAAATGAGTAAATAAAGTTTACTGGAGATGTGCATAGGTTCTATGAAAATGCTGCATTATTTCAAAGGAGGGCCTTAAGCATACAAAATTTTTGATGTCTGTTGAAATCCTGGAACCGATCTCCCATGGGGTGACTATAATGCCCATCCCATGTGATCTGTATGCCAAGTAAATGTATTTATGTTAGAAAGAAAAGCACCTCCCAGGCTTGTGGCATGGACACACTCAGCTGCAGGTGAATGCTTGGGTGTTTGTCCTTGTTGCTGCAGTACCTCTTCTTGTGGCTTGTACAGATAATTAGTTAACAACGGAGCATCTTTTCAGCACACTGTGTTCTTGCTCTTTAGTGGGGAAGAGATGTGGCTTCTAACTCCTCTCTGGTGGTTTTCTTGGACCACTGATTGAATACTTTAACTTTCTAGCTACACTTGTTGTAAATATTTTTGGTAATTTACCAGGGTGGTACATGAGGCCACATTTTCTAATCCAGTGTCTTTGAGATGGGAGCATATTCAAGATGAACCACTAACAGACTTACCTATATATTTAGGCTGGTGTCTTCAAAAGCTGACACTTAGGAAGAATTATATTCCAGTCTCTGCTATGTATGTACTTTTTCTTATTTAATTCTCACATCACCTAAAATAAGTTATGTCTACATATTCCTTTTTAGGGTATAGGAGACTGAGACAACTTGTTCACATCTACAGTAATTGTCATTGGTTATTCATGAATGCCCCAAATCTCTTGTACTTCATTCTGAAAATTACCATTTTGTAAATCCTGCCTTTCCATTAAAAAAATATAAAAGCCACAACTACTAAATCTCTTGTTGTCAGGGCGTAGACATCAGACTTAGATTCTACTATAAAGATGTGAGCCATTGGAAGATGAGCAATATCAGGGGCACCCACTTTGTTATGGGAGTGAGATCAGTGGCAACATGGTTGTGGGTACCTGTAGCAGCAGCTTCCTCACAAGAACCAGTGTGGATATGGACAGTATTGCTGAAAGATCAGCCCAGAACCTACTGTACCTGCATTTCCAGAGAGTTCAAACTTTTTCTAAAATCCTTGAAAAAACTTCCCACTCTTTACAACTCAGAACTTCTGCTGAGAATTTGGTTTGGGTCTTCTAGACTATAGACTTCTAGACTTCTTTAGAGCTTTTTGCAGCTGAGGAGAATCAGTGCCTGCTGCCCAAGTTTCTTCCTGCTGATCCTTGTGGCTTCCTTTTTGCAGACTCAGGTTGGACAGAGCCCAGTAGTCTTGCTGGTGTCCATTTCCCTGCCTAGTGACTATCAGGTTTTTGTGGTGAAAATTCCAGGCAGCTCCTGATGTCCTTTGCTGGGTAATTAGGTACCTGTATTTATAAAACCCAAAAGAGACTTCAGGATTCCAAGGCTGCGCAGCATAGCAGATTGAACCCCCATTGTGATCCCTTGTCTTGGGAACACTGCGTCACATTAACTACCAAGATCTTATTTCACAAGGTAGGCCCTTCTCCCTCCCCAGGAGATACATTCCAGGCCCCTAGTGAATGCCTGAAATCACCCATAGTTCCACACACCACCTATACTAAGTGACTAAGGGTGGGTGACAGATGTAGTTTGGTTATGCTGGGCAAAGGGTTCATTCACGTACAGAATGGGATGGCTTGTGATTTCATCATGTTACTCAGAATGGTTTGCAACTTAAAATTTATCAACTGTTTATTTCTGAGATTTTTTATTTTCTATTTTTGTACATAGTTGACCTTGGATAACTGTAAGGCCAATAAAGGGAGAAGAGATTACCGTAGATTCTTTTGTGACTCACTGGCTGCTCTGTTCCCAGTCTCTTCATCTGCTTTGGGACTAAACCACAGTTCTGAGCCAAGGAGAAAGTTTTGTAGTAATGTCCTGAGTGAGCCCTTCATAACAAGTTGGTTGATGTGCTCATTTGTTGGTGCCTCCTTAGCTCTTATTCTACATCTAACTTGTTAATAGAATATTCATTGACTGGAGAAAACCTGTGATCCCATTTCTTTCCTCAGCCTTTCCTTTTATGTAGGAAGCCAGCCTAACATTCCCCCTACTGAAGATGTTGACCCAGTTTCCTTGTCACTCAGAGGATTGACAGAAATAAAAACAAAAAGTCAGTGTGCAAAACAGAGGAAATGAAGCCTTCCTTTGAGTAATTTCTTAAAAAACTTCCAATTTATCTACCATTTTTTAGCCTGTTTAGATTTCTACTTATTGTGTCTTATGGGAAATTATCCTTTCCATTGAGTTTTTTGATGCATTATATTACAAGTGTGCAGAGTATTCACTTATAATTTAAAACAATATCTTGTATATAGCTGGCTACATCTCCCTCCTTTTTTCTAATTTTGTTGATTTATGTCTTTTGTCTTGATGAGTTTCAGTATGACTTTGTCTTTTTTATTAGTATTTCCAGAGAAAAAGGTTATATATTTATTAATTTTGCTATTTGGTTTTGCCTACTTTTGCTTATGTATAATACTACTTTGTTTTCGCTTAAGATTTTTAAGTGGAATGCTTATCACTATCATTTTTGCTTTTATATTGTTATGTGACAGAATCATTTAATTCTCTAATTTAACAAATAAGGTCTTCTGTGCCAGAATCCCTTCAGTTTTACTACTTTAAAATTTATTTTAATTATTTTATACCTTTACAATTACTATTAGTCCAAGCCTATTTTCTGTTGCTATAAATATACCTGAAGTCAGGTAATTTATAAATAATAAAGGTTTATTTGGCTCATAGTTTGGAGACCCAAGAACATGGTGCCAGCACATAGTTGGCATGTATTGGGGGTCTGCTTGCCACATTCTGATATGGCATCTGTCATCACAAATGGCAAGATAGGGCAAGAGTGCCAACTCAAGTCTTTCTCCTCTTCTCCCAAAGGCCTCACTTCCAAATACCATCAACATATGAATTGGGATATTAATTTTCTAATACATGAACTTTTGGAAGACACATTGACCATAATTCAGATGTTGAATGTCCAAAAAAGGCCCGTGTATTGAAGGATTGGTCACCAGCCTGTAACACGGTTGGGTGGGGGTTGGAACATTTAGGAGGTGGGGCCTGTTAGAATGAAATTAGGTCATTGGAAATGTGCACTTGAAGTGGATATTAGGACCTTTGCCTTACTTTCTCTCTTGTTTTCCAGAGGCCATGAGGTGAACAGCTTTGCTCTGTCACGTGCTTCTTGCCATGATGGAATGTAATAGAGCCAACTGACCATGGGCTGAAACCCTTAAACCATCAGCCAGAATAAACCTTGTCTCCTTATAAGTTGTTTATCTCAGGTATTTCATTACATTAATGAAAAGCTGACTAGCACGACATTCAAAGCAGATCATTATTTTATGTATTCTTTCCTATATTATGCAGTCAGCATAAAAATTGAAAGTGTGACTTTATCCTAAAATTGACTGCATTAGAATCCCAATTCCAGTGCTAACCAACACATGGCCTTTAGGGACATGTGGTAAAGACCATATAGAGAATTCATGGGAAGGATTTGGTCTAAACCATCTCTATATGTTCATAGCCAAGTTCCTTTCAGCATACTTGAGGGTCTCTGAATATTTGGGGTGGTGGGTATTTCCTACAAATGCAGGGGTTTTGCAGGTGCAGCTGTTATGTAGTAGTGCCCTGCTCCTGTGTCCTCTGCTGCACTTGCTTGGATTGTCTTTGTTCAAATGTCATCCATTCTGGAGCACAACCTTCCCCCACCTGTGCAATGCCTTCCCAGAACCCCCCCACATTCTTTCTTCTGGTCTGTCTTTTGTTGTGTGTAACATGTTTTTAATTTTTCTTAGTAAAGAGACATAACATAAATATTCTTATTTCATAAAGGAACATAAATATTCTTGCTTTAACAATTAAGGTGATTATTTGAGGACATTAATGAGCATTTTTATGTAATTCTCCAGGTGTGGTGAAATACAGTAATTTAAAACTCCCTTCTACTGAATATGAGTACTTCTGGTTCTTTAATTTATTTCTGGGACTCCTTTTTCTTTCCAATTCCTTATTAATTTAGCCAGTGAGTTAAATTTCAACTTTTTTTTTTTTCGCATGGTAGGTTTTTGTTTCAAGACTAGTATAGTTAGACTAATTATCAAAATTCCTTGTCTTCTGCTTATGCTCATCTTGATTTAGTTTTCTGTTGAATAGTTTCTTTACCTGCTTATCAAAATAGTCTCCAAGGCAACAGAGCTCTAATTCAGCCCTTAACCTTTTAGATAATTGGTTGACATATTTCTGAGGTTTTATGTAGAAGATTGCCTCTCTGCAAGCTTTACTTATCAACACCAGCTTGACTTAGCAGTAGAGACATTGGGTCACATCTTTTTCCCTTTAAGTTTCTGAAAATTAAATTAGATCAGTTATAAAGTTTTGTGTCCCTCTCTGATAGTTAATTTTATATGTCAACCTAATTGGGCCAATGGTACCCCTGAATATCTGGTCAAACATTATTTCTGGGTTTTTAATGTAAGGGTATTTCTGGAAGAGGTTAACATTTGAATTGGCAAACTAAGAACTAAGTTGGTAGAACTAAGTTAAGTTAGATGCTTGAGCTGTGACAAGTTTTCTTCTGCCCTTGACATTCCTGATTCTGTCTTTTAATTCCCAAATTGGCATCTACCTCAACAGACCATCAACTAGCTCTCTAGCTCTTGGATCTTAAAACTATAACACCAGTTCCTCTAGGTCTCCAGCTTGCAAAATCATGGACCCTCTCAGCCTTCGTAATCATGTGAGTCAATTCTTTACAATATATCTCTCTTAACCTCTCCCTATATAGATATATATCTCCCTTCAATTCCCTTCTGCAAGAAGATCCCCAGTTTGGATCTCTGGGTCTTTCCATTAAGGAATCTACCTACAGATAACATGCAGAACACTACAGATGAAGGCTGAGAGGGTCCATGGAATTAACAGACACTGACTTTGAGTGTTCTGTTCCAGGGAGGCCACAGGTAGGCTGCTGCGCTGGGAAGCCCTCTGCTGAGTCAGCACTTCTCTAGTTCTGATGGGTGTCAGCCTCTCTTGGGAAACTGAGTGGACACTTGAAGGCCCAAAGCCTATGCTGTTTTGATGTGCCTGGGCCTCTGAGTTCTAATCATCTCCCCAACTGGTTTTTGGTGCATCCCAAGTCCAGAACCACTGCCTTCAACATAAAGATGCTCCATTCTCTTTCATCAGATTCCTAATAAATTTCACCTTTCTTGAACAGCAACGTGCTATATATCCTCCAAGCTCTCCTGAAAACCATCAAAGAGGCTCTAATCCTCTATTTTTCTTACCCCAAATGTACTAAGAAGTTTGTTTGAATCTCTGATTCATGTGCACTAAAGAGCTTCCTTGTTTTTATGTTTTTTCAGATGCAAATGGCTGAGCCTTGTTCTTGTGTTCTCTTTGTCTAGACAAATCTGTTCTCTGCATTTTCCATTTTTAAAATGATGCTGGCAGGGGCTCCCCAATAATACCTTGGCATTCTGTGGTGACTTTGCTGCCCTTACTGAAAATGTGTTTTCTCTTTCATGTTGTTTTTGTTCATTACCAATGATGTCATTTTTAACCTTCCACCTATTCCCCCACCTCAGTAGTTTATTCTCAAACAGCTAGAATGATCCTTTGAAAATAAAGTTCTCTGTGGATACCTACAGTGAATTAATTCAAACTTCCCATGGATACCAAAATCTCTGATGCTCAAGTCCTTTATATAAAACATGTAGTGTGTGCATACAACCTACACACATCCTCCCATATACTTTAAATACCTTAAACCATCTCTATATTACTTAGCATATCTAATTGAATGCAAATGCTATGTAAATAGTAGCTGTACTGTACATGTTCAGTAGAGACACTTTTTCTCCCAAAGAATTTCAAACTGAGATTGGTTGAATCTGCAGATAAAGAACCTGTGAGATGAAGGTTTAAGGAACTGACCGTGTGTCTCCTTAAACCTTCCCCTGACTTCACATGGTAAACCCACTTCTGTCTTTGAAAAAAAATCTGGTTCCCTATGTATTTCTGTCCTTATCCCTCAGTCCTCTCCCCCTTGGTACAGAGGATGCTGTGATGTGACAAATTCCCTTCTGGGGAAAAAAAATTTTTTTTTCCAACTGTTCTGTTTTCCAACTGTTTCCTGCAGTTGTCAGCTACCTGTGGAAATTGCCCACTGGTGGAGAAAGCTACTTGCTTCTCCCAAGTCTGTGCCCCTTTCCTAGGGCAGCCTGAACTCCACAACTGGTGGTTAGATGGGCATAGAGCCTGTGATGCAGGGCAGTGCTGAAGGGTCCCAACTTTCTGCACAATATCTCCATCCTCAGCTTGCCAGAGATTCCAGTCTTCATCTCTTGGTCACTTCCCCCAAACACTTGTCCACTTTGCTTTGCTGGAACAATGCCCAGCACAATAGCACCTCAGGGCCTATGCATGGGCTCTGTCTTCTGCATTCTTGCTCTTCCCTTTGCATATCATGAAGACTGGCTTCCTCAATTCAAGTCCCTGGTTAAATGTCCCCTCATCAAGCAGGACTTCACAGCCTCTTCTTAAAATAAAAACTCTTTGATCATTACCTTATTGTTTTTTACCACTTCTTATGAGCATCTGACACAGATATTTTTCTGATTTGTTATGTCTTCCCCTAATAGTGTGTATGTTCCATGGGAATATTTTGTTTATTACTCTCTCCCTAGTGTTTGGCCCAGAGTAAGACTGTACAAATATTTGTAGACACAATGAATAATGAGTGAATTTGATTTGTTTTTTTGCTTTAAGTCTGCCAGTACTTTCTCTTTCCATGCACCCTTCTCTTTGGTTGCAGTTAAATAACTGGAATCTCTAAGCAGAGAAAGCACACTCCACAGTTGTCCCCGACTTGCTGATTTTACTGGAGAGGGTGGAATTGTATAGGATTCCTGGAAGAATGCCTGGACATAGCCATTTTCCTAGGAGAGAGAGGGATAATATTCTGGTTTCTTTCTTTCTTTTATTTACTTCTTTTTTTAAAAAAAAACTGCTATATTTGAGCTGTCATATTTCAAAGCATTGAACGCTGATCTCTATGTCTACTGCCCTCTTGCCTTTAACCTAATCACTGTCATATGTGAAATACAAGGAAGGTGTTGAGCTGTCACTCACGGTGATTCAAAGCTCTTTGATTGGTCACAGCATTAGACACCCTCATTCTGAAGGACCAGTGATTTACTGGAGAATCTCCCTGATTCACTTGGTCCCTGAATTCATACTAATACACAGCACTTCTCTAATGTTTTGAAATCCTTCTTCATTAGACAAATGAACACAAAACCCTTTGATACAATATTTCAATTAAGAGCAAAGTAAAGGTGTTAAGTCCTAAATTTGTACTTGTGCTCTGCATGTTTTTATTATTTATTTTTTGTTCTCCTCACATGAGATTATGAGACGTGACCATTCCTTTCCCATCGCGGGTGGGTTTGAAGGAAGTTATTCAGTCAGGAATCTAATATCTGGAAGATCTTGATTGTGAAGAACTGTTTGTAGACACCATCACAAGTGCCCAGGTAAATGAGCAGTGACTGATTCAATTAACTGATAAGAATTGATTAGCACAAATCCAAGCCCTCTTGTTTGAATACAGAGCATTATATACAAATCACCAACCATCTGGGTGGCTGTCCTTTCTTACTGGAGGAAGATGTGGATGTGTTACAGCCCAGAAGGTGGCGACATACACATTCAAGGGACAATTGATGTTTAAATGCCAATGGGCCTTATACAGGTAGCAATTTGTAAGAAAAACCTCTAATTGAATGACTTTTACAGCAGAACCCACATTTCTGTGTCCCATGGGCCTTCCCCTTTGGGAAGGTCAGGGCATTTACAGTCTGTGTATTTCTCTGTGTTGTCCAGTACAGTGGAACTGGGATATAGAAACTCAAAATCCTGGCTCTGCCATTTACAAGCCCTGTGGCCCTGAGCGTGGCGCTTAACCTTGGCTTTTCTCAATATAACTCAGGATGAATAAAAACTCTGTCATCAGGTTCTGAGGATTCAATGAAATAATGTACACAAAGTGTGTTAGGTTCCGTCAGGTTGGCATACTTCCTGTTTTGTATTAGAAATAGAAACTAATCTGGAGTGATACAGCCCCTCAGACTGAAACTGCAAAAGGAAGGTGGGTTGGAATTCAGCTCCCCCAGCTCAGTTCCAGGTGCTTATGTGGCAGCCCTTCCTCTATATCCTGTTCCCTCCATGCCTGGGGTCCTGTGAACCTGGAGTTTGTTCATGACTTTGATATACAGGAAGTGTGACTAGCATTACCTCCCAAAGAAGGAGGACAGATTTGAATGCCTTGTCTTTCCTTTGGAAGGAGATGAAAGGGAGATAACCAGGACAGTTCAAGACTTACAGCCTTAAAATGGACAAAAAGTATGCTACAGAGCCAAACTGGAAGAAAAAAAAAAAAAAACTGCATATAATTGAACAAAGAATTCTTGGAGATCTGAAGTAGAAGCTTAGCTCCCCAAGTAGGAAATTTTACCTGATTGGAAAATTGGATTTGTTACCCTTCAGGGTGGTGAAATTCCTGGGTAACTTAACAGAGTGTCTAAAGTGTGGATTCTTGTAAAGGATGGCTGTGAGCAGCACAACTCAAGCAGTGGGGACATGTTGCTATGGAAACCTTGAAGCTGGAAGTTATTCCATGTCTTGGAAAGGCTATCACTTAGTCCATGCACTTGGGGAGTTTAATGAAAACAGACACTTGTCATTTTTCTAACAGCTATCTAACACATTTAAAATATGTCCATAGGAGGAAATGCCTGTGATTAAGTTTAACTGTTTATATTTTAAGAGAATTTCTTGTGTGACTTTGACAGGGCAGATTCCCTCCCCTCTCCCTTCATTAAAGGAGGAAAGTAAGGCCCTCCAGTGTTGAGTGAACCTAGATCACGAGAGCCATTCATGATGATTCATGCCGGGCTGTTCAAGGAGCATCTCTGTCCTACAACCTGGGTTTATATCACAATGGAATGGAGGGGGTCTGTTGGACTCCTCTCATATTTGTGTCCCTCAAACTGGATCTCCTAGAGCTCTTTGAAATTGTGCATTCACATTGAGTGAGAGGTACTTTTCTTTTAATGGAGAAGCACAGAAAAGAAACCTCAATTAGACATTACTCTCTTCAAATGTAAGATACTGAAAAGTAAAGAATCATAATTTTCTGCTTAGACCGAATTGCCATGTGAAGTCAGCTGCTGGGATCTGACTCTCCCTGAGAACACAAATCAATAATCCGCATAGAAAACATGGTCAGACGAGGAACTGGTTCCAAGATTGGTATTCCTATTTCTTTTCAATTTTGTGTGTGTGTGCGCGCGTGTGCGTGCGCGCACGCATGAGAGAGAGAAGAGAGAGAGCAATTATATATGTACATGTTTATTGTTGCTCAAATATGCCATTTTTAAGTTGCAATGTGCAGAAGAAACACTTATACTTCTTATTGTGGATATGATTGACCTGAAAATGGGAACATATTTTCAAATAGGGCTGAGATCTGGTAATGTCAGGCACTTTCTAACAGCTCAAAGTGCATATTTAATCAAGCCCTCCTTTGCCTGACCATTGTGCAGCCCAATGACAATGGAGAATCCAGTTCCTTCCATTGAGAATCAAAGACTGGTGCCTCCTTGACATCTGAGTACAGGGCATCCTACTCTTTTTATTTTTCTTTAAAATGTCAAAGCCTAAGTAGGTCAATAGAAACCATAGTGGTGTTAGTTCTCCAGTTCAGTTTAGTTCATGACAATGTAGCAAACTTTACTACATTTGGTTTTCAGCAATATTTGAAAATTACATTTTATGGCTTGGATCTGATTGCATCTGGTAATTATCACATTTTTGCTGGTGGCGAAGAAGCTAACAATATCGATAGGAAAAGCGCAAATACTGCTTGCCCTTGCTGATTGGGTGGTGGGGGGCAGTAATTAAACAGATCCCAAAGTATGTATATTATGTAGCCCTGGGATAAAGAGTATTCTGTGGAACCCCTTTTTTGTATACGTACAATAATTGTGGTAATTAGCATAATAAGAATAGGAAACAGAAAGCCCTAGTCAAATATCTGTTCCTACACTGTGCTTTCCTCTAATATTGGACATTGCAGATGGGTGGTTGGCAGAATGAAAGTAGGAAGTGTTGTACCATGATCCAAATGTAAGTTTTAAGATGGTTGCTGCCTCTAATTGCCTGTCTTATCTTGGGAAAGTCACTCATACTGTCTGGCTTTGGGCTTCACCATCTATAAGAGAGTTAAACTAATTGAGTACAAGTTTCCTTTTTGATTCTCCAAATTAGAAGGTTGTCATGTGGTTTGAAGGACCTGAACAAATAAACATCTCCTTCCCAGTTGGTCAGGAAAGACCCAGTTCCCTTGTAGGCAAGGTTTGTGCTATAGCTTCCCAGCCCAATCACAAGGAAATTTGAAGGCTAGAATGTTAGTTCTGCTATGGTGCAGTATCAGTAAGAGCCTAAACACCTCTCTCTCAAACCAACAGCAAGAGTTACCCAGGAAGTACACTCCTACACACCCTCCCTTAATGTTCTTACATTAAAAAAAAGAGATATATTGCCCCGAATGAGTCTTCCACTTGGTATTTATAGGATTGTAAAGTTGTAAAGCTGGCAAGTAGTAATAGCTTAACTTCTCTTAAATTTTGTGATTTAATACTTGATATGGTAGCACAAAATTAGAACTTTGAAAAGAAAAAAGGCTTGGTCACCTTCCCTAAAAGCTCTATTAATGACAATAATTTTATAGAGAAAATTGTTCCTCTCTGAGCGCTGCCTCATATGACTTGATGCTCTCTACAGCAGAAGGTGAAATTACAACAATTACAAACTTGATCTTGGCTGTGACCACTGAATTGACCCTTTGAAGGAACCTGGGTTATGTCTGAGTCTGTTATCTCTGCAAAGAGACCAGCTGTCTTCAGAATTGCTTTGGAGGCCCCATCATGTTATTGTGAAATTGCAGTTAGTAATCTTGCCACATTTTCCAGATTTGGTGCAGATAAGCTTGAGCACATCCGATTCCCTGGTTTCCAGTGTTATTTAGAGAATTGGATGACTTAAAGCACTTATTTTCTTCAACTCAATTCTCATCATAATCCATCAACATCACAGTGTTTTTATTCTCCATTTCATTTTTATATGATCCTATTAGTTGGGAGAAACCCAAGTAATATTTTTCTTTACTATGGCCTTGTCTCCTCATTGCCTTTGCTAGAACTCACGGATTATATACCTTTTAATAAATAAGAATTCAGTCATCCTTTTACCAACAATTTTCATTCTCTGATTTTCTTCATTGAGTTTCCCCAGGGATGAAATGAAAGCAGCTCCCTCTGCTCCCTACAAATGACATTTACAACCTGTTCTTACATAAGAAGCCAGAAATACTTACCTTAAATTATAAAGGTTGGTACCTTTGAAATTAACTGCTGGTCACTATGCACTCCTGGTGCCTTCCTTTGTGCTGCCTCCATGAAAGTGCAAGAGTGTTGGATTAAGAGTTAGAGAAATTTCTAAGGCCTCAGAAACATGGCCCCTTCATGGTTCCTATGTGGTGACTCAGCAAAAGTGTAGTTGAGATGTATGAAGGGGATGTGGCCTCCTCTCATTAAGTCTCCAGGTGAAACTGACATTCCCTGTTGTTAAGGAACCGGTGATGCTAATTGAGCTCAGGTACAAGTACTATGCTGGCCTATTTCAGGGAAGTTCCTGTGTCTCCTGAATTGATTTCCTCTCTATTGGAAACCTCCCTGATCACTGGCCAAGATAGGAATACCAAATTTGCTTTCTCCATTCAAGGTCATACAAGGAGTACAGATTCTTCCTGTACAACTTTGTTTCCTCTGCCATAGCAGTAGACAGAAATATGATAAAGTACCAGCCGTTCAGTTCAATTTGACAAAACACTTTTTGAGAGTCTGCTGCACTGAAAGTGGTGAGATGAATAAGAGATAAGACAGTTTCTGTACATGCAGTGTCATAACTTGAGTGGATTTTTTTTTTGTGTGTGTGTGGGACATGATGGGACTTAGCGGCATGGTTAGTGGGCAAGGGCAAAGAAACAGGGCTGGGATTGAGGAAGTTAACCCGCTGTGGGGTTTTCCTTTCAACAGGTTACCACTGTTGCACTATACTGCATAAAAGGTGCTCCAGTCCTTTCTATTTAAAGGAAGGAACTGTAGGCTGGCTGGTCTTTAAACTGTTGTGGATGGCAATGCCTTGAGCTAATGATTTGTCCAGGCAGACGTGACCTCTGCAATTGGCAAGGGGCATTGAGTCAGAACCAGGTCTCCAGAAACAAGGGCCAGTGTAGTCTATGTGTATAATCAGCATTCTGTCCAAAGAAGTAGGGGTTGGGGTAGAGTTTCATTATACTGACTACCCCATCCTTTCACACATTGACTTCACCTGACTTCTGAAATGCTCAATGACTTCGGTTTTTTTTTTTTTTTTTTTTTTTTTTTTTTCTAGCAGAATGATTTCTCTTCTCAGTTTCCTTTCCTGGTTCTTCCTTCTCTCCTGACCTTTTAATGTTGAAATCTGGAATGCTGCAGTCTCAGGGCCTGAACCTCTTCTCTCTATCAACAGTCACCCCTTTATTTGGTCTCTTGGCATTAAATGGTATCTACATACTGACAAGTCTCCAATGTCAATTTCCAGCTAAGATCTCTTCCCTGAACTGCAGACTCACATACCAATAATCGAATCAGCATCTCCACTTGAGTTTCTCACCCTCCCAACTTTCAACCCCAAAATCTTCTTTCTACCTGTTCTTTCTGCAACTTTCTACCTCTCAGTTGATGGCAAATTTTCTCTTCCATTTGCTCAGGGAAAGAAACCTTGGTGTTATCTTGATGTCTCACATGTTCTGTCAGGAAATGCTATTGGCACTACCTTCAGAACATCCCTGGGGTTCAACACTTCCCATTGCTTCTTGTTATCACTCTGGGTGAGCCAACAACCTCTCAAATGAGGATTACACCATTAACTTCCTAACTGCTTCTTGTTCTGCCCTTCCTGCACAGTTTTCAACACTATATTCAAAATGATTCTGGAAAAACTGTCAGATCTTGTCACTCTTTACAAACCCTTCAATGACAGAATTTCATTTACATTAAAGGCCAGGGTCCTTATGAGGATGTCTGTGGTGGAGCCTCATTGAACTCTGGACCTGATGACCTCATGCTCAGTGGTTCCTTCCACTTCTGTCCCCTCCAGCCCACATGCAGCCTCCTGCTAGTCTCTGCACTGGCCCTCCCTCTGCTTTCCTCCAGTTATCTGCCTACTTGCTTCTTTACTTCCTTCTAGTTTTTTACTCAGTGGTTACTTTCTAAATGTGGCCTGCTTAGAAATTCTATTTTAAATTGCAGCCTGTACCTACTCTCCCCACTACCCTTACTCAGCAGCTGTTTTAGTCAGCTTCCTCACTGCTGTGACTAAAAGACCCAACCAGAACAACTGTAGAGGAGGAAAGGTTTATTTAGGGGCTCATGCTCAGAGGTCTTAGTCCATAGAAGGCCAGCTCCATTCCTCTGGGCTCAAGGTGAGGCAGAATAACATGGTAGAAGAGTGTGGGTGGAGGGAAGCAGCTCACATCAAGAGCAGGAAGCAGACAGAGAAAAATCCACTCTCCAGATACAAATATATACCCAAAGCCATTCCTTCAAATCCCACCTCCTCCGGTCACACCCTACCATTTTGGTTACCACTCAGTTAATTCACCAATTGGGTTAAGACTCTTATAACCCAATCATTTCTCCTCTGAACCTTCTTGCATTGTCTCATGGGTGAGCTTTTGGGGGACACCTCACATCCAAACTGTAACAGCAACTGTTTCTGATCCCTCACAACTTGCTCAACTTTTCTTTTCCAAACACAAAGATAGTTCCCTTCCAATTCCATATTTCATTTATTTATTATGTTTATTTTTTATTTCCCTTCAACCCTCTTTCCCACTGGAACATAAGGCTCATATGGGATTTTTATTAGTTTTGTTCATGGTTACATCACAAGTGCATGGAGAAGAGTCTGTAAAATGGGGGAGGGGCAAATATTCAATATACTTATTGAATGAATTAACCCACAAATTTCATGCCATGAATATATTTGTGTATGGCTTTGAAATACTGGAAGACTCCTAGTTTCATTCTGGAATGAGTGACCAATGGATCCTTAATCCACCTGTTGGTTTTATTTAACTCTGAAATGTATTTTGTCATAATGTACCAAAGAATATAGATGTAATTTAAAAAATGACATTGTAATAAGAAAAAAAGAGAATTTCCCACAGATAAAGAAATCCTCAGATACATTTTGGGGAGAGTCAGACTCTTGTGAGAGACTTGCACCACTCCTTGGTCCTTAAGTAATTCCTGGGCATATCATTCTCCACATTAAACATAAACTATTTTAACTCTGACATGCTAGGTTCAGCCTATTTGAGATAAGTTATTCTATCACTGAGATATGCCAGTTGAGTAAGCCACCTGGAGTCACAGCAGTCATCTTTGCTGGCATTATCAATGCCATGGAAATGCTGCTTTTATCACATTCTTCATTGCAAAGACTTGTAAAGCATCCTTCCCCTTGGAACACAGAATTAAGTATCTTGCCCTTTCTTCACGCAGAACACCAAAAAAAAAAAGGCCTTCAGGGGCTGAAGTGATCATATCCATGTTTTTTACAGTGATGAATTAGATCAAGAAATAATATTAACTCCAACCCTTCCTTTCTCTATGAGTACGGTGAGTATTGGTGTTTAAATGGAAATTCTTGCAAGACTTAGCACACTTATGGGGCGCTTGTGAAGAATTTCAAACATTAAGCAGTGCTGTCCAATCTTTAGGTTGTGAGACAGACAGGAGTACTTTTAATTATTTTTAACTCTCTTTGGCAACAGGAAGATGACTGATCCTGCTCTACATCCTCTTTACTAAAATCTGCTCTGGTGCTTTGTACCTTTTTGCAGAAAAGAAAGACAGAAAAATGCATTGGTGATGGCTGTGCAGTAAAATGAAAGGGGAGTATTTTAGTCAGTTTTTTTGCTGCTTGATCAAAAGACTTGACACAACAATTAGAAAAGGTTTCAGAGGTCTTAATTCATAGATGGCCAACTGCATTTTTCTGTGCCTACAGTGAGGCAGAACATGATGGTGGAAGGGCATTGGAGGAAAGCAGCTCAGGACATGGACAATTGGGAAGGGAGAGAAAGGGGCGGGGGAGAGAGAGAGAGAGAGAGAGAGAGAGAGAGAGAGAGAGAGAGAGAGAACGAGAGAACTCTAGCACTGTACTCTGTACTCCCCAGGGACAAAATATATATCCCAAGGGCAAACCCCCAATTACCCACCTCCTCCAGTCACACCCTACCTGCCTACAATAATTACCCTAGTGGGTTAAGCACTTATTAGGTTAAGGTTCTTATAACCCAATCATTTCACCTCTTTCTTGCATTGTCTTACACATGATCTTTTCTGGCATAGCTTATATTTAAATCTTAACAGAGATGGAGAAAAGAACAAGCCCTTCCTGAACTTCCTTTTGGTTTTCCTATGAAAACTGTTTTGTGAGTTCTAACAATTCTCTCAAGACTAGAAGATAACGATTTCATTGTAGATGTAACAGCCTTAATTAGTAAAATTGACAAGAAAATACTTATCTCTTTATATTGAAAGACAGGAAAACACAGCTTAGGGAATTTGTCACTTATGATTGAACAGAATCACATTTTCGTCTTACATATTTGTCTCAACCTGATTAGTTCATGGGCAGGTTTTTGTTTGGCTTCCTGGATCATGAATATTCTGAATTCTTAGTTTTTCTTATCAGCAAAGAAAAGCAATTTACAACACAGGACCTGAACAAACAAAGTACTTCAGACTCTTTACAGTTTTCCTATTACAGAAACTAATTCTCTGCTTAAAAGGGAAACTCACTATTTTTTTTAAATATATTTCTTGATCAAAGAGAGGTAGTTTTATTATTTTACATCCTAATTTTCTTAAGGAAAAGACTTGTACTTTTAAATTATACAATGCTAAGCCCAAGACACATTTTATATCTATATTGGCTTGTAAAAGAATCATTTACTGAAACAACGATCTCTGCTAAGAAAACAAACAAACAAAAACAACAAAAAAACCCCACAAATATTGTCAAGCATTTCTCCATTATAAATATTACACACATGCCAAGAACCAGTTCATCCTCTGCAAGTGAGCTGTTTCATCCTCTAGGATAAGGGGTGTCTGCTATTAGAAATTTACCAAAAGTCTGTTCTGATTTTCTCTGTGTTAATTTCAAGAGTCATATCAACAAATAGCATAGCCTCTAGCTTTTTCCTTAGAGAGGTTTGAAAAATGCCTCTTTTTTCTTTTGGTCTCTTACAAAATGTGATTGAATTAATTTGAGGGCACTAAACATTATTATCTCATTATTATTTTCTTCTTTGAAAATGGACCAGAATCTCTGATGACAAGGTACCAGTACAAGAAGAGGCTTCCTCACCTCCTTACAATGGTTCTTCCATTCCCTGGGGAAATGGAGGAAGGAGAGTAATTGGGGACAATGGACACAGACTCCTCTCTACCCATCTCTCTTCAGAAAAGAGAGAGAGAGAGGAAGGAGGCTGTCACTATATGTTTGCAAACTGCTTATTTAAATCCAAATGGATTAATGAGTGAATGAATGAATGAATGAATTAGTAAACAAAGCAGCAAAGCAAGAATTGGCTTTCTTTTACACTTTACTGGGTTGATTGGTTAGTCCCCAAGAACAAAGGAAGAGGTCACCATGACAGGCAGTGCCTGATTCTGTCCAGGCCACTGCCATGCTTCTGTTAAGGGCTACATCTTTCAGAAAAAATTAGGACTTTATATAGGAGTATTAGTGTTTGTATGTGTGTTCTTTACCCACAAATTCAAAATCTGTTTCTAAAATGTAATGCTACATAAAAGAGTAGGAGGAGTTAGTGGAGTGCTTGGTTCAATCAATTCAAGTTCCAGATACTTATTGTTTTATTTTCTAGTTTTATTTATTTATTTATTTATTTTTAGGTGAATATGCTAAATCACTGTGGATGCAAATTCACTTGTCCCAGCACATGGAGTTATATTCTCATTTAAATCCCCTCTGTATATTTACAACATCATTGAAAGTGGTATTGCATTTTAAAACTTTTAAGTAGTTTTACTGTGGTATTCTTGATTTATAGTAAACTGTATATCTATAAAGCATATGAATTGTTAGGTTATGTACAGGTGTATGCCCATGAAACCATCAGCTAACCGTTTACAATCAAGATAATGAACATATCCATCTGTGTTATCCAGCTTTCATCATGGTGACCAAAATACCTGATAAGCACAACTTAGAGGAGGAAAGATTTATTTTGGCTCATAGATTCAGAGGTCTGAGTTCATGGTCTATTGAGCACCACTGCACAAGCATCATAGCAGTAGGGTATGGCAGAAGAAAGCTGTTCAGCTCACAGCAGCTGGGTAACAATCTTTTGCTGAGAAAACTTTTTTTGTTTTGGTACTGGGGATTAAACCATGGGATGTTCGGTGACTCAGCTACTTTCCTCAGACTTTTTATTTTATTTTTTTAAATTTTGAGGCAAGATCTCCATAAGTTCTGATGTTGACTTTGAGCTTGTGATCCTCCTGCCTCAGCTTCCTGAGATGCTGAGATTATATACATGCGACACCTCACCCTGCAGACATCTTAATTTTGATGAAGCCTAGTTTATAATATATATATTTTTAAAAATTTGGATTGTGTTTAACCTAAGAAATTATTGCCTAACCCAAATTCATAAGATTTTTCTCCTTTATTTTCCTGCAGAATTTTTATAGTTGTAGGTTTTTTACATTTAATTTTGTGAAAATTTTTGTGTTAATTTTGGTACAATGTGGGAGATATGGATTTATCTTCTTACTTTCTGTCCGTCTTTGTGCACACGAACAGCCAAATTTTCTAATTATCTTTTTTGACAAAAATCGTATAATTATATGTGTATGGATCTATTTCTAGACCCATTGTTATGTTCAGTTGGTCTATTTGCCTAAATTTGTTCTTCTCATAGTCTTGTGGGGCTAGTTTGTGTCCTTTGTATTTCCATATGAATTTTAAAAATAGTTTATCAATTTATATTATTAAATAGCTTGCCAGAACTTTGATTGGAAACATATTGTATCTCTACATTTATTTAGAACTAATTGACATCTTCAGAATATTGAATATTTCATTTCAAGAAACAGTATCTCTTCATAATTTTGGTTTTTATTTTCTCTCAATCACATTTTGTAGTTTTCAGTGAGCATATTTAATAGATGCTTTGTAAAACTTATCACAAATAATTTCATACTTTTTATGATATTATAGATTATGTTAATATTAACTTCAATTTACAATTGTTTGATGTTGGTGTATAAAATACCAGCAATTTTTATAATAGTTTTTTAATCCTACAGTGCTATTTAACTCACTTATTAGTTCTAGGAGCTTTTCTGCAGATTTCATGAAATTTTCTTTATAAACTATAATGTCACTGGCAAATAAAGACAATTATATTGCTTATTTTCCATTCAAAATGACTTTGATGTACTTTTCTTGATCTATTGCACTACCTGGAGCCTGCTATATAATGTTGAATGGAAGAGATCTGCAAATGGAGACTTAATTGTTCCTACCAATTTGGGTGCCTTATTTATTTATTTTTATCACCTGATACACTGGCTAGAAATTCAAACAGTGTGCTGAATAAGTGTGATGAGAACAGACATCTTCACCTCATTCAATCTCTCAACCTTAAGTATGTAACTAGTAGGTTTTAATATATTCGTCCTATTTAAAATGTTCTTATCTGACTTTGCTCAGTTTTTTTTTTTAAATTAGGAATGGATGCCAATTCTTGTCAAATGCTTTTTGCATATTTATTGAGATTATTTTTAAGTTATTATGGTGAATCACATTGATTGATGTTAAATATAAACATGCTTTGCATTCTTGGGATAAATCTCACTTGGCCATAATTATTTTTATGTGTGTATCACTGTAGTTGCTTTGCTCAAATTTTTGTTAATAATTATGTGTATCACATATATGCATATTCTATCTATGTTTTCCTTGTAATGTCCTATCTGATTTTAGTATCACAGTAATATTGACATCATAGGATGCATTAGAAAGTGTTCCCTTTCCTTTAATTTCTTGGAAAGTTTGTGTTTAATTGTGATTTCTTCCCGAAGAAGGAAGAAGTCATCAGTGATTGGGGTTTTCTTTGTGTGAGGGTGTTTTTTATTTCCTACAAATTCAATTTATTTAATAAATATACAGCTTTTCAAATGATCCATTTCATCTTCATAAGCTATGGTAGCTTGTGTCTTTCGAGAACTCTCTTTCATATACATCATTGGATTCATTGCTATTAACTTGTCCAAATATTCCATTATTATCTATTTAATATATGTAGAATCTGAGTGACATCATCATTCTCTTTTCTGAGACTGGTAATCTGCACCTTTTCCCCTGTTTCCCCCAAGCCTGTTTAGTTAGAAAATAATCAATTCTATTGACTTTCTCAAGGAAGTTTTGAGTTTTTTTCCGTATTGTTTTTCAATTATTTCATTGATTTTGCTGTAGTTTTTATTGCTTTATTTATTTTGTTTACTTTGCCTTTGATTTATTTTGCTCTGTGTGTGTGTGTGTGTGTTTTGGATAGGAGCAGTGGTCATTGAAAAAGGAAAATTCTGTTTTTAAAAATATCAGTGTTCAGCAATGTTCTGTTCTTCAATATATCTCCTTCAGTATGGCCTTAGCTGCATCCTAATCCTTTTTTAAATAATAAATTTTATTGTCAGTGTTTAAGGTAGACACCATGATGTAATGGGATCCAACTAGGTAGTAAAAAGGTAACTAAATTGAGGCAAATTAACATACCCATCATCTTACATTTATCCTTTTCTTTGTTTTTTGGTTTTGTGACAAGAGAAGCTAAAATCTATTCATTTAGTATGAATCCCAGATACAGAACAATTTTATCCCCTTAAGTCCTAAGCTTGTGTTGTAGATCTCCAGACTTTTTCAACCTACATTTTTGATACTTTGTATCCTTTGACCTTCAATTCTCCATTTCCTACCCTCTACCCCCATTCCTGGAAAGTATTGTTTTGTACTCTATCTGCATTTTTAAAGTTTTTTTAAGAGTCACATATAAGGGAAATCATACAACATTTTTCTTTCTGTGTTGGGCTTATTTCACTTAGCATAATGCCCTCAGGCTTACCATGTTGTGGCAAGAGCTCATACTTTTTAAGGGATGAATAGTATGCCATTGTATGTACAGTTTTTTTTTTTTTTAATGCATTTATCTATTAAGGGACACCTAGGTTTTTTCCCACATCTTGGGTGTTGTGAATAATGCTGCAATAAACATGGCAGTGCAGATGTCTTTATGAGATGGTGATTTCATTTCTTGTGGATCTATGTTAGGAAGAGGGATAGCAAGATCACAAGGTGGTTCTATTTTTTATTTCTTTGGACACTTTCATATTTTTAAATAACAGCTATATTTTGATACATTGTGTTTCATCACCATTTAATTTAACATATTAACATCCAAATTTGATTTCTTCTTTGAAGAAACAATAACTAAGGAGTCATTTAGAAGCACAATTCAGAGATAGAATTAAATATATATACGGGAAAAAGCACAATAGAGTTTGTTCTGGAGGTTATGTTAGAGGGGACACTCAGGCAGAAACTACATAGGAAAAACAAATAAAGTGCTGTTTGTCCTAATGGTGGTGGACACTAATATAATTGTTTCCAGAAAGAGTTTCACCATAAAGTGAGAAAATACAGACACCAGTAAGAGTTCCTAAGAACTAATATAAGTACTAGTTAATCCTAAAGATAGAGCACATATTACTAAATAATTTAAATAAACAAACTTGAAAATATGCAGAACCAGAGAGGCAGTCCTGGGAAGCTCTGTTTCTTTGTAAGGGGAGGTAACCTGAAAAGGAGAGGAATGGGAGAAGGTAGGTTGGCAATAAGGAATCAGGGGGAGGAAATGGACAATTCTACGCAAATAAAAGAGGATCCAGGAATCAGGAGACACTCTCACTTTCTCCATTCATGATTCCATCCCCAAAGAAATTTCCCTCTCTGTACCAAAAGAGAAGGATTCTCTCAAACTAAGAAACCTAGTAGATCATTCAGAAGTTTTAATCTTCCTCTGCCAATCGCTGATGTAGAAAACTAGCAGGTATTTTCAAATAAAAAAAGTGAAAGGCGTAATTTATACAAAGCAAGAGTAAATAGAAAATAGAAAGTGAGAACGAACATTATTAAGCTAATGAAAACACTTCTGCAAAATAAAACAGAGGAAAATTATAATGCAACATGCTAACAGGAATTAGATACTCTTGAAAGTGCATTTGCAGATGTTAAGGAACACCTCGATTCTAAATTCAAAGCTTTAATTAAAAATTCAGAAGAAAAACAAACAAAAAATGTTTAAAAAGGAAGAAAGACAATTGATTATGGAAAAACTTTAAAGTAAAAGAACAATTTAAGAAGTGAAGACAAAATGATAAATTCCCAAAGGATAATGGACTGAAATAATAACAGAAAAAAAGTAAATGCCTTTAAAGAAGAACATTAAAAGGTTCAGAAAAAATGATATAAGTGCAAGATAAGCAAAGAAGACCCAAAATATCTATTATTGGAGTCTCTGTATAAGAAAGAAAATATGAAATTTATTAATATTCAGACTTATACTCTAAAACTCTATAAATAAAAAGTTTGTATCAGTACATAAAATATTACACTGTATGTTTAGAAAATTGACTAGGAATGATCAACTGATATGTGTCCTGGTGAAATTTTTGAACTTTTAAAAAAATAGGTACTCTGGGCCTTTAGGCAAACAAGAATTACAGAGACAAAGTTATCATCACACTGCTTTCTCACTACCTACAAAGCAAGAACAATGAGGAAGAACATTTTCAAGAAACACAAGGAAAGAAAGTGGTATCCAGACACACTGCTCTATTTGTTTCAGAACTATAAAAACAATTTTAAATATTCAACATTTAAATATTCAAAACTCAACTGAATACTGTTTTGAGAGCCTTCCTGAAGACTGTGAAAGATGAGCATCCCCTGTGTGGAAAGTGACAGGGTGGGGCGACTTCAGCAAGAGGCTAGTGAGCAGGGTCACACCACGTATCCTTTGCCCTCGCCTGCCTCATGGTCGCCCTGCCCAGCACCCAGCTCCACCTTAGGAAATGCAGCCCAAACAGGCAGACATAAGACGTAAGACGTAAGACCCACCAGGGAGAGCTGTTTGTTGTCTGTGTGTGAACTGCTCAGTCTTAAAAAGCAAATAGAAAATAAGTTATTTTTTTCAATAGGAAAATAGATTCTCTATGAATCCTTCCCCGGCTGTGGTTGCCTAAGGTGACATACAGCTCAGGGACAGCAATGAAAGGCTAAGGGTGCAGGAGACTGCAGCCTGCCCATGAAAACCTGCAGAGGGGAATTTATAAATTTGAGACACACACTTGGGAACAGACTGTCTAGCACCAGGCAAAGAACAAAGAAAGTGAGAAGTTCTAATTGTTTCCAGCAGCCTCCTCCTGGATGTTTACCTCTCTCTGTTGGTTAATAAGGTTGGTGTTCTGTACCTTTCTGTATTATGCTAAATTTGTGGGGGAGGTGCTCTCTGAGATTCACAAACATGTCAAACTCACATGACATCCTTGGTGACAGTAGTAGAAACTGGACATCCCTGAATGGTTTCAAGGATTCGCTACCTCAGTTTACATTCCCTGTGAGATACACCCTTGCTACAAAGTATGTCCTCACACTAACAGGATTGGCATCATTTGGGAGCTTGCTAGAAATACAAATCTATCTGAATTTCTAAAGTGAGTCTCAGATTTGAATATACATCCATTTTATCTCGGGATCTTGTTTAAAAAACAGATTTTGTTCAGAAGTCTAGGGTGGCACCTGAGAGTCTGCATTTCTATCAATCTCTCAGGTGGTCCCAGTCCTGCTAGTCACATCAGATCACTAAGCCCAACTCCTTTCCACATCATTTGATGAAGACCTCTTTCTGATATCCCCTGGTAAACCAGTGTCCTGTGCTCCCCTGAAAAGTTCTAACATGAGTAATAAGATCCTACAAAGAAAGAATCTTGTATTAATCTCCCGAGGACCCAGGGTGAGGTTTCTGTCTACTGTGGCTACTCTAGACTGCATTTCCCTTTTCTGGTATTCTTTTTTTTTTTTTTTTTTTGAGTTTTTTTTTTTTTTATTGTAAACAAATGGGATACATGTTGTTTCTCTGTTTGTACATGGTGTAAAGGCATACCATTTGTGTAATCATAAATTTACATAGGGTAATGTTGTTTGATTCATTCTGTTATTTTTTCCCTTCCCCTTTTCTGGTATTCTGAGGCAGTCACATAGGGTCATGAATCACAGTCCTTGAGAGCTGTCTTGAAGTTTTCAATGATTTCTTATTCACTGCATAGATTCAAGAGAGAACTGGTTCTTGATGTGTAGGGGAGTTTACTTTGTAAGACATCAGTAGGAGTATAATCAAGTGAAATCCAATGAACAAAATACAGTGCTACTTGGTCTTGATTATTTATTATAATCACTCAAAGCCTTTAAAAAATGCAGGTTTGTAGGCTTTACCCCAGAGATATTGAATCAGGATGGGGGTATGCAAAATGTTTCTCCATTTTAAAATCTCTGCAAGTGACTGATGCAAGCCAGTTGAGAACATTGCTCTGTGTAAATGATCACCACAGAGTTGTATAATCTGGTGGTTCAAGGTCAAAAAGACAAAACAGAAATGGATAATAAGAGCACAAAAGATAAAAATCATCCAATTAACAAGCTTGGTCTAATATAGAAATAAAGAACTGTACACTCAGTAATTAGAAGAAAGTACTTTTTTTTTCAAATGTACATGTAATAATTATCAAAATTGTCCATATACTAGGATGTTAATCAAGCCTCCACAGATTTAAAAGAATGAATATACTACATATAATTATAACCTAATTATATATGATTATATTATATATGAATTATCTTATTGATATAATTATACTGTATTTCAACAATGAAAACTTTCTTACTAAAGCAACCCCACATGTCCAGAAGTTCAAAATACACACTTCTAAGTAATGCACAGGTTAAAGATAAAATCATAATGAATATTAAACAATGCTTAGAGTGAAAAATAATAAAGTTGAACTATTGAGTTAATGGAATGCTGAGAAGTGCTAATTGAAGGAAAATTTAGAAGTCTGAATGTTCATTTTAGGAAAGAAAAAATTTGCAAGTCTGTAAACCAAGAACCCAATTTAGTAGGTCTAACACTAAATAATAAAGACAAAAATAACAACAATAAAAAAGAAATATAATGCAAAGTTGGCTCTTTGAAAAGATCACTTAAAATTAAGAAAGACTGAATAAAGGGAGAAGGGAAAAAAGTAATATTAAGAAGAAAAAGAGGCTATACCTAAGCATACAACAGAGACTGAAAAGTAATACCATAATACATACATTTATGTATTTCTATAAATACATTTCTATAAATTTGAAAATCGAAGCCAAATATCAGAAAATATAATTTATCAAAATGGACCCAAGAAGACACAAATATCAACAGAATTAAACTCATGGCTAAAAAATAAATTTCCTCATTCAAAGCATAAAAACAAAAACAACAATGGCAACAATAGCAATAAAAGGACCAAGAGAGTTTACATTTGAACTTTGTCAAATATTCAAGTGACAGACAATTCTAGTAGCATATAAATTCCAATAGAGAATATGGTCTTATAATAATAATAACAAAAGCAAATGAAGACAATGTAAGAAAGAAAAATATAGACCAAACACACTCATAGACATAGAGGCAAAAAAAGGATTTGTTAAATGTGCAGTACAGTATGCCAAAAAGATAATGTATCAGGCTTGACATGAATTATTCCAGGAAAGTATGGATGATTTAATATAAACATCTATTACTGTTTTTCACATGTTACCATATTCATCTTTAAAGAACTAAAGAATAAAAACACATCAAGAGATACAGAAAATCTATCCATAATGTTTACATATGTTCAGTAACAAAAATTCCTAGAAGAATAGTAATAGAAGGAAGCTTTCTGAATCTGATCAAGAGAGCCTGTCAACAATGGACTCCACAGTACATATTCATGGTGAAAGTCTAGGAAAATTCTCTTTACAATCAGAAGTGATTTAATGTTAAGGATGCTCTGCTAGGGGTACCAGGCATGGTTGGCTTCCATTGTCTTTCAGATCTGAGCTTAAACATCACTTCTCCAGAGAGGTCTTCCCTTATCATCCATGTAGCCACACTGCCTTCCACTCAGGGTGTCCTTTCATATTATTTATTATCTTCACAGTAATACTTTTATTTGAGTTTTTACTTGTTCAGTAGGAAGACGGTTAACATCTGTTTTCAGACCCCGTCTTTAAATCAGTGTCTCTAGGAGCTATAATTTTTCTAGCTCACGGTGGGGTTTAGTAAATATTTGTTAGATTAACAAGGGCAATGAGAGCAGTATAACTTCCAACTATTTCCATTCTCTTGAACTCAGTAAAAAGTAAAATAATGGAAGGAATCTTATGACATGGTAAAATGTCCAATTTTCTCAAGATACAGATGTATGAAAGTTCTCTTTTGCCTAGAAAGTAGTTTAGTAAGGTTTGTTCTGCAAATAGTACATCAAGAGTACCACCTCCACCAGTGTCTCCCAGCTCCCAGGTAGGAGTTACAACTTCTAACCCCTGATGGTCACCCTCTCCAACCAGAATGCAGGTGAGTGCCAGTCTACTAGAGCAGGTTTCTTCATTGCTTCTGGATTGAAAGTTCATGGTTTTCATTTGATTACAAGAAGCCACAGAGATCCCACTGCTAATGGTCACTTTTTATGTCCTTCTCCCATGGTGATCTAGAATGTAGTCCAGAGGACAGACCTGGGAGTTCAAAAGTTTCAGGTTTACATCAAGTTTTCCCTACCCACTCTCTTGGAATCTCTGAGTTTCTGTTCCTTCATTTGTAATGTGCCAAATCTAATATTTATATCATAGGATGTTTGTGAAGATTAAAAGAAATAAAATATGTAAAGTGTCTACAAGTGTCTGGCACAAAATAGGAATGAAATTGCTAGTTATGTAAAGCTAATCTCATGATGTTTAGCATCTAGGAGTAATCTGTCAATACTAATGCACTTTATTTTTTTCTCTTTATTTTCACAGTGTGGGGAAAAGTTTTCTTCTGTCTTTAGTATCTTCTTTTTCCTCCCCAGGAGTCCTCTTTTTTGTTTGTCCTTCTTGCTCTTGACCAGAGAACCTCTGTGGATCACACCACTGCCCCTCATTCTCTGGTTGGAGCCAATGTGCAGCACTGGAAGGGAAAGGGAGGGTATGCTTTCTGCAGCCCTCTCCCTACAGGGCTAGGAGGTACCTGTCCCTCAACCACAGGCGTCAGTTCTGATGATAGACCCTCTCCAGGGTACGCTTTCTGCCTCTGGATTGCTGCAATTGCTCCTTCCCCTCACTCCTGCTCCTTTGGGCAGGGAATCAATTCATTTCAGCTGCACTTACTCAAAGTACTGTTCTTCCCCTTGTGGGCTCACTACATCCTACTCACACTCCTGTCCCTTTATTGAGTACTCTTTGGGTTATTCTAAATTGGGCATATCAACTATTTCTTCCAGAATTGATGAATTCAAATGGTGTGGCCTCAGCTCTAATTCCATATTCTGTCTGATCTGCGCGCACACACACGCACACACACACACACACACGTCACATGTTTGTTTCTGCTATTTTCCCTTCTGGCCAGCAAAGGTCACTGAGTCCCTTACTGTCCCACTCTAGATATATCCATTTGACATACTACAGTCACCCTCCAACTCAGTGGGCCTACTGTAGTCATCTGTCAACCCAACTGTGACCCAGGCAGCTCTCTGCCATTGACACTCTCCTGTAGAGCTGTGACTCTGCTCTCCAGTGGTTTTCAGGTTACCGTTTGATATAAGGTTCTAATCTGAGCAGGCAGTCTCAGCTTCTCTGGTCAGAGGGTGATACCAATCCTATGGTTCTCTGGCAATTATAGAATGAGATGTCAGCTATTTTCTCAGCTGAAATACTACCTGTCTTAGTCTGTGTTCTGTGGCTCCAACAAAATATCAGAGGCTGGATAATTTGTGAAGAAAAGATGTTTGTTTAGCTCATAGTTTGGAAGGTAGAAGGTCTATGATTGGGTGGATCCCAATAATTTTGCCTCTGATGAGGGTCTCAGGTGGATGGTACCTTGGCGGTTGATGTGAGAGTAATCCCATGTTGAGATAGGAAGTCAGCAAGTGAGGAGAGGTCAGGCTCTTTCTCTTACAGCAACTCACTTTTGAGGGAATTTCCCAAGGCTCCACAAGCACTATCTAATTCCTCACAAGGGCAGTGTCTTGGTGACCTAAACACCTTCCACTAGTCCCCACCTCTTAAAGGTCCCATGACCTCCCCAGACCACGATGTTGATGACCCAGCTTCCAACACGTGAACCCTTGGGGGACACATCGAATCATATTAAACCACAGACTCCCCTAAACTCTACTCTCTTCCTTGGAGCCCTTCGGCCAGGGTGGGAGTAAAAGCAGTGTTCATTTCCTAACCACTTACACATTTGCCAGGTCTGTAGAGCCATTGGGGCTACATAGTAGCCAGGTGACAGCAGAGTCGGGAATGATGGAAAGGTAATCCGACTTTCTTGAGTAGACAGCAGTGTCTAATAGACCAGGCATGTGGTGGTAAGGTTCACAGGATGCTATTGTTTAATAAGTCCCCAACCCACACAGAGGCAGATCTAATACTTTGGCCGAAAGTATTATTCATTGTTTCTTATGGACCAAATTTTCTATTTCTTTTTTAATTTGAAAAAATGCTAAAAAGGCTTTTATTATGACCGAGACATATTTCTACCTTCTGAAACATGTGATAGAAAGGTAAAATATCTATTCCCTGGTTTGACTCTCTTTCTGACTCCCCTTAACTCTCAAGTCTAAACTTTATACACTTCCCTTAAACTCCATTAGCTACAGCCACACACAGCTGCTTTCTATTTCCAGGCTTACCCACCATGGCACAGGCATGGAAGGAGTGTTGTGAGTTATTACATTTTTTTTTAAGCTCTGCTGTTGATAGGAAAGCTACACTGCAAAAGCTGAAAAATGGCATTTGGCTATGGACAATTTGGAGAAATAAGAATGGGCTAAAACAATGGTGAGTGGCCTCTTAGCTGGTGACCCAGTGATGTCCAAAGACTTCTCATTGAATAATATATGTCTATGTGGAGAGAATTCTTTGATAAATTGCTGCTGGATTCTTCCTCCTTTTCCGTCCCACTTAAGACTGTCATAAAACTGAATAAAGGCCTAAATGAACTATTCAAATCTATTACCTGTGACATAAAATTAGGACATTTAGAAAATATTCGGGTCACAAAAATAGGATCCAGATGTCCTCAATTGATAGTAAAAATGGACTGAAATTTGCAAGGGGGGGAAAAACACACATTCAAAATATCAGTTGCAGACAAAGAGACTCACAGTCATAAATGTACAAAAACAATAACTTTTGACAGCAAGGCAAAATCTGGTGGGAATTTCCACTTAACCACAAAACAAAGAAAGATATTTTGAAAAATTCCCACCCAAGTTTGGCCTCAGGATGTGACTACTTGATAAAAGATAAGAAGATCTTTATACTACCTGCACTGTCTGCCTCCTTACTCTTAATTCTGAGTTTGAGTAAGCTTGAAAACATTCTAGTAGTTACTGTCAGATTCCTGCAAGAAGACTGACTCCAAGTGGTCAAAGCATCAAAAATCATTGCCTCCTCCTTCCCTCTTTCTACATCAGGAGCTTATAAACTCAAATGGCTCCAGGGTCTAGACAGGCAATATATTGAGTGAAGAGTGTGGATAGAGGAGGTGGGACCTGTAGTGAGAGGATGATGCTGATAGATTGATGACCCTTGCCTGTGTCTGGCAGCTGTTATTCAGTTCCAGTGACACCATCTTTGAATATGGGTACACTATTGTCAGATAGTCTCTTCTTTTAGTTTATGTCAGACTTCTTGATTATTAAACAATGGCAGGAAATTCAATTTATTTCTGGTTTTATTTTTTATTGTGGTAAATTATACATAGCATAAAATTTACCATCTTAACCATTTTCAGGTGTATGGTTGAGTAGCATTCGGTCAATTTACATGGCAGCTACTTTCTACTTTCTCTTTCTATGACTTTAACTACTCTAGATATCTCATATAAGTGGAAATCATACAGTATTTATCTTTTTGTGATTGACTTATTTCACTCAGCATAATCTCCTCCAAGTTCATTCATGTTGTAGCATGTTATCAGAATTTCCTTCCTTTGTAAGACTGACTGATCTTTCATTGTAGGTATATTTCACATTTTTTTTTTGTAGTCATTCATCTGTCTGTGGATCCTGGGGATCATTCTACCTTTTGGCTGTTATGAATAATACTGCTGCAAACATGGGTATACAAGTTTACTCAAATACTTGCTTTTATTCTTTAGTATTTACACAGAAGTGAAATTGTTGGGTCATATGGCAAAATAAAAAAAAATTTTTTTGAGGAATTGCCACATTGTTTCCCACATTTCCATTGCAATGCACAAGAGTTCTAGTTTTTCTACATCCTCAACACTTGTGATTTTCCAGTTTTGTTTGTTTTTACAATAATTATCCTGAAGAGTGTGAGATGGTCTCTCAGTGTGGTTTATTTGCTTGTTCCTAATAGTGATGTTGAGCACTTCTTCATGTGCTTATTGACCATCTGTGGAGAAATGTCTATCCAGGACCTTTGACAATGTTTAATTGGGTTGTTTATTTAGTAGTTGAGTTGGAAAGATTGTTATATGTTTCATATATCAATTTCTTATTGGATATAGGATTTACAAATATTTTCTTTTTTTTTTATTGTAAACAAATGGGATACATATTGTTTCTCTGTACATGGAGTAAGGCATACCATTTGTGTAATCATAAATTTACATAGGGTAATGATGTTTGATTCATTTTGTTATTTTTTTCCCTTCCCCCCGACCCCTCCTACCCCTCTTTTCCCTCTATACAGTCCTTCCTTCCTCCATTCTTGCCCCCCTCCCTAACCCTAACTCTAACCCTAACACTGACCCCTCCCACCCCCCGTTATGGGTCATCATCCACTTATTAGCGATATCATTCGTCCTTTGATTTTTTGAGATTGGCTTATCTCACTTAGCATGATATTCTCCAATTTCATCCATTTGCCTGCAAATGCCATAATTTTATCATTCTTTATGGCTGAGTAATATTCCATTGTATATATATATACCACATTTTCTTTATCCATTCATCAATTGAAGGACATCTAGGTTGGTTCCACAATCTGGCTATGGTGAATTGAGCAGCAATAAACATTGATGTGGCTGTATCTCTGTAGTATGCTGATTTTAAGTCCTTTGGGTATAGGCCAAGGAGTGGGACAGCTGGGTCAAATGGTGGTTCCATTGCAAATTTTCTGAGGAATCTCCACACTGCTTTCCAGAGTGGCTGCACTAATTTGCAACCGCACCAGCAATGTATGAGTACACCTTTTTTCCCAAATATTTTTGACCCCTTTGTCTAGTATGAGAAAATTGTATTTATTTGGGTTTGTGTCCGTGTCCTCTAATCAGTACCATTGATCCACCTTTCTATTTTGGTACCATACCATGCCATTTTTGTTACTATTGCTTTGTAGTAGAGTTGAAGATCTGGTATTGCGATACCCCCTGCTTCACTCTTTCTGCCAAGGATTGCTTTAGCTATTCTAGGTTTTTTATTCTTCCAGATGAATTTCATAATTGCTTGCTCTATTTCTGTAAGGTATGTTATTGGGATTTTAATTGGAATTGCATTGAATCTGTATAGCACTTATGGTAGTATGGCCATTTTGACAATATTAATTCTTCCTATCCAAGAACATGGGAGATCTTTCCATCTTCTAAGGTTTTCTTTAATTTCTTTCTTTAGTGTTCTGTAGTTCTCATTGTAGAGGTCTTTCACCTCTTTTGTGAGATTGATTCCCAAGTATTTTATTTTTTTCGATGCTATTGTGAATGGGGTAGTTTTCCTAATTTCTCTTTCTGAAGATTCATCACTTATGTATAAAAATTCATTGGATTTATGAGCATTGATCTTATATCCCGCTACTTTACTGAATTCACTTATGAGATCTAAAAGTTTTCTGGTGGAATTTCCTGGTTCCTCTAAGTATATAATCATATCATCAGCGAACAGGGATAGTTTGAGTTCTTTTCCTATTCGTATCCCTATAATTTCTTTGGTCTGTCTAATTGCTCTGGCTAGGGTTTCAAGGACGATATTGAATAGAAGTGGTGAAAGAGGGCATCCTTGCCTTGTTCTAGATTTTAGGGGGAATGCTTTCAGTTTTTCACCATTTAGAATGATATTAGCCATGGGCTTAGCATAGATGGCCTTTAAAATGTTAAGGAATGTTCCCACTATCCCTATTTTTTCTAGTGTTTTGAGCATGAAGGGGTGCTGTATTTTATCAAATGCTTTTTCTGCTTCTATTGAAATAATCATGTGATTCTTGACTTTAAGTCTATTGATATGGTGAATTACATTTATTGACTTCCTGATGTTGAACCAACCTTGCATCCCTGGGATGAAACCCACTTGATCATGGTGCACTATCTTTTTAATATGTTTTTGTATGCGATTTGCTAAAATTTTGTTGAGAATTTTTGTGTCGATGTTCATTAAGGATATTGGTCTGAAATTTTCTTTCCTCGATGTGTCTCTGTCTGGTTTAGGTATCAGGGTAATATTGGTTTCATAGAATGAGTTTGGGAGGGTTCCCTCCTCTTCTATTTTATGGAATACTTTGAGAAGTATTGGAATGAGCTCTTCTTTAAAGGTTTTGTAGAAATCGGCTGAGAACCCATCTGGTCCTGGACTTTTCTTTGTTGGTAGGCTTTTGATGACTTCTTCTATTTCATTACTTCAAATTGGTCTATTTAAATTGTGTATGTCCTCGTTCAGTTTAGGCAATTCATATGTCTCTAGAAATCTGTTGATGTCTTTGAAATTTTCTATTTTGTTGGAGTATAGATTTCCAAAATAGCTTCTAATTATGTTTTGTATTTCAGTCGTGTCTGTTGTGATATTTCCTTGTTCATTCTGAATTTTAGTAATTTGGGTTTTCTCTCCTCTTCTGTTAGTGTGGCTAAAGGGTTATCAATTTTGTTTATTTTTTCGAAGAACTAACTATTTATTTTGTCAATTTTTTGTATTTTTTCTTTTGTTTCAATTTTGTTGATTTCAACTCTGAGTTTAACTATTTCCTGTCTTCTACTACTTTTGGTGTTAGTCTGTTCTTCTTTTTCTAGGGCTTTGAGCTGTAGTGTTAGGTCGTTTATTTGTTGAGCTTTACTTCTTTTATTAAATGCGCTCCATGAAATAAATTTTCCTCTAAGTACTGCTTTCATAGTGTCCCAGAGATTTTGATATGATGTTTCTTTGTTCTCACTTACCTCTAAGAATTTTTAAATTTCCTTCCTGATATCTTCTGTTATCCATTCATCATATAATAGCATATTGTTTAATCTCCAGGTGTTGGAGTAGTTTCTGTTTTTTACTCTTTCATTTATTTCTAACTTCAATCCATTATGATCTGATAGAATACAAGGTAGTGTCTCTATCTTCTTGTATTTGCTAACTTTAGCTTTGTGGCATAATATATGGTCTGTTTTAGAGAATGATCCATGTGCTTCTGAGAAGAAAGTGTATTCGCTCTTGGTTGGATGGTATATTCTATAAATGTCTGTTAAGTCTAAATTATTGATTGTGTTATTGAGATCTATGGTTTCTTTGTTCAATTTTTGTTTGGAAGATCTGTCAGTGGTGAGAGAGGTGTGTTAAAATCACCTAGTATTATTGTGTTACGGTCTATTTGGTTTCTAAAATTGAGAAGGATTTGTTTGACATACATGGATGAGCCACTGGGACATAGATGTTTATGATTGTTATATCTTCTGATTTATGCTTCCCTTAAGCAGTAGGAAATGTCCTTCTTTATCCCTTCTGACTAACTTTGGCTTAAAGTCCATATTATCTGAAATGAGGATGGATACCCCAGCTTTCTTGCTGAGTCCATGTGCATGGTATGTTTTTCCCCATCCTTTCACCTTTAGTCTATGGGTATCTCTTTCTATGAGGTGAGTCTCTTGCAGGCAACATATTGTTGGATCTCTCTTTTTAATCCAATCTGCCAGTCTATGTCTTTTGATTAATGAATTCAGGCCGTTAACATTCAGGGTTATTATTGAGATATGATTTGTATTCCCGGTCATTTGGTTCATTTTAAAAATTTTATTTATTTATTTATTTATTTTTTGACACACCTTCGTACCTCCCTTATTTGACAGTTCCTTTAGGATAATTCCTCCCTTTGCTGATTTGCTTCTTTATTTTTTATCTCTTCCTCATGAAATATTTTGCCCAGAATGTTCTGTAATGCTGGCTTTCTTTTTGTAAATTCTTTTAGCTTTTGTTTATCATGGAATGATTTTATTTCATCGTCAAATTTGAAGGTAAGTTTTGCTGAGTATAAGATTCTTTGTTGGCATCCATTTTCTTTCAGAGCTTGAAAAATGTTGTTCCAGGCCCTTCTAGCTTTTAGGGTCTGGATTGAAAAATCTGCTGATATCCGTATTGGTTTCCCTCTGAATGTAATTTGGTTCTTTTCTCTCACAGCCTTTAATATTCTGTCTTTATTTTGTATGTTAGGTATTTTCATTATAATGTCCCTTGGTGTGGGTCTGTTGTAATTTTGTGTATTTGGAGTCCTATAAGCCTCTTGAACTTGATTTTCCATTTCATTCTTCAGATTTGGGAAATTTTCTGATATTATTTCATTGAATAGATTGTTCATTCCTTTGGTTTGTTTCTCTAAGCCTTCCTCAATCCCAATAATTCTCAAATTTGGTCTTTTCATGATATCCCATGGTTCTTGGAGATTCTGTTCATGATTTCTTACCATCTTCTCTGTTTGTTCAACTTTGTTTTCAAGGTTAAATATTTTGTCTTGAATATCTGAGGTTCTGTCTTCCAGGTGTTCTGTCCTATTGGTTGTGCTTTCTATGGAGTTCTTAATTTGGTTTATTGTTTCCTTCATTTCAAGGATTTCTGTTTGCTTATTTTTCAATATCTCTAACTCTTTATTGAAATGATCTTTTGCTTCCTGTATTTGCTCTTTTAACTGTCGATTGGTGCGATCATTCAATGCCTGCGTTTGCTCTTTCATCTCATCATTCAATGCCTGCACTTGTTCTTTCATCTCATCGTTTGCTTCTCTGATCATTTTAATTATGTACATTCTGAATTCCCTTTCTGTCATTTCTTCTGCCATGCTTTCATTGGATTTTATTGATGTAACATCTAGATTTGTTTGGGGCATTTTCTTCCCTTGTTTTCCCATATTGTTCAGGAATCAGTGGGTCATTAAGATATTGCAGATTTCCTTTATTGACTTATAATGTCCCTGAAGATTTCTAGTATATCCCCTCTTATCCTTCAGTAGCCTGCAGTCTTGGAGGAAGTTGATAATGCGGTACTCCACAAGGAAGCTGCCTCTCTAGGGTTGGTGACCCTCAGGTGGGGTATATTCCCTGATAGTGGGCAGAGGTGCCTCCACTTGTTGACCAATGATCATCCAAAGGGGAACTAGGCTGCGGGGTGAGGCAAGGCCTGTTTGTGCCTGTGTGTCTGGTTTTACTGTCCTTGTGGGAAAACCTTACCCGGCAGGGAAGACTCACCTGGTGGGGAGGTCTCGCTGGTCGGTTCCCCTCCTAGAGGTTCCCCTCAATCTACAACTACCGCCTGGGCTGGGCTGTCTTCCTCTGCAACGTTCCCAGGCCTGGACCTACCTCCTGGGCCTGGGAGCCTCACCCTTCGCAGACAAGTCTCCTTAGGCTGCCTCTCCTCAGAGAATCTGCCCGCAGTCGTGGAAACTTCGCTCCGCCCCTAGGTTTGTCTCTGTGCGGCTCTTCCACCAAGAAGCCGGTCCTGGGACCCTGCTGTGCACCTAATCACCTGGCTATGCGGCCCCTCCTCTGAGTCGCCACCTGGAGCCCTGTACAATAGCTCCGAGACCCAGAGACCCACCACACACCTCTTCCTCCGGACAGCCGCCCGGTTTCCGACGCAGTCACTAGGAGTCCAAGCAACTCGCTTTGCGTCTCCTCCTCCCGCCAACTGCCCGTAGCCCTAGGCAGTCACTCCGAGTCCAAGTGACCCGCCCTGTTCCTCCTACTCCTCCTCCTCGGGGTAGCCCCCCGGGTGTTCAGGAGCGGTTGCTTTGAGTCCAAACAACTCACCACTCGCCACCTCCTCTGGCAACCGCCTGTGACTCTGATGCAGTCACTCCCAGACCAAGCGACTCGCCGAGCTTCTCCTCTTCCTCCGGGCAACCTCCCGGTGTTCAGAAGCGGTCGTTCTGAGTCCAAATAGCTCGCCACGCAGCTCCTCCTCAGGCTGCCACCTGTGGCTCTGGTGCAGTCACTCCTAGACCAAGCGACCTGCCGCGCTTCTCCTCTTCCTCTGGGCAGCCCCTCGGTGTTCAGAAGCGATCGCTCTAAGTCCAAACAGCTCGCCACGCAGCTCCTCCTCAGGCAGCCGCCCGGAGCCCCAGTGGTTGCTCCGAGTCCAAGCGCTGTGCTGAGCAGCCACCTCTACGATGTTCCTAGTTGTCCGTGTTTACTGCTCCAGCGGGGGGAGGGGCGTCTCGCCGGGCAACTCTACTTCACAAAGTTCCCTGCTTTCCGGGGCTACCGCCCCATCTGGGACACCTCCCCAACGGGAGAGACTCACCCGGCAGCTTTGAGTTGGTCCCAAGTCTCTCACTATCTCCTCTTTTGAATTCTGCGTCCTGGAGCAACATGAAATGCAGCCTCCCTCTAGTCTGCCATCTTGAAAAACCCTCTACAAATATTTTCTTCCATTCTGTGGGTGGTCTTTTTACACTATCAATAGCATCCTTTGATGTACACAAGTTTTTAATTTTGATAAAGTTCAGTGAATCTGTTTTTATCCTTGTCGCTTGTGCTTTTTTGTGTCATATCCAAGAAATCTATGCCATGAAGTTTTCCTCCATATTCTCTTCTAAGTTTTTTTAAAAAAATAATTTTAGCTCTTATATTTGTGTATTTGATCAATGTTGAATTAATTTTTTTGGATATGTTATAAATATGTGAACTCCAGTTTTCTCAGCAATGTGTTGAAAAGATTGTGCTTTTTTCCATTGAATGGTCTTAAAACACATTGAAAAATCATTTGACCATACACGTAAGGGTTTATTTCTGGGCTTTCTATATTACTACGCTGGTCTTTCTATCTGGCTTTGTGTCCGTACTACATTCTGTTTGTTACTGTAGTGCTCTGGTTTGGATGTGGTTTTTCCCATAAGGGTTCATGTGTTGGAAGCTTGGTCCCTAGTGTGGTGGTGTTAGAAGAGGGTAGATTTTCTAAAAGGTTCAATCTAGCAGGACTCAGACTATTGGAGGTACTGCTTTTGGAAGACATTAAAGTAGTTCTCATGAGACTCTGAGCAGGTTCATCTGAGACTGAGTTGTTGTAAAATGAGCCCAACTCCTGAATTACTGTCCATGCTCTATCTGGTATTGTGTTTTTTTCCTACTGAACACAGTCCCACATTTGATCCCATTCACCACGCATCATTTAGAGCCCACCCAATGCTGGCATCATGTCCTTGAACCTCCACAACTGTTAAATAACCTCTTTTCTTTTAAAGTTACCAATTTCAGGTATTTTTGTTATAGTAACAAAAAATGGAAAAAAGTTACAATACACGTAACTCTGTGATAATGTTTGAAATTACAAAGTGCAAGACTTACAATTTTGTGATTTGGGGAAGTTATTTTGGTTATTTGGTCTCTTGAAATTCTAGAAGAATTTTAGGATAAATTTGTTTTTTATTTCTGAGATAAAATAATCTTTGGGATTTTCATAGGGATTACATTGACTCTGTAGACTACTCTGGATAGTACATGCATCTTAATGATATTATCGATTTCTTTTAAAGCACTGAAAAGGCCAAACAAAACCCATCTATGATAGTTGTGACGTCTTTTCCTTATTCATTCAGTGAATGTAAATTTTAGACCCACTCTTGTAGAAAGAGGTGTTGGGGCAGTAACATTTTTTATCCTGAAAGGTGAGAAGTCCTGAATTATTTGTTGTTAAAATTATCTGAAAAATAGAAGAAATCTAATAAGCAAACTTATAATACTCTTGGAAAGTGAGAATCGAGTAAAAGCTACATCCATCAACCTGGTCTCCAAATTATAGTTCGGAGAGATAAATTTGCTTTCTCTTAAGGGGGCATAAAGCAGATCAAAGTCAATCTATGTACCCTGTCAATTGGTGTTAACAACAAACCTAAAAACGGAGATCAGAAAATGGAGAGTAATCAGTTCAATAATTAATTTCCCAAAGAAGTAAGAATACTAGAAGTATGATCAAAGGGACAATAGAAGAAAAGTTTCCTGAATTAAAGAAAACATTTACATATTAAAGAATCATCAGAATCTTGAAAAAAGTCAAACACCCCTAAACAGGTACTCTATGGGAAAAAAAAAATATTTATAGGTATGCATTTAAAGGAAAAAACCCCAATAATTCTAGGATCTAGCTAGAAAATGTCAGAAAATTTCTACACAGAAACAAAGCTGAGGCTCCACAATTTATTCTACATTAATAAAATCCAGAATACAATAGAGTATGCTCTGCAGAGGTTTGAAGGTGGAACATTATTTACCCAAGAAGTTTGAACCAAACCAAGTTCTCTGTCAACAGGAAACAAAGCAGAAAGACTGTTATAAAGAATTTCAAAAACCTTACCTACCTAACTAATCTATATCTGTAAACTTCTATATCTGTAAACTTCTTCAGTTTATGTATAATTTTCATGAAAAAATTCTGGAAGACATACTCCAATGAAGTTAACAATGAAGCAAAAGTAATAGCTCAAAAATGGAGAGATCATAGACCAGAAGTATTGGAGGAATAGCTGACTTGAGCCCAAGACAGCAGGTTAGCAACAGGTATCACACAGTCACAGGGGACATTGAGGGAAACAGGCTCAGTGTCCTGTGTGAATCTCGTGGAGTCACCAGTGAAATCCTAGTGTGATGCTTGTTTGAGAAAACCTGGGTTTGTGCTTATGAGACTAAGCCAGACAGGGAAGTGTGGATGACTAGAAATGAGTCCATCAAGAATCAAGGCTGGCCCTTCCTTCAAAGTGTCTCAAGAAAAAATAGTGCCTACTTGAGTACTTCTCATGCAGTATGCTAAAAGAGGTTGAATGTTAATTAAATTGAAAAAAATAAGCATTTGTATAAGAAAACATTTACAAGAGGCGATTGTGCAAGCAGAGTGTGAGAAAACTGACTTGTCAGTTCTTCATAGGGAATAACCCAAGGCTGATCTCAGCTTGTTATAGGTTAAAAAATCTAAAGGGAATGCTTAAGAAAGGATATGATACCAAGCAGCAAGATAGAAATAAATGATGTAGAAACAGAGAAAGAATGATCTAATTTTATTGTGAGTTGGTGAAACCACATCTGAATCCAGGATTGTGAAGCCAGCGGTACCAGGGTTAGAGTGGGGACCAAAGGCAAGACCACACACCTCTCCTACTCCAGAGGGCTGACCAAGTAGTTAGGGAATCTACCATGTGGCTGAGACTCCTCTCAATGGCAGTGAGTAGTAATTTCTAATTTGAAGATTAGAAAGAGGTAGGAATTGGGTGAGAGATGGATCCTTGCAGGAGGCAACAGTTTTGGTTTCCAATTGAAAACTAGGTAATGGAGGTTATTAAAGATATTAAAGAGAAAAGGCTTATTTCTAAATTTTCATGTCATCATACATTTTCAAGACATATGTGTTCTGCAGAGCAAAGGTACTATAACATAATTAGAAGCTGCTTTTGGTAAAGGCACTGGCATTTTAGTGGGCCTGCTGAGGTCCAATAGGTAAGTAAAAGCAGAATAAAGCTTGGCATTTCTGCCTTCATTTTGTATTTGTCTTCTTTATTACTTTAAACTTTGGGTCAGGCTCCTGCTCAGCTCTTTACATAGGCGTGTTAATCATTTAAGGAGTGTTCATCTACAGCTGGCAATCTGCCCCCTTCTAGGCTGAAGATACCAAGATAAGAGTAAGGAAGGTATTTTCAAGATTTGCAGGAACAGGCAGCTACCAGCTTTTACAAGATCCTATTCCAGACTGCCTGAAGTAGTGCCTAGAAGTATCCAGTCATTGCCCTACACCTTCTGGGAACAGCAGAGCCTTGCAGGCAGATCACCATGATGAGGCTCCCTACCCCCATGCCAGAAGAAGTGATTTGCTCATGGAATCTGAATTGTCCCCTTCCAGGATCGCAGTTCTGATAAATAAACATAAACATCAAATGCAGATTGCCTTCTCAAGTAATGAAGACATTCTGGAGCCGTCTTATAGAACCAGAAGAGAGAAATTATTAGACCACAGTTTGTCCAAGACTGCTCAGTTATGCCTACTTCTCACCTCCTGCCCTAATTTTTTCTCTTTGTAAACCTAAAGCTCAGGTCAATAACCCTGAAGACAGGATTAAGACGCTTGATTTCACTTGCCTTCCCAATATGGTCACACTGATTAAAGTTTCTTTCCTGCTTTTCACCATTTTTTTTTTTTTTTTTTTTAGTTTGGTTTTTTGGGATAAAAGACCAGACCTAATCTATTGGGACCCCCAAAGTCAGACTTCTGGCCTAGGACTCTAGTAACAGTACCATTTTCCCAGGGTATTGAACATACAATGCCCCTCCTGAATTGTCTGCCAAAGCCTTCACACTGGTCTTGGGTTTAGACCTAGCAGGTCTGAGAATTACCAGAGGAATCTGATTCGGAAAAAGTGTACTCATGCCTTTACTGCTGTCAAACTTCTTTGACATTTTTGGCTTGGTGAATGAAAGAACAAAATTTCATTTTGATTCTTAGACTCCAAACTGTAACACTCCAAGATGAAGAAATTTCTCACGTAACAGTATGTTGTTGAAACATTCTCTAGGTCATTTTATGGTTATTCCAGTAGAAGTTTTGCCTGTTTCTCCTGGGCAGTTAGCATATTCAAATTATTCCAATAGAGTATAATTTTTTACCTAAAAACTAAACCAAAGAATTCTGGGGCAAGAACAGGTTCTTGTCATCCAAGCTTTTAAGTCAAATGTGCTGGATTTTTTGTGATTTGATTTTGGTATTATCCATGCTCCTAACACCTCCATGCATGATCAAAATAGGAAATGCTCACGAGCAAGGTACATATTTGGTTTATGTTGGCGTAGAACTTAAGTGAATTGACATGCCAGGTATATGCTAAGTAATGTCAGTAAGATTTTGTTTGGAAAGAGGTACTCAATCAGAGAGTAGCAAGATAATATTTCCTGTGCTCCTAGGAGGTGTTGAATGCTTTATATAAACTAGGTTGTTTATTAGTATAGTCTCAAAACAATCCACTTAGACAAAGTGCAGTAGGTTAAGATCTTGTGTGTAGTTATGTGGCTAGAGTGTGAATTTAAACCCAGTTTTGCTCCAGAAAGTTCCATGCCATAAAGAAAACCCAATGGTTTTAATAGCTAAGCCTCACAGTTCTAGGTTAAACCTTGGTTTGGAAATGACCTACATCAGTCTTTCCCTTTCCACCTCAGACCTCCAAACCCAATACCTTTACCCTTGATTCAGGGAGCTACCTATAAGAAGGACTTTGGCAGAGGGCCATAGTAAGGCGACGTAATCATATTGATTTTATTATTTCTCTCCGAGCTTGTGGCTTAGCGCTATTTTCCATTCATCAAGGTAATGATAGCCCTCCTGAATTAAACATGATTTTCCTTCTTAAGAAAAAAGCTCAAAGGAAACATCAGAGTTAATTAGAGAAAGTGATATTGTAGCTGCTGACAGAAAGAAGCCCATCAAAAGCAATGTTAAGGGGGTTCCCAAATCATCAAAGCAGAGCCATTCTGCTGCAAATTACTTTCTATTTCAGCTTTGTAGGGCAGGGGGTGTTTTGGGATCTTGCTGGGCTGCAGTTCTGCCTGGGAAGTCCAGGTAGAAGGCTGTGATACAAACAGAGACTTCACCAGTGGTAAAGAAGAAGACCAGATGATCCTGGAGGAAAAGAACCTAAAATTAAGATGTCCCCTCCCTGTGATTTTAAACTCCACAAAGTTCAATCGAGAAGCCCCTCATTGTATGAGGTCTTTGTCCAAACAGTGCCCTACAGAATGTGTGTTCTCTAAAGTGGGCGGAAGTCTCTATCATCTTGAGTTTCCAAATCTAATTCACCAAAGCTCTATATGCAAAAAGTTCTGTCCTAGCTACCCAACTGATTTTGGATGCTTTGGATGCTTGGACAAGAATTATTTTTTGAAAGTCAAAATGATTGGAAAGATTGAAATCCAAAGTGTGTGTTTGTGTGTGTGTGTGTGTGTGTGTGTGTGTGTGTGTGTATGCACGCACGCGCATATGTGTGCACATGGACTTGCACTCATACATGCGTTTTAAATTGATGGAGACTGGTACCACATGAACAACATTCTGTTCCTGCTTGGGGCTTGTCATATACACTCTCAGTTTGCTTTAGGCCTCTTACAGTGTTCTGAGGTTGGCTTCTCTTTCCAGCTGCCAGATCCTCCCTCTCTTTCCCAGCTGCTGAAACTGACAAGAGCAGTCTGTTTCTTCTCTTTCTCTGTAGCACTTGTGATGCTTGCACACTCTGAGTTCTACTTCTATTGCTCCTCTGACAAGTACTCCCACTACAGCTACTCATGGCGTCCAGTCACCAAAGCTACTGGCGTTTTTTAGATCTATCTCCTTTTGGCTTTCCATCAGAAGTCCTACTGTGACCACACACTTCCTGATCAATCCCTCAATTTCATTTCCCAATACATCCCTGCTTTTCCTGCTATTAAAACTCTCTTAGATAACCTTCCAACAATTTTTCTTCATTTGTTTTCTTTGCTTTATTTTTATTTTTCAGAATCTTTCTTTGAATCATTTTCAAAATAAGGTTCATATTACAATTGTTTTATATATATCTTATAAGAAATGAATCTGCAAACATTTTCTGTAAAGGGCCAGATAGGCAATATTTTAGTCTTTGGGGACCATTTGACTTCTGTCCCAACTACTGAACTCTGACATGGTACCACAAAAATACCCAGGGATAATACATAAATGAATGAACATCACTGTCTACCAATAAACAAAGCCAGTGTGGTAGCCACATTTGGCCCCTTGCCCTAGCTTTCTGACCCTTGTTTTAATATACAGTCCTCCTGTTTTTCTGTTTCCCCTATGAAGTTTATTTGTTGGAGAATTCATATAACATGTTCTATAGAGTTTCCCACAGTCTGGATTTTTCTGAGTGTATGTTCTTCTGAATTTCTTGTACATTTGTAGTGGACCAAGAGACATAATCTAACTCAGTTTTTACTTTGTTGACTAACTGATTCAAAGAGGAGTTGTGCATCTCTTTCAAGGTGTACCTAATAAGAAGTTGATTCTCCTTTTCAGATGTTAGCAGCTACTGATGGCTTTTGCTAGATCCACTATTTTGTTAGGAATTTGCAAGATGGTGCTTTTATAATGATATCATTTCTTCTTTATCTACTCACTGGAATGTTTCCATAAAGAGAACGTTTCCCTCATCAACTATTTTCTTATCCAGAAATACATTTTGCACAGGAAAGACAGAATAAGTGTTTGATTATTTTCTTTTATTTGCCAGTTTTCAAAATAATGAGTTGGTTTCCTGCTATCTTCCAAAATTGACTGATGGGGTAATTGTTTTTCTTGGTATAACTTTAGACTCATTGATTAAAGAATATTTGAAGTGTTTCAATCCATTGAATTGCTGGTGCTATTTTCAGCCTGTGGGAATTTCTTCAAGGTCTTTTCTATCCTTTTGGCAACTCCTCAGTGGTTTTTAAGATAGTCTTTTCTTTCAGGTATTAAGAGATGTTCAATCAGGAACGGTGGCACATGCCTGTAATCCCAGTGGCTCAGGATGCTGAAGCAGGAGGATGGCAATTTCAAGACCAGCCTCAGCAACTTAGTGAGGTCCTAACCAACATAACAAGACCCTGTCTCAAAATAAAAAAAATTAAAAAAGGCTTGGGATGTGGCTCAGTGGTTAAGTGCCCCTTGATTCAATCCCAGGTAACAAAAAAATAAAAAATAAACATAAAAGATGTTTAGATTATCTTATACATTTCTTGTTCTAATGAATCAGGGAGCTCTGGTTTCTTTTAATGGGAAATACTATTTAGAGACCAATATTAGTTTGTATCAATATGAAGGCCAGATTTGGTCTATTAGGCAGAGTTCGGATTTCTCACCAGTGATTTCTAAGAATTCCTAATTCCCCATACATTTTTTAAGAGTATGTTGCTAAGCTTTTTGAAATTTTGCCAGTCTGATTGAGAAATGTTTTCTGTGTAGTTTTATTTTTGTATCTCATTATGAGGGAGACTGAGCACTTTTTATGTTTCCATCATTTATTTTCTCTGAACTGGATGTTCAAGTCTCTTGCTCATTTTTCCATGAGCTCTTTCTCTGTTTTCCTCTATTTTTCGAAAGTTTTTAGAGAGTTTTAGAAAAAAAATAGTAACCCTTTGATGTATGAATTACCAATCTTCTCAATTTATCATTTAACTTTTGGAAATTCTGATGTCTGTTCTCATTCTATAGTTTGTTTTTACTTTAATATTATTAAATGCATGAATATTATCCTTTACCAAATTTAGATTTTTTTGTCCTATTTAAGAAAGCTTCTCCTCTCTCAGTTTATGAAGGAATTTGCCCATATTTTTTCTATACCTGTAAAAATTTTAAAATTCTTTTAAACACCTAAGTACTTGATCCACTTGGAATATATTTGGGGTACAATATGAGAAACAGATCTAATCTTATTTGTGTGATTATTTGGTTGTCCCAGGAGAATTTTTCTGGTTACTCTTGCTTGCTTGTCCTTCTATATGTAGATATGTTATAATAAACAGCTTCAGAAAACAATCTGATAGTACTTTTGTTGCTAATCCAGTGAATTTATAAATCAATTTCAGAAAGATTTCTGTGATATCAGATTCTCTTATGTAAGAACATATGGCTTTCTCATTGTTCATGAATAGTGCTTTTGATTATTTTTTGTGGGGAGGGAGCCACCTCATCAAATCTATAGTACTAGTCCTGCCTCCTTTGAATGTAATATACCAAGACATGCAGTACCAGGAGGGGCTAGTACCATTTTATGTCCAAAGTTGATATGAATTAGACTGTGTTTTCATTGGCTATGTGCAACTGGGGTTTCTATGCCCTGTTGTTCAGGCCAGAATTACTAGAAATCTGAGGCTTTCAGTCAGATGTGCAGTAGTATCTTCAGTTTAATCATCTTCTGCATGGAGCACATATAAGCCCATCAGTCATGAGAAATATTTGGAGAGCTGGGTGACCCTGGAAAGTACTAGTTAGTAGAACTCCACTTTCAGCTGTCAATCATGTTTAAGAAAACTAAAATCAGAAAGGCTGAGCTTGCAAAAACTATCTCAGAATGACAGGCATCAGTCACTCTTTGCAACATTTAATGTAATCCTTTAAAACTGTCAGTGGCACAGAAAAAGAAATATAGCAAACAGAAAAACTCCTTTGCTGTGAATCAGAACACCTAATGCTCCCTGCCTCTCCCTTGTTCCCTGTGGTGAGATTGGAACCTTAATAATGGAACAATCTTCAGGTTTATCGATTTTCTTCAATAAGTTCCTTAACTTACTCAGGCATGTTTTTGTTTCCCAACATAAAACAGAGTCTAGTTCCAAGTGCTTGATGTTATTTGAAGTGCTGAAAGAAGCACAGAGGTTAGTTGGAAACTAATTCAATCAGCTGAAGTTACGTGGGAAAAAACAGTATAAATGCCCATTAGATGATACTTATTTATTTCATGTCACAAAGCCTAAGAACCAGCATAAAATATGTGAAATAAAATTGAATTAATGTAAGAAAATAAATACCATGATAAGGGAGAATTAAAATCACACCACGATATCAAGATCCCTAGGCTGTAGAGTGGATGGGGAGTGTTAGAATTCAGAAATAGCAGATACTCATTTCTAAGATTCCTAGTGTCCATGTTAACAAAAGAAAAATAGTAACCAACTTCATTTTCTATGCAGGAGATATTGAATGGTGACTTTGCACTATATTCAGCAAAATCTTTACAAATGAGTCTAACTCATTGTTGCTCTTATCATTAAGAAAAGTCGTGATGCTAAAGTATAAAGTGTGATTCAGGTAAAGATTCTGAGACAGCATGATCCAAAACTAGTGGTACAGCTACGCCCATAATTTCATTAACTTCTAAGTAATGACTTTATAGGGGACCAAGAGGGAAAGAGAAATTTATCCTCTTGAGCATGATGATTTTTAAATTCTTCTGAATTATAAGATCAGAAGGTTTTTAAAGGCATATATTTTCAATAGAGCCCATGGAATATGTTTAATTGTTTCTGGACAACCAAAATTCTTAAAGCTTACTTCCTTTGCCTTATATATGTTAGTGATCACACCAAGCCCTTCTTTGAAGGTATAATTGTTGGTGTCACATGGACAGGGCACAGCAATAAAACTTAAAAGATATGTGAATAGACCTACTGCTGGCACACCAAGAAAACATCTCGTGCTGGCTTCCCCATCTACATAGTTCACGAGCTGGGGTGTAAAGTCTGAAGAATGGCCAGCTGTTGAACATTAATGGCTAGATCACATTCTTCTGGAAGTTATGCATTGGAAAAAAGTATGTGTGTGTATGTGTGTGTGTGTATAATACATACATATATAATTGATAACAGTTGCTATTCAATGCATCCTAATCTCAAATTTATTGGCCTCATTAGTAATTAACAAAGTTTTTATGAATAAAGTTATGGTGCATAAACATTCAGCTTATGCTATATACTGCTTCCAAGTTATAATACTTGCTATGATTTATGAGATGAAAATGAGAAATGGAAAAACATGTACTACAGTGTATATCATCAATGTAAAAAAGTAATTGCAGTCCTTTAATGGTGTCATACTAAGCCTCCCACTAATGAACAGAAAAAAAGTTTAAACAGCACCTGTCATTACTACAATTCACCAGCCTTTGCTTACTGGAATCCAAGGTGCAGACCTGTCCTCAGATGGTAGGTGTGTACTGCCCTCACTCACAGGCTGACATTTAGGCTTCTTACCAGGTCAAGGGAGCTCTGGGCACTGACTTCTCCAGATCTACTTTACAGGTGGCCTGGAAGCCTGGGAGCCCTTCCTCCCATCCTTTCTACTGTTTTCACTGATTCATCATTTTTCCTCAGAGAAGTAAAAATCAAGAAGAGTACTAAATATACCTCAGCCAGGATAACTAAAATCTCTTGCTATTTACTTATTTCCATAACATCCTTTATTTCTTGGGCAAAATGTTGTTGGTTATCTACATTTCTATTGTCTTACTGAACTGGGAGGAAAAGTATTTCTTTTTGGAGTCTGATGGACACAAGTCCAAATCTCACCTCTGCCTCTTAGTTATTTGAGCAAGTTATATAATGTCTCTGAGCCTCATTTTCCTTTCTGTAAAATGGGGACAGTACTTCAACCACAGAAGAATGTCATAAGGTTTAAATGAAATAAATTATGCAAAGCTTATTGCTCAAAGCTTAGCACACAGTGAGCCTTAGTAAAAGTTTGTGTTCTGACCCATCACGTGGTAAGATGCCAGGCATGGGCTATTTTAAAGGCAGGAATGCTCTGAACAGTCAGCATGCAGATGGTAGTTCAGGCTTTGTATTGCTGGCTCTTCTTTCTAAGCCCCAACCCAGACCTCAGAAAACTCAAACTTCTGCTACCCTGGCAGCAGGAGACAGAAACTCCCAGAGCTGTGAACTCTGTTGGAGGGGTTCCCAGGGGACTGGGGTTAATTTCCTTCAGAGACAAGTATCTTCTTCTAGAATTAGACAAATAGGAGCATTGACTATAATTTTGCGTTACAGAAAACTGGTAGCTCTGCCCAGGTCTTTTGGCTCCATCATGACTCCTTTGGATCAGGTCAGTCCTCAAAATAGTATTAGGGCTCCCACGAGGTTATCAATTTTGAGGTTTTGTCACAAACACTAACCAAACTCATCAGATAAGATCAACGTGTGAACCAAATGCCAAACTACTTTGTGTTGCAATATTCTTTACACCTAAATCCCTCCCTTTTAATTATCAGCTGTTAGAATCTGTTGTGGTTTATATGTGAAGTGTCCCCCGAAAGCTCATGTGTGAGACAATGCAAGAAAGCTTGAAAGTGAAATGATTGGGTTATGTGAGCCTTAACTTAATTAGTGCATTAATCCTCTGATAGGGATTAACTGAGTTGTGACAGTAGGTAGGCAGACTGTGGTTGGAGGAGGTAGGTCGCTGGGGGCATGCCTTTGGGGTATAGGGGTATATATTTTATTCCCTGAGAGTGGAGTCTCTCTGCTTTCTGGTGCCATGTCCCCAGCTGCTTTCCTCCATCATCCACTTCCACCGTGATATTCTGCCTCATCTCAGGCCCCAAGGAATGGAGTCAGCCATCTATGGACTAAGACCTCTGAAACTGAGTCCTCAAATGAACTTTTCCTCCTCTCATTGTTCTTGTCAGGTCCTTTTGATCACAGTGGTGAAAGAACTGACTAAAATAGCATCCATTCTCATAATCATCGGAATTACCATTTATTGGAGCTCTGGTGGCACAGTTAGCATGCAGTACTTACATGAATCATTATTTATTGCATGTCCACTCTGTGCTAAGTACAAACATCTTAATCTTCGGTTTTTGACTTTCCCCAAAAGCTTGACCTGAGATGAAGACTTACATGTGATTAGTCTATTTTGGAATAGGAATGCAAAGGCTGGAATGAATAAAAAAGGACACAAGAAAAGATGACCCTTGGATATGTTTTTGGTCTGGTTATTGTAGTGGACAACTGGATCTCAATACCACTGGAGACCCTCTAGACACAATGAACTTCAGAATTGTCTGCCCAAAACATACACGTGCTCATTCTCTGGTTTCTGTCTATCACTGAACATATGCTACTCCACCTGGTACTAATTTCCTGCAGCTTCTAGGTTTGTACATGGGCTAGAATGACTGAGTGGGCTCCTGCAGGTTTCTCACAGTGAGGGGCATAGGAGATCCAGGGCAGACACAGAAGATGCTCGGCTCAGTTCAACTCAGGTGCCCTGAGTCTACCCCTCTGTGTAACTGGAAGCTGCAGCAAAGATCAGACCAAAAAAAAAAAATCTGAACAATTAACCCAGGTTAATTTTAAACCACATGCTATGGTGCCAGACCAGATACCTTCTATTTCTTCCTGAAAATTCCCTCTCCAGCCTCATATAGAGATTTCATTGAGTGTTCTCTTCTCCACTGGCTTCTGGTTGGGGTGGCACAAACGGAAGCAACTACAAGTGATCAAAGGTAAAGAGGAGATTATGAGCCAGTCATTGTTTCCTTACCTCTCTCCCTATTGGGTTGCCTGGGACTGGTTATGTCTCTAGATGGAAGACTGCATGGCAGCTCACCCCAGGATGTGTCCTCTTACACTTTTCCCTTCTCTCAGTTCCCATGAATGCTTCCCTTCCTAACCCCTTCAGTCATGGAAAGGGGGACAATGTTATTATTCACTTGTGGTTTCTTTCTACCCTACCAAAACTTTGTACATAATCACTTTAGTAAAACCTCCTCAGATCATCCTAGTTTAAATGTGTGCCCCTTGCTGGGACCCTAATGGATATAGTTGTCTCCCCAAAGTGAAGTTTAGATTAAGGATGTACCTCAGAGTACTTGCCTAACTTGTGCAAGACCCTGGGTTTTGATCTCTAGCACCTCCAAAAACAAATACTACTACTACTAATAGAGTAGGATCTACCATCGGGTGATCTCAGAATGACTGAGTGGACTCTTGCAGTCATCCCACAGCAAGGGACATAGGAGATCCAGGGAAAGACACAGGAGATGCCCTGTGTCACCCACAGCAGACAGCGATCTCCCCGGTGACCAAGACCCATCAGAGGTTAGGCCCAGTCTTTCTACTGGTAATCCTGAGAAACATACATTATTGCTCATGGTGTCCCTTATCTATGATCCATGCAGGCAAATGTCTTTGCATGCACAATTCCTCTCACATATATTAACAATCTAACAATGATGGCTTAACCTTTGGCTGTGCTTTGCTTTGATGTCTAAGCTCATTTCTGCCTTCTTTAGTTGGGGTGACATCTATTCTTTGAGGTGATCCAGCATGCAGTTAATCTCTTTAGTTCTGGATAGGTTTTGCTCATTTTCCTCATGGGAGAATCAGAGTATTTCCAAGTACTTGTGAAACAAAGAACCCCTATCAATTCATGCATCAGGTGGCAATCGTGTTGTGCTGTTGCTTAAAACTCTCTCCTTTCCACCCAGCACATCTCTTCTGCAGCCTGAGGTAGCTGTAAGGGAAGGGGAGAAGTGTGCCTAGCCCTTCTCCCTGAAAACTCCAAGTTCCACTTTTATGCCTCTCAACACCTCTAGGTGATGGAGAACTCACTGCATTCATTTTGAATAAAAAACATCAGCACTGGGTTTGAACAAACATGTTTTTATTCAAGGTTTAAAGCATTTCTTTTATGGCTCCCCTGCCGTGCCTTTGATTGTTTCCCTTTCCTCCTCGGAGCATGAATGATTGTTTATTAAACATAATAATAATAATAAAGTGGAGGTAGGGTCTCTTAGCTGGCATTAGTTCAGATTCCAATTTAATCTTTCCCCAGCTTCACTTCATTACAACTCTGTTCTGTTGCGTATTTCATAACCAGCGTGTGTCACGGTGAATGAAGTCAAGCTTCAGAATAACATGTCAGTAAGATGATTGTTCATGGAACACACAGTACCTCTAGTCTATAATTAAAAGAGGAAAAAAAAAAACCTGGCTCAAAAATAACGATAAGAAATTTGCTTCACTGCATAGAACCCAGAGCTTTGAAGTAGCAAAGTCTGCCTTCTATGCTAAGGGCACCAGTCCCTTTGAATGCCAGGATGGGGAGAGATGTTTCCTGACCTTCTAACCCAGTGGTCATGTCTCTTTGGACCACTGAAAAGTTCAGAGGGGCATGAGTCTTGATCCTCATCCTTCTAAAAAACACCGTGCTTAGCGCAATGATATGCTTTGATGCTTATTAATGATATAAACTCAGCTCCTTCAATTATAAAGTAGGAGTGATAATAGTTCCATCTTGCAGTTGTCGTGCATATTACAAAACATGATATCCTGCAAGGGATTACCAAAATGCCTAGATCATAGTAGGTGCTCAATGCTTAGTTGCATTCTAAATAACATTAGCAATTATCTGAGATATTAATTGTCTCAAAAACTTGGTTCAGGATTGTGTGAAAAGATAAAGATCATTCCATTCAGATGGATATATGTCTTTGTGAGCACATTAACCCCCAAATGGAAGAAAATGTCATAGAAATGGTCTTTGGTTATAATGGGGAAGGATGACATCTTATGGTTTGGAGGTCGAAGGCAACTCCTCAAAAACATGTCTGAGTAAGGACAGTTGCTGGATTAGTATGTATGAAACAAAGATAGGATTGAAGAAGGGTCAGGAATCTGAGCCTGGGGATTGGTGGCCAAGGTGGAGCTGGTGAAGCTGGGTTGTGGGCCTGAGGTTAAGGGAATTCAGAAGGTTGGAACAGAAATATCCAGGGTTGCTTTAGAAGCACTTTGCCATAGAGTCTGTAAACTCAACCTTCCCTTCTCTCCTACAGGACATCCACTGAGTTTGCAAATTCTTTTGAGTGAGTTTTTTTTTTTTTTTTAGAACTCAAAAAGTCCCTGAGTTTCTTAAGGGGGGTGTTGTAGGTGAAGACTAGTTTTGTGAGAAGTAGGATGATGAGAAAGTGAAGGCAGCTGGTCTCTGTGTTGTGGGAAGAAACACATCTTCAATATCCTGGAGGCAGAGCTGTGCATTGGTGCTCAACCAAGCTCACATGTCTTAGCTGGGCCTCAGTCAACTTTAGTTCTTAGCAAAGCAGGCACCTCCCACCCTATCATCCCTCTGTAAGTGGTGGTAATATTTTGAAATGAGGTGGTTTAGACTAGAATTTATATTCTTGAGAATTTTATTGAGTCTCATGCTCAGGTTAGCTTAGAACCAGGAAGCCTAACAAGGAAGAGCTAAAACCAGAAAGGGAAACACAACAGTTAACCATCTCATATCATGGCCAGCCTAGAGTCCTAGCTGTCCATGCTGCAGTTGAGTCCAGACACTCACAGAGTCCAGGTGACATGCCTAGAGCCATCACCTGCAGGGCATGCAGAAAGTCTGAAGAAGCAAAATGGATATTCTAGAATTTAAAGTTGACCCACTTTTCTGACTGCACGTGAGTCTTTCAAAAAGCCACAATATTCCTAAAGAACAACAAGATTTTTTCGTATTCTGACATTCCGAGTACCTTTGAAAGGAGACAAGATAGATTCTGTGGTCCATTCTGGCCACATGATCTGTGGCAATCCCTAGCTAGCTATGTGGTATATAGCCATACCCCTTGCTCTGGGAAGAGTACATTCCCTACATTTATCAAAGGCCTTGAGAATTTTGTTCTAGGCTACTGAGGGCCCTAATGTCTCATAAAATCAAGATTTTTATAGAGTCAAGCTCAAAGGGACAGTTTCAGGATACTTGGTTACTAGAACTTCACCCTTTCTCAATTAGGTTCTCACTTAGCACAGTTTCTCTGCTTGGCTCTCAGCCTAGGTCAGGAGATGGGAACCTGAGCTTTGAAAAGCACTGGAGTCAATTTCAATCTCTCCCTCCCTGAAAGACTTCCCCTGTTTTCTGGGATATTACACTTTTGTGCAGCCTCATTCTTCATTGGTCCTTATTCTTAATTCCTCATCTGGGGCTTCCTCATCCTGTTGACCCCTACATGTTTGATATCAAGGGCTCATCCTCATCTCCTCTCTTCCTCATCAACATACTTTTGTGTACCCTTGTTGATGTAATCTGATGGTTTCAAACATCATCTGTATACTGGTGACTCTCACTTCTTCTCTTCTTCTGAAAATTTTGACATTCAGTTGTATACATCACATTTCTGCAGTTGCTTCAAAGTTTTCTGTAACTTTCTCTGCCTTGAACTTCTTACTCAACCCCGCAACATGTACAAATCACATTCTTCCAACATCTTTCAAATTAGGAAATATCTCCTGGACTCATCCTCTTGCTCAGGCCCACATATTGAAGTAATCTTTTATTCCTCTCTTTCCTCTCAAGTTACTTATCCGATTGATCAGGAGATTACCAGAGTCTGAATACTGCTCACCAGATCCTCTGCTGCTGTACACCCCCAGCCACAATGTCCTATTACCTGGCCACTGGCCAGAGTCTTAACTTGTCTTGTTCTCTTTAGGTATTGACTCACTCTGTAGAGTAAGTCCTTCACACAACTCTCTTACTGTAGGCAGAAGGACTATTATAAATTAAACATATGGACATGGCTGTCCCATCCAATTACTTGATATGGCTTTTAAAGTAAAATTTCAAATCTATATCAGATCCTCCAAGTCCATAAATGATTCAATGCTTGTTTTGACTCATTGTCTCTCCAGCAATGTTGGAGTCCTCCTTGTTCCTTGAGCATACTGTTACGATTTGGGTGTGAGGTGTCCCGCAAAAGTTCATGTGTGAGGCAATGCAAGAAGGTTCAGAGGAGAGATGATTGGGCTATGAGAGTCTTAACCCAATCAGTGAATTAATTAATCCCCTGATGGGGATTAACAGAGTGGTAACTGAAGGTGAGTAGTGTGTGACTGGAGGAGGTGGGTCCCGGGGCGCAAGCCTGTGGGGTATATATTTTGTGTCTGGCCAGTGAAGTCTCTCCCTGCTTCCTAGTTACCATGTGAGCCACTTACCTCTGCCACACTCTCTACCATGATGTTCTATCTCACTCTGAGCCTCAAGGAATGGAGTTGAGACTTCTGAAACCATGAGCCCCCCCAATAAACTTTCCCTCCTTTAAAGTTGTTATTGTCAAGTCTTTTAGTCACAGCAACAAAAAATGTTGACCAAAACACACACCATGTATGCTTCCAGCAGCCTAGGGCCTTTGTCCTTGTTCTTCTTTCTGCCAGGGTTAATCCTTCATAATTTGGTCCTGTAATTCACTGGACTGCTGCTCAAATGTCCCCTCAGCAGAGAATGACCAATAATCACATTGTCTGAAATAGCACCTCTCATTGCCTTCTATCCTCTTGCTTGTTTGTTCTTCTCGGCAATGATTCCTCTCTGGGTTTGCATTGTGTTTTGATCTTCCTCTTCGAGAACATGAGCTTTGTATGTTTTGTTCACAGCTAATATTATCAACACCTAGACTAACATCAGATACAGACTAGTCACCCTATAAGCATTTGTTGAAGGGATAGGGGTACAGAAAAATTAGGGAATTCTGTAGTTTGGACCTTGAGTGTCCCCAAAGGCCCAGGTGTAAAAGGTGTGATCTTCAGGGTAGCACTAGGGAGAGGGGTAGAGCCCTGAAGAGGTGGAACCTAGCGTGTGGTCTTCAGGTCATTGGTGTCATGCCCTTGAAAGGGATTGTTGGGCCATGGTCCTTTTCTGTTTCTCTGTCTCTATTTTGCTTCCTGGTCATGAAGTGAGCAGGTTTGCTTTGTCACATGCTCCCCCCATGATGTGCTACTTCTTCACAGGCCCCAAAGTAATGGGACCACTTGATCATGGACAGGAACCTCCAAATTAGTGAACTAACCAAACCTTGTTTGTTTATAGACTGATTATCTTGGTTATTTTTGTAGTAATGGAAAACTGACTATCTCAGGGAAGTGATGCCCTTCCCCATGCAAAGAACATACATTTTCAATATTCAACATTTTTTTTAAAAGCAAACCAATCTTTTGGATGAAGAGCCCTTACTGATATTCAGTAATGTCCCTGCATCTGAAATGGGTAGGCAAGGGTGGGAGAACATGACTTTGTGTCACTTTAAGTTCAGAACAGCTGTAGGTGTTGGTAAACAACTCTGATTGAATGATATGTGGAAGGAAAGTTCCAGATTGTCTTTCAGCTCATTCATCCACTGAAGTCTGTGTTTACCCTTCTGACAAATCAGAAACTTAAAGGCTTCATTGTGTTCACAGTAGGATCAATGATTCTATAATTCATTCTTTCCCTTTCACACCCCTTCTGTGGTTCCTACTTCTGACTCAGTATAGCCATTGGTCTCTTTCTCTGTATGTGGCCAAACGTGCCTTTGTCTCTTCCTGTCTTTCTTTTTCTTCCACTCCTCTTCTTCTTATCCTCCCTGCTTACCCCTCAATCTCTCTCATTTTTTTCCCTTATTGTTCTCTTTTCTTCTTTCCTCTGTCCTTATATATTATTGGAGCACTATGTACGTGAATCTCTTTATGTAATGTGACTCATCATGCCATTGAATGAAAGAGCCTTGTTCTAGTATTAAACCTGCCCTCCAAAAGCAGGCATTTTAATACTTACATACACATTTTTCAGGGGACAAACTTCTCCAAAATTTTTTATAAATATTTAAATAATTGCAGTTGAAAAATTTTCACAATATCCAAAGAAAAATATTCAAAATACTTGTTCTCTATGGTATTTAAGAGGAAAAGCTCCTGCCTGTTGGAACAAACAACTTGTCAATGATTTGTATAGAATTTTTCTATTATCTTTCCTTCTACACAAAATGCTATAAAGCATATTTTTGATTAAAAAAAAAGAAAAGAGACTTGAGTGGGTACAGCTATCTTACTGAATGAGAAATAATTTTTCCACTATCCAATTATTTCCATTCTGCTGGTCTCCTCCAATGTTAGGAAACAGGAAGGTAGAATATCTTTATTTCAAACTATTCTGGTAATTTAGATAATGAAAATAATTATAAGACAGGAAAAGATTTTATAAAGTAACCCTTTCCTAACTTCCATAGAAGCGCTCAAAGAGAATAAAGGATCAGAATAAGTTATTACTCCCAAGTCCTGTGATAAGTGCTCTAAAACATTCCTTTACCCAATTGAATCTTAGAAATTCCCCAAAATAATATCTCTGTAAACAGATGCATTCACATAGATATATGCACAAATGTCTACAGTTCACATCTGTGAATGGAGATGTTTGAAGGGATCATGTCATATACTTTCTCCCTTGACATTGCTACTGATGCAGAAGGTCTGATTGGGAAGTCAGGCAAGGCAGGAGCAATTCTGGCCCCAGGCTGGTCCTGGCTGCTGCACAGTCACTGTCCCTGGTGCTGAGAGGAAGTCATTAGCAATACCCAAATCTACAGATGCTGCAGCCTTTACCTCCAGGGCGCCTCATGGTTAGCATTGGTAGAAGGTCGTTTCCTTCAACTTCAATTCAGTAGATAGATGGAAAATCTTGTGTTAAAAATTATGTGTGAGAGGGAAGGCCAATAAACATGCTCAGGGGTTCCTGTGCGGGTGGTCCCATGTGGATAATTACACAGGTCACTTCTAAGATCACAGCTCTTCTCAGAACCTTTGGGGAACAAGATTACAAACAGCTCTATCCTTGCTTTCAGGAAGGTAGCCAGTCATCCTTCCCATAGGATTGGCTACAGGAAGAGCAGGGTGGGGAAGGAGGCAATTTGATAGTATCTGTGAAGAGCAATTTTAGGTGTAAGTGGTGGGATGATGTGGGGAACAAAGAAACTAGCAGTGGGCATAGCCCCATCTTCAGACATCTCCTATGGGCCAGGCTATCTTCACACAGGGCCTTCTCTGGGTGGGTTTTCAGAAGTGCAGAGAGCATTGCTAGTCTGTTGTGCTATGAACCTGGGGCTATTTGGGTTTCCTTGGCACAAGATATTCATGGGCCCATGGAACACAAATGATTCAGTGGGGATGACCCTCTTTCTTTTCTGGAGTGTGAACAATGGTGAAAGAGCAGCTAAATGGTGGGGCTCTTCAGTATTTTTCCAACCTTTTTGGAAGAAGAGCTCATAGCTCCAGGAGATGAGGAAAAGAGGCAAATAGAGTCAGAAAGATGTGAATCCTAGGAGAGGAAGAGTGAGAGGGGAGAGTAGTAGTTCAGGAAATGAAGAGAAATGGGAAGGGAGAGATGCTAGAAGAGAGAGAAAAGAAAAGGGGAGGGAGAATTAAAAGGAGAACAGAAGGAAAGAGAGATGAGGGAAATAGCACAGGAAAATAGAGAGAGAGCTGGGAGCCTCCTTTGGGAGGTCAGTATTACTAGCAATGGCTATGTCTATGCCCCTCCCCACCAGGATATGACATCAGCTGGTACCTAGCTTTTTCCTAAAACTGTCTGTGATTGACTCCAGTTACATAAGGAACTAGAATGTAGTCTATTACTCATTTAATTGTGACACAGAGACTGGGGAGTCAACCAAGCTCATAATTTATGTGACCCCCAATAAAAGGCCTTGACCTCGTGAGGCTGAGCCCTGGATGCTGTTAGAATAGTAATATTCATGCGAACCAGAATAAGGACTTGGTGGGCCAGGGTTAAGAATGCTGTTCCAGTTGTGAGGCTTAGTGTTATGATTTGGATGTGAGGTGTCCCCCAAAAGCTCATGTGTGAAACAATGCAAGAAGGTTCAGAGGAGAAATGATTGGGTTGTGAGAGTCTTAACCCAATCAATTAATCCCCGTCAGGATTAACTGAAGTGGTAGGGTGTGACTGCAGGAGGTGGGAATTGGGGTGTGGTTTTGGGTATGTATTTGTATCTGGTAAGTGGAGTCTCTCTCTGCTTTCTGATCATGATGTGAGCCACTTCCTTCTGCCACACTCTTCTGCCATGACGTTCTGCCTCACTTCAAGCCCCGAGGAATGGAGTCAGCCTTATATGGACTAAGACTTCTGAAATTGTGAGCCCTCAAATAAACTTTTCCTGCCCTAAAATTGTTCTGGTCAGATCCTTTAGACACAGCAGTAAAAAATCTGACTAAAATACTTAGGGAAAGATCCAAAGACAAAACAAACTGACAGTAAGAAGTAGGGCTATAAGAGTTCTGATAATTATAACTCACATGTGGCTCAGAAGCCCATTAGGTGATCCAAGGATGGAGGAGCATAGAGCCCTAGGGAGAGGGCTCATCTCGAATCTTCTCACCCTTAACTCAATTGGGGTAACCTCCCTTCAGTCTCTAACACTTTCCATGTTTCATTTACTTTTTAGAAATTTTCCTTTATATCAGAATATTAAAAAACAAAACAAAACAAAACAAAACTGTAGTTTAAACCCAGGGATACCTGATACCAAAGCTCATAATATCTTTGTTGAACAGTGAAATGTCGTATGGTGGTAATAATGATGAAAAATGTGGGGAATGAAGCATATGGGTCCTGAGATTGTTCTGTGCCAGATGGATGGTACATGCTACGGAAGTGCATATTCAGAATGGAGATTTTGAGGGTGAGAGAAGGGAAATAGTAGAAACCAGAATCCAAGGTTCCAGGAAACACCAGAGAGTGTTGGCCATGAGGAAGTAGGAGAAACACACACTCAGCCTTTCTCAAGGATGTAGGCACATCTGTTGTTGCATCAAATTCATCACCTCTTTAATTCAGGATTCCTGCTACTGACTCCACTAAATCCCATTGCTCACCTCAGCTATTTACCAGAAACCTGCATTTCTCCTGCTGTCTCTTTAGGCACTGGGGGATTCCACCTGCAGATCCAGTCGGAAATGAAATTGCCTTTTCAGAGCATCAGGCATCTGTTTCCATGGAAACATGTGGTGAGAGGGGAGGGAGGCACTAAGAAAGGCCAGTAGGTGCTGCAGGCTTGGAAAGGAACTTGTAGGTATTCCTTAGTTTATTCAGTTTGCTCTCCAACTCACAATACAAATTATGCACCTCATCATGCACTAATGGTTCTAACTGGGAGTCATTATGAACAGTGCCAGCAACCTGGGGCCTGGTGAAGGCCGACAGTGATAAAAGTAGTCTTCCCCATGGAGATGATGTGAGTGGGCCAGCACTGCTTTATTTTTTGGTTAAGGGACACTGAGCTGTACACAGAGAATCCAGGACCTGTACTTGGCAAGGTTGCTTGTCAGCAGGCATGTGGGAGTGGTTTTGGGGGACAAGCCCATACATTGGTTTCCAAGAGACATGCCTTTTCTCCAAACCTGGACCATTTAGCATCTGAGTTCCTTCAGAGAGGTCACTTACTCTCTGAAGACATCAGGGTTTTTATTTATAAAGTGGTTCTATGGCAACCCAATATACAGCGTGATACTCAGTATTGGCCAATCTTTTGTAGTTCCTTCAATATCTTGTTTTGCTATAATTCTCTTAGTCTTTGTACAAGTTTATTCTTAACAAGGCATGGATCAGGCTACCATAATATAATATAATTTTTTTTCATTTGAAGTAGCAGAGACCCAACTTTAATTAGTTGTCTTATTAAGGGTCCCCAGGAAAATCTTTGGGGTGCCTAAAATTTCAAAAATAAAAAAGAGTCACTTTTTAATAAGATATCTTTCTTTGGTCAGAGTTTGTTCCTTAAAGTAATTGAATCTTGAAGACCTTAAAGCAATTCTGAGGCTACCTGATAACAACTCAGCAGAGGCAATGTGTGAAAAGTGGCACAAGATGAGTATTCCAGCTTAGGGATAAAATGACATTTAATGAGAGAACCTCAGGGAATTGTTCGTATTAGTGTGGGAAGTCAGGGGTACAAATGGTCCCCAGGTCAACCAGAAACAGAGACTTGCATGTTGTCAGAATCATCTCCTTGTCCCTATTTCTCTATTCCCTCTCACTACTAACTGGATTCCTTCAGATTGTGAGAAATTCAGTTGCTTATAATTACCTAGTCTCCTGCCTATCCCTTGAATGATTTGCATTTGTTAGTTCCAGTTTGAAAAATCTGGGGAATTACTATTAATGGTCAGTGACTGGGCCAGTTAATTATGATCAAGAAATCAGGGTCACCTGGCACAGATATTAATACTGACACCTTACCTTTGTGTTTACAGACTATTTTCAGACGTGAGGGACTTTTCACTAGGCACTAATAACAATTGGTATCAATTCTAGATCCTTACTAAGCATGCCTGTCTTATATCCACAGCTGCACTGGAAAAGAAATCCTAGTATAAAATAGAAGACCAGGATTTTAGAAAGAGAATTCAGAAAAAATATTGAGAGGCATGTCCTAAGATTTGTATATTTTAGGAGAACTTGGTTCTTTTCTTCTGACTTTTAGTTACTTTCAAATGACCAAATGATTCTTCCTTGTTATCAGAACAGTTCCATGTTACCAACAGCAGTTCCTGTTCATCCATATATCCTCCTTAATCTGCCTGACTCATGGCAAAGAAGGGCCAGGCTTACAGACCATGTGATTTCATCATATCCCAAGGTGCTGGGATCGGAGTGGAACTGGTCTAAATAGCATTACTTGTCCTTTGTGTTAGTTAAAGTTATGTTGCTTCACAAAAAGTAATGCAAGCTGAATGAACTAACATAGCCCCCACACAAAATAACTTTGTATAATCAGGATTTGAGAAAAAGGACAGCTGTAGTTTGTAGACATTCCTTTAAGAACAGTCTTTCTACATTTTGGTCATTACCCATGGTAAAAACCACATTTTATATTTGTCCCTGAAAAGACACATACACAACAGAAACATAAACTTTATGATGCAATATTTATTCTTACCATGTGTGATGCACTGCAATATGTTCTGATATGATGTGGTTCAATTTTTTGCCCAAAAGTTTTGCATCATACTCTACTAATGGATTGTATATTACAATTTGAAAGACACTCATAGTCTAGAACACTTCTTTTCTCATCATTCAGTCTCAGCTCTTTGTCCTTAAATTTATATTCCCAAACTCTCAAGAAAGAGAACATGCTTAGTTGTGCTCCAGTCTGGATCTCCACTTGTCCTAATTAACAATGGTTGTATTCTATACGTAGATGCTGGTGCCCAAGCTTATAGGTCATATGGCATATTCAGACTCTTGGAGCTGGACAGATGCTTCAGGTGGTTTCTACTGCATGCAGATATTGGGAATTGAGACACAGAGCCTAACTCAAATAGGAATGGGGACCATAGCTCTTAAGGTCAGGAACAGTTAGGGCCAGAGTCAAAGCCAAGGCATTTCAGTTAGACAACATCCAAGGGGACTTCCTAGAGGAGCAGAGATATTAGAAGAAATTAGAGTGTAACCACATGGATCTCCAGGGTGTCAGGAGGCTTGGTTCTACTTACTAAAATAAATTTCTGAGATTTCCCTTTAGAAGTGAGCAGATTTTGGGTTATGATCCCATCTATCCATGCTTGAATAAAGTTTCTGTGAGCCTCTGAATTATGGCAAGACAGGAGGAAGGGCTTAAAGCATTTTAATTGCAAAAATAAGGTGGGAAATTTCTCAAATTTTTACCTACATTTTTCCCCTTAAGTGAAAGAAGAGACTCTGAGACTAAAAGAATGTGCTAGTGCACAGTTCTATCATTACCTTGGCTTACTGATACTCAGGGTCACTCCTCTTACAGCTACATATATGTACAGTAGTGGTCACCAGGTGTGGTCAAGTCAGGTTGTAATAGCATAAGGATCCCCTGTACTGAACCAACAAAATGCTCAAATACCTATATTGATGGTGGCTAAAGTAGGGATGGAAGAGGACTGCAGCTAGAATGCAGTGTACAGAAGATGGAAAAATATTCAACAATAAGAAGGAATGAGTTATTGAGTCATGCTAAAACATGGTAGGATCTTAAATACACATTGATATGTTGATAAGTGAAATGTGCCAGTCTGAAAAGTCTATATACTATATGATTCCATTTGTGTGACATTCTGGAAAAGATAAAGCTCTAGGATAGATTAGATTCATAAGAGATATGCTTAATACATATGGTCCTCAAGTTGGAGAAATTTTTAATACTGAGTCTGTTATAGTTTGGATATGCATTGTCTCCCAATAGCTTCTGTATGAATGCTGGAATGTTTGAAGGTGAAATTATTGGATGGTGAGAGCTGTAACCTAATCAGTCCATCATAGTTTGAATAGACTGGATGGTGACTCTAGGCAGGTGAGGCATGACTGGAAAAGGTGAGTCACTGGGAGCATTCCTGGGAAAGGTATGTTGTCTGTAACCCTCCTACCACCTCTGTTCCTAACCCTGCCATGAGCTGAGCATATTTTCAATACTGGACCCTTCCCCCTCATGTTCTGCCTTATCTTGGGCCCAGAGCAATGGAGTAGGAAGTCTATGGACTGAGACCTCTGAAACCCTGGAGCCCCTTATAAACTTTTCCTCCTTTGACTTATTCTTGTCAGGTATATTGGTCATAACAATAAAAAGCTGACAAAAAGGAATCATTCTTAAAGTATTAGATTCTCAGGTTCAGCAGAGACAATGATTTTGTAAGGGGTTTTCATTAATTTCAATGCCAACACAAGTCCCATAAATTAGGCATTACCAACCAACATCAAAACACAGATACTGAAGATCACAGAGGCTTTCAGACTCAAAGTGGGTCTTGGAGGTAAGAGAAGGACTCAGTATGTTAGTGAGAAGAACATTTGCAGCATCTGTGTCAATAGTAGAAAAGCCAAATCCTGAGAAGAGCAAGAAGTGAAATGGTTTTCTGTTTCTTCCTTTAGACTATCTGGCTAACTTGGATCACTGGAGAAATTAAGAGGAAAATTAGAAAATTCTTAGCATAGAACAAAAATGGAGATGCAGTATACTAGAATCTCTGGGATATAGTGCAGACGTTTCTAAGAGGGAATTGTATAACTTTGAGTGACTACATTTAAAAGATAACAGAGATCTAAAAAAAACAACTATACGCAATGCATCTTAAAGTCTTAGAGAAACAGTAACAGACTGAAACTAAAACTAGTAGAAGAAAGGTTAGAGTTGAAATTAATGAAATAGGAACTGAAAGAACAATACAAAGGATCAATGAAATGAAGAGTTGATCCTCTGAAAAAATAAATGAGGTTGGTAAACTTCTCACCAAACTAAACAATAGGAAGGAAGACCCAAATTAATAAAATTAGAGATGAAAATGGACATACTATTACAGACACAACTGAAATCAGGAGTATCAGTAGGAACTATTTTGAAACTTACATTGCAATACATTAGAAAAATCTAGAATAAATGGATATTTAGACGCATAAGATCACTAAAACTAAACCAAGAGGATATAGAAAATCTAAGCTGACCAATAACAAGCAATGAAATTGAAGCAGTAATAAAACGCTTCCCAAAAAAAGCAAGCCCTAGTACCAGATGGATATGCAGCTGAATTTTACCAGGTCTTTAAAGAAGAACTAATGTCAGTGTTCCTCAACTTATTTCAATAAATTGAAATGAAGGTGTTATGGTTGGATATGTGATATTCCCCAATAGTTCATGTGTGAGACAATGCAAGAATTTTCAGAGGCGAAATGATTGGATTATAAGAAATGCAACTTAATCAGTGGATTAATCCACTGATATGAATTAACTGAGTGGCAACTGTAGGTATACAGGGTGTAGCAAAAGAAATGGGTAACTGGGGGCGTGACTATGGGATTTATATTTTGTCCCTGTTGAGTGGAGGGCCTCTCTCTCGTTTTCCCCTGAACCTACTTCTGATTGCCATGTCCTAGATGCTTTCTCTACCATGCCCTACCACCATGATTTTGTGCCTCACCTTGAGCCCCGAACTATGTAATCATCTGATCATGTATTGAATTTCTGAAACCATGAGCCAAAATAAACTTTTCCTCCTCTGCATTGTTCTTGTCAAAACTTTTTTTCACAGCAGTGAAAATGCTGATGGAAACAGGAGGGAACACTTTCAAACTCAAGCCTGTACCATTATGGAGACCAAAACCAGATAATGATACTTCAAGGAAAGAAAACTGCAGACCAATATTCTTGATGAATATTGATGCAAAAGCACTCAATAAAAATCAAATTTAAGAACACATTAAAAATATCATATACCATGAATTGATTTCATCTCATAGATACAAGGATGTTTCAACATACATAAATCAGTAAATGAAATACATTACATAAATAGAATCAAATATAAAAATCATATGGGAATCTTACATGTAGAAAAAATCTTTGACAAAATTCAATACCCTTTCATGATAAAAAAAAACCCTGAAGAATCTAGAGAAAGAAGAAATCTACCTCAAAATTATAAAGGCTATATTTGACAAATCTAAAGTTAACATCACACTGAATGGGGAAAAACTGAAAACACTTGCCCTAAAATCAGGAACAAGACAATAATTTCCACTCTCACTACTCCTATTCAATATAGCACAGGAAATTTTTGAAAAGGCAATTAGGAAACACACACACACACACACACACACACACACACAGGGAGTGAAATAGGAAAGGAAGTACTCAAATAATCCCTATTTAGAGATGATAAGATTCTATACTTAGAAGACCAAAACACACCATCAGAAGATTTCAAGAGCTGACAAACAAATTCAAAAAAGTAGCAAAATACAAAATCAACATACAAAAACCAAATAGCTTTTCTAAACACTAATAATGGATCTACTAAAAGAGAAATCAGGAAAAGGCTCAAAATAAAGTCAAATAAAATATATAGTAATAAACTTAACCAAGGAAGTGAAGGACCTCTATAATGAAAATTATAGAACATTAAAGGAAGAAACTGAGGAAGACACTAGCAAATGGGAAGACCTACCATATAAATAGATAGACAGAATTAATATTGTTACAATGGCCATGTTACAAAAAGTGATCTACAGAATCAATATAATCTTCTTTAAAATACCAATGATTTTCTTCACAGAACTAGGAAAAACAGTTCTAAAATTCATATGAATATGCCACAGTGAAATACATCATTCTATACAAATAATAGGTATCATTTAAGAAGAAGAAAGAGTATCTTGACCCCTTGGGAGAGCAAATGCTGAGCATTTGAGGTTGCCTTGAGAATTTTGACTTCCTTTAAACTATTGTGACATGCTTTTGACCACTTATTGCAATTTCAAATAGAAAATAATTTTCCCTCTGTGCTTCTTACATTGTTCTTTGTTTTCATATTGTTTCACCTTAATTTTGTTCTTTCCATCATTAGCCCTTGTTTATGAATATGTAACTGACATTCTGTTACTGATTTTCTCTTCTCACCGTTTACATTAATTTATTTTAGGTTACCATGTAATTGCTGTTGCTGTCATTATTTTGTAAAACCCACATATTCTAGAGTTCATACCAGCTTATGGGAATAATAGGATCACAATTATCAAGCTGGTTTTGCTTACAATCTCAACCTTCATGTGAGGAATAATTAGAACATTTTTCCAATTCTCTCTCCCAGATCTACTCCTTTAGAATGGTAACTATCTGGGAAGTGGTTCATGTGCATTTGCAAACAGCCTTCCTGGCTCTGGATTATATTGACATTTTCCCTCTTTTCCCCTTGGTTCCCTTCATCCTTAGGGAGATTTGTTTGCTTCTGGGTGCTCCTGTACTGGAATGCCTTAGCTTAATCTTGAATTCATTCTGAACCATCACCTGCCTTAACTAAGACAAATGTAGTTAACCATTGTGAGGAATAAGCCAGGAGTTCAGTGTCTCTTTTCCCAATATCATAAAGAGATTTCAGTGGTGTAGATTTATGGTATTTGTTCATTTAAAATTCAGCCTCTTCTTACCAGATCTTGAACATGAGCCTAGGAGGGTCTGGAGGGTGGAGAGGTCCCACTTTGTGAAATTCTCTATCTTATCTCCACTTCCAAATCACTCAGTGTCTTGTAATCATTATATACTTCCGTCATTCTCTATGCTTAGGCAAACATTTCCTAGGAGGCTCTCAGACAAAGGTTTTCTGATAGGGTACACCCTACCATTCTTACAGGATCTAACCTCCAAAAGACAATGAAATCATATCTTTCCATTCTCTTCCATCTAATTTTTAAAAAATTGATGGTTTTTGTTTTCAATCTATTATAGAACACGCTTGATGCTGTAAGGACGGTCTATTACTTGAGCAAGGTACACTTGTGTCCTCAACTTGACCTGGAGAGATCTTCTCAGATCTTCTGAATAGGTCTTTATTTTCCTGCTGACATGAGACACTGACTAGAGTAGACCCAGAAGTATGCCGCATTCATGCATATTAATAAAATATCTGAACTGATGAATTGACACAGTGTTTCACATCCTGTGATCTCCTATACTTCCATGAGAATGACTTGATCAAAAATGTGTCACCTTCACCTTACCCAATCGCTATTCATTGACAAATGTGGCTGCATAATAGAATGGAGAATCGAATTTAGGGAAGAACTTCCAACATAACGCTCATAGTTTAATTTTCTAAATCAACCAGGTCTCTTCTTTGACAATTCTTATAATGGTCACTGGAAGGCAAAGCAGTAGGTCCCTCAAATATTTATATTTTCATAATTCACATTTCCCAAATAAGAAATTTCTCTTCGTTTGGTAATTAGTAAAAATTTGTTGATTTTAATTATATCCAAATGATTTTTTGGTTTATTTATTTATGTTTTTGAGGTACTAGGAATTGAACCCAGGGGCACTCTACCACTGAGCTACGTCCCCACCCCTTTTTTGTAAAATTTGTATTGAGACAAGGTCCTGCTAAGTTGTCGAGGTGGACCTTGAACTTGTGATCCTGTCTCTGCCTCCCAAGTAACTGAGATAAGTGTGCACCAATGCACTCAGTCTCCAGTAGGGGTCTTTAAGGTGAATTTTTTCTTTATTATTATCAGAATTATGTATACTCATTACAGGAAGTAAAAAAATCCAGAATGAATCCTCTATAATCTTATCCCCAAGAAAGAAATGGTATGACTATTATTTGGAAATATTTTTATTATTTAAAAGTGCTCTGACTGTTTTTGGACATCCTTGCAACCTTTCTGAGACTTAGCTTCCTCTTCCTAAAATTGAGGATAATGGTAATCTATCAGTGTTGTTAGGAGCACCAAGTGAATCAATCTATGTTAAGCATAAGAATACCCAAACATGGTAAACACTCGGCTGTTAATGTTTTATTGTTATTCTTGTCACAATGATGCTTATCATTTTCTACAGCTTTATCTTTTTTCTATATATTCTCTTTTACATAGTTGAGTTCATGCTGTCTACATAATTTTTATATTGCTTAATCACAAATATCAGAAAATAAACATTGCCCAGAGTCACTGCAAATTCTTTGTATACATAATTAAAAATAGTGAAATAACCTAATTCACTTAACTATTGTTGGATATTCATGATGTTTGTAGTTTTTCAGCATTACAAATAATGAGACAAGAAACATCTGTGCACCAGTTTCTGTGAGAATGCTAAAACGTATTCCTTCAAAATGAAATTACTTGTTCAAAAGTAACACTTAGACCACATCACGTAAAATTATTTTCTGAAAGGGTTGTGACAAATCATATTCCCAAGAGCAGTGTACATTCGAACATATTTCACTGAGCACTTAACGACATCTGAGATTCTTGCCATGATTCACTCAGGTTTATAGGTGAGGGTGTGTTAATTCACACAACACACATTTAATGGAGCCAACTGTGTTCTTGACACCATGCTGGACACTGAGTTAAAGGGAGGAAATGACAGAGAATCAGTTTCTATTCTTACGAAATTTACAGTCTGGGGCCAATATAAATGGGGAGTGAACAGGAATTAGGAAAGTTGAAGCAATCACTGAATTGTGAGTATGATGTATGTTATTAAGGATAAACAAATAGGAGGTGAAGGAGAAAAACTTCTTGAGGACTCAAGAAGTCTTCTTTAAAAGAGTGATGCTTCATCAGTTCCTTAAAGGATGAGTAGGGATACTGAGGCAAGGGGCAGTGGCAGGGAAGGGCGTTCCAGGTCAAAGGGAGAGGATATGAATTTTGGGGAAAAGAGGAGCGTGGCTGTCTAGAGGAGTGAAGAGATAGACATGGAGGTGGGAGCCTGAGGGGCAGGAGGAAGCCAAAGACAAGACTAGGCTGAGGAGGAAAAGAGGACAGGAAATATATCCAAAGAACAGGCAGAGGACTAAAGGGACTTTGGTATGGGGGTGACATCAGATTAGTGTTAAAGAGGCCAGTTGGTTAGAATTTGTAGAGCTTGGTTTGGAGAGAGGTTAGTGAGAAGGCTCTGAGGTATATTTATGGACTGACAATGATAGCTTGAGCTAAAGCAGTTGCAGATAGAAAAAGAAGTGGGGGGAAAAGGAAAAAAAATATATTATCTTTAGGCAGTAGGAAGGGAACAGTTGACCATGGAAAGTAAACAAAAGAAGAGAAGAATGTGTTATTGTTTTTGAAGTTCTGAAATGGGCAGTGGGATGGATATTACGATGAATGGGAACTCAAGAAGACAAAATTCAGGGAAAGGACTGAGGTTCAGATTTGAAGATGCTGGATTTGAGCTGCAAAAGACAAGGGGCGAAGTTAAGTTGTCATCTGCAGATATGTGTCTAGATCCCCGATAAGAGGTCCAGGATGGTGGAACATTTATGGGTCATTAGTGTGTAAGTAGTACGTGTGTATACTAGCATACAGAAGAGACTTTTGAGTCATAGAAGTTGATAAGATGATTTATGGACAAGTGAAGTGTAAAAAGAAAAAAGAGCCAGGCATAGAGTTCTAGAAGAGTTCAAAGTTAATTGATCAGATGCTGAAGTTTCTAGACTAACAGAGAAAAGAAGCAGTGAGATATATGATATTAGAAGGCTGAAATGTGTGGAGCAAGGTAGTTCAACAAAGAATGTGCTCTCAGGACAGTCAGTATAAGTTGCTAGATAGAAGCAAATAAGAAAGACATGGACTGGGTGTGGTGGAGCACACCTGTAATCCCAGCGCCTTGGGAGGCTGAGGCAAGAGGATCACATGTTCAAAGCCAGCATCAGTTAAAGTAAGGTGCTAAGCAACCCTGTCTCTAAATAAAATATAAAATAAGGCTGGGGATGTGGCTCAGCGGTTGAGTGCCCCTGAACTCAATCCCCTGTGCAAAAAAAAAAAAAAGAAAGGCAGAAAGGCATAGATTTGGTAACAACCAGGTGATTGATAACTTTACAAATGCTTTTGTGTGTGGGTGTGTGTGTGTGGTATGGGGATTGAACCCAGGGTCTCACACATGCTAGACAAGGATTCTACCACTAAGTTACATCCTAATTCCTTTTTATTTTGAGACAAAATATGCTGTTTCTCAGCATATTCTCAAATTTGTAATCTTCTTGCCTCAGCCTCCTGGGATTATGGTTTGTGCCATCATCCCCAGGTACAAATGTATTTGGTGGTGGAAGCCAGATAGAGGTTAGTTGAAATATTTGTGTTAATGTACAAATCTTGGTGTTTTCTGTGGAGAGAGGAAGGGACAATGGAGTTATGGAAAACAGTAAGGATTTTTTTTTATTTTATTAGTGCATTATAATTATACATTACAGTGGGTTTCATTGTGACATATCCATATATGCATATAACATAATTTGCTCCAATTTATGCCCCAGAACTTCCTCTTTCTCTACTCTTCTTTTTCCTCCTCTTTCCCTTTCCCTACACTTCTGGTCTTCCTTCTATTTATTTTCTATTTTCTTCATTGGGGTATTATTATTATATGTAAAAGTAGGATTCATTGTGGTATATCCATGCATGTGTAGGATAATGTGGTCAATTTTATTCCCCAGTTTTTTCCTTCCCTTTCTCCCTCCCCCACCCAATCTCCCACCTCCCCTCTATAGTTCTTCCTTCTGTTTTCCTGAGATCACCCTTCTTTTAATTCCCTTTTTCTCTCTAGTTTCAACATATGAGGGAAAACGTTTGGCCCTTGACTTTCTGAATCTGGTTTATCTCATTTAGCTTGTTTTCCAGTTCCATTCATTCTCCTGCAAATGACAATAATTTAATTCTTCTTTTTTGCTACATAGAACTCCATTGTGTGTGTGTGTGTGTGTGTGTGTGTGTATCACCTTTTCTTTATTCATTTCTCTGTTGATGGACACATATACTGGTTTCATAACTTAGCTATTGTGAATTGTGCTGCTATAAATATTGGAATGTTTATATCACTATAATATGCTGCTTTCAGTTCTCAAAGGAAAGAAGAACATGAAAAGAGGGTCTATGGAATAGAAGAATCTTTGTCAGTTACTCTTGATAGAGATTTACTATCTAAATATGTGAAGAACTCAACAAACTTTATAACAATAAAACTTAATAAACTTAAAAACTTCATAACAAAAAAACAAAAATCCAATCAATAAATGGGCAAATGAACAAAATAGACACTCTCAAAGAAGAAATGCAAGTGGCCAACAACTATATGAAAAAATGTTCAACATTATTAGCAATCATGGAAACACAAACCTAAACTACTTTGAAATTTCATCTCAACCCAGTTAGAATGGCAGCCATCAAGAAGATAAGTAATAATAAATGCTTACAGGAACACATACATTGTTAGTGGGACTGCAAATTAGTTCAACTACCATGGAAATTAGTGTGGAGAACCTTCCACAACTAGGATTGGATTCGTCATATGACCCAGTTATTACACTTCTTGGCATACTTTTAGAGATGTGAAAGACAAGAAAATATGGAAAAGACGTAGGAAAGGAGAAATTGGAGATATAGGATGGGAAGGAGATATTGATAAAAAGGTACAGGAAAGGTAGGGAATGGCAGGACAGGTATTGGTAAAGCAATTTTCCAGAATAGGAGGGACATTTCCTCTTGGTGTTAGAGGGGTAGAAGTAGAGGAGAGGTACATTTGCAGACAGGTTTGCAGACTGATGTTGGGAACTTGAGGAAATTAACCATGTGCTGTCTTAAATAATCTCAGTAAAGGTTGAAGCAAAGTGAGTGAATGACTAGCAGGTTGGATATTTGAGAATTATCAAGAAGGTGTTGAAAAATCTAATGTAGAAAACATAATTGGGTCATCATGCAGTTGTAGTTGGTTGTCATGTGCTTCTATTGCTGCTAACTTGCCTACTGTGTGATTTTCATTAATTATACTTGCCTATGTAAAAGAATGAAGAAAAAAAGAAGAAAGTTATAGTTAGATTCATCTATAGTTGCAGTTTTTCCAGGTGACTTGATGGAAAGAAGTAGGAGTGTGAAAGTTTAGACATTCTGCAAGAGAGCAATGGGCTTTATGTTGGATGAGGAGGAGGATGGAGACAGAGGATGAGGAGATTGTGGAGTAGTCAGTGGGTCTCTATGAGAGACCATGGAGAAAGTATTGGTATAGGAAAACAAGGTTGTATCGGGGGCCTTGGTGGACCAAAGTGAACTGATGGAGGTGTTATGAAGAAATAAGAAGGGTAGGAAGTAAAAAAAAGACAAAATGTTCCGTAAATAGATCATCCTGTGTAGTCATAAGGATGTGGACTATTAGGAGTTAAATGAGAAAGGAAGCAAGTGAGCTAAGTTTTGGGGGAACAATAAAGAGTGACCACCAAATGGGAAGAGATGATGAGAATGAAAAAGAGAAGAGACTGTGATAGACTCAACTAGAAGAACTGAGCATTGTTGTTTCAACGTATACTTTTTGTTTTGTTTTGTTTGAAACAAACTTTTGCTGAGTTGCTGAGGTTGGTCTCAAACTTGGAATCCTCCTGCCACAGCCTCCTGAGTTGCTGGGATTATAGGTGTGTGCCACCACACCCAGGTCAAGTGGTACATTTCAAAGGTGTAAAACTTGTAGATTGCAAAGGTTGCACTGTCCATGGGTTTATACTTCTTACCTGCATTTCACTGAAGACTTGTAACTTCTCTGTCATGTTTTTTTCCCATTTGTTTATTAGAGTTTTAATAGTGTTTTTGTAACTTACTGTGTAATTTACATGCTAGAAATATAAGACTTCTGTCTGCTCTTGCAAATATTCTTCTAAATTCACTTTTCAATTGCAGATTTATGAATTTAATTCTATGTTAATTTTATTAGTTAATTTATAATTATGAGAGAGTTTTAAACTCAGAAATTAGGACCAAATAGAGAATGTGTGCATTTTTAAGCAGCATATCTGTTTTTCTTTGTTATTTCAAATATTAATTTGAAATTTTAAATATTCTTCCAAAGTCAAATATTGAATTAAAGTTGATTATATTGATTTTTATTATATATTTTAAAATGGTTGTGACATTTAGCATCTAGCTTATTTGTTCCCTTTTTATTTTTGGTCTTAGATAGTTTTCTATAATTACATTCCTCACAGTCACCCCAGAGGAATTAACTTTCACTTTGATTTCAAGCTATCAAGGTGACTTCAACCAGATCACAAAATTTATGAAAACTTAAAAGTATGCTCTTGCAAGCTGGCATGTGGGGCTCCAGCATATCCCTGTCACTTCCACTTTATTAATCTCTACTTAGAGAGATTCATTAGGCATTATCTTTGTTTTATTTGACCTGGTGAACTTTGGGATTATTTCATTAGGTTTTCCTTAAAACTGACTGGTTTTATGATGAGAATAAAATAAAATTCATGCATTAATCAAATAATAAAACTTATATAGAATCTATTAAATCTGTGTATCAAGAACTTTAATTCATATGTTTTATAGTATTTTTAACATGATTTTTCACAATTCTCTTTCTAGGGTATTTATAATATCATTCCTTCAATTTTTATTATTTATTCAATTTTTTAGAAACTGATCATTCCTGTATATAATGAATAAGTAGATTTATCTTGTACAAGGCTGATTTGAGGGGTCCATGCTTATAACATTACTGAACTCATTAGTGGATGATAAAGTCAATTCATTCACAGCTCATATTCTTTTTAAGTTCTTTTTTTAGGTAGTTTAAGTAAGAGTGCTACAGAGAGTTTTTGTGCACATTTCACCTAGCTTTCCCCAATGATGATATATATAGTCACAGTACATGGTCAAAACCAGGTAATTGATATTGGTATAACTCAAGTATGGAAACCTTTTGATTAGCAACTGCCATTCCTTTAGAAAAGTTAAATAGAAGGGAATGGAATGGACTAGAAGGACGATATCAGAAGACACTGTGAATAATAAGTGTATGTATACTTTATTAGAGTTTTGTTTACTTTTGCTGAGTTGGGTTATAAAATGTCAGAGCTGTGATTGAAAAGTTTGAAAACTATTATGCTAGACTCTCTTAATAATTGTAATAATTTTCATAGTATCTGAGAAGAATTAGAATGAAGTTCCTTGTATCCTTGCTGTTTTGAAAATATTAATCAGTAGACATTTTTTGTTATTATTTAAAAGACCCTAACCCTCAGGAAGAGGGGGGTCTCATCCTGAATGCACACTTTTGTATCACATTATATATCTCGCCAAGTTAGTTATTTGGATGCCAGTTTTCAAAATATGACAAAATTTTACACCTCCAAATATTTTACACACTGGGTAACTAGGATAATTATTTCAGACTATATTAATTTCAGAATTGGTAGATCTTTGAGATAATTTGGACAGAGGGAGCTGTGTATTTGGCCAACATCAGGCAGGTCTCTGTGGCTCTGAAATTCACATTTTGTCATTTAAAATATTTTGATTGAAGAAATACCTCTTCTGCTTACAGTATGTAAAAACTGAAAGGAAAATAGTCTTTAAATTGTCCTTCTGGTGGCTCCAAGTGGAAATTATAAATATAAAACAATGGCCCTTGTGTATTATAATTGTTATGATGGGAGGTTTTTCAGGTCCTACAGGCAAAGCACAGTATAGGCATCTGGACAGAAGCCCTGGTAGTCACAAACTGGTGAGTGACCCCCCTCGTCCCCCCCATGAGTCCTGAAGTCCTATGCAGGGGGTGCACAGGTGGAAGGCATACTGACTGTGAAGTGCTCAGAGAACAGACTTTCCTTCGTGGGTGCATTTGTTAGGGAAAATTAGATAGACAAGGAAGAAAATACACAATTTCTTGCAATGGCAAATTTAGGACCCTGGACATCAGAGGACAGGATGGGCTGGTAAAGGAGTTGTCCTTTGAGGTATCTGAACAGAGCACCATAATTACCACTTGACAAGGACAAAGGCAAATCTAGCCATGCAGAGAACCCACAAACCTCCAAAATCTTACAAGTGAATCAACTAATCATCATCAAATACTTAATTGGAATTTGGCCAAGTCTGCACTCTGAGCGCTATTCCTTATGACAGAAATATCCCAGGCCTTGCATTAGCATGCTACTACCTTTGCATTCACTGCTGCCTCAGTTTGTTGTTCTGCAACCAGCATAAATGAATAGTAACACACCGGGGTGCAGGGATTGTTGGAGGTGAGGCTCACAATGAAAGCAGAACAAACCCCAAACCACAGGCGTACTCACAACCTAGACCCATAGGCATTGCAGAGGCCTGGGGAACCAGGGGTCCATGCCAGCTTTCTAAGAGGGCCACAGGTTAAGAATAATACATAAAATCATCCACTGTTTAATCTGTCACCACCTGTATCTCCTAAAAGCCTCAGGCAATAATGTGCAGCTTGTTTGGAGCCAGTGTGGGAGAAACTCTGGTGAAATTTTGTGTTCAAATCTGCACAGTGAGGCCCCCCGGGTCCCTTGCTGTTACTGACTCTGTGTACCCCCAAGTGTCCAGTGAGCAAAACTAATGGTTTGGCAATTGATACAGCAGGTCACAGCCAGATGCCATCTGGATATGAAAGTCACTCAGAATGTCTGTTCCCTTTCATCCTTTCCTTGAACTTGACCCTGTTCAATCTGTGATTAGTATTTAAAAAAAAAAAGAAATACCAAAACCTTTTTAATTCTAGTGAATGTTGTTTGACAAAATCACTGTAGGAGGACTTGCAAATAACAAAGGACCTAAAAGTACTCCAGAAATTCGCTTTTGGGAACTGTAGATTATTTCCGATGCTAGTGGTAGGTAAAAGACCTCAAAGAAAGAGCACAGAACTGGAGATGGCCAAACTTTCTTGCCTATGAACCAACAACTGCCACTAGGCCTCAGTCATGAAAAGTTGGCTCCTCAAACTTCTCACTCAAAGAATTAAAGGACATAATTCTTGTGCCCATTGTTCTTCTCCACCTGACATCTAACCCTCATGAACGTCCTGGTCCCGTAATGAAAGGAGGTTTCCTGCACAGCACCTGAGGCTATAGAAAGGTAATTTTGAAGACCAAAGATCAACACAAACAGGAACCTGGCTATGCAAAGTCTGAGAGGAGGAATAGTTGGTCCTAATCAGGGAAACTTAAAGCTTCTGTGGATCTACCCATCTCTACTCATTCTTGACAATATACTCGTAGATTTCACCACCCAATCTTGAGTCTCTGTCATTCTTATCTCCAAGGGGTATCCCCCATCTTAGGCCAGACTTGCTTCCTTCTTTCTTTCCTGCCTAGAAAATCTTAATTTAGCCTGAGGATAAGGGTTGAATGATCCTCATTGGTCCAGATACTTCACTTATGGCGTATGTGCTATGGCCTGAGATCTTTAGGCTTTCAAAATTCAGAAAGCTGTTAAGTGATTTTACGTTGTGCAAGTTTTCTCAGTCATTACTTCTGCTGAATGAGGGCATGGAAAATGCAAGGGGTAGAAGCAACCGTGGTGAGGATGCCTCCAAATACCACCCTACAACCCTTCCCAGTCAGAGAGTAACCTTCCAGGAACTTGGATACTACAATTCCTAGCAGTTGCTAATATCATTTTAAAAATCCCCATAATAATACATGAAAAACAAAAGAGACATAAATATTCAAATAATACAAACTACATTGATGACTTGCTAGAAAATCTAAAGCAATTTATTTTAAGAATTACTATTACTGTACTTTAATATATAGAATAGTATCATTATAAAAGATATCTGCATATATATAAAACATTTTGCATGGTTGTGTGATTATAGTGACCTTGGAATTTTTATGCTTTATTTTTACCATACAATCTATCATAAAAATTTTCTGGTTTAGAGTCCTCAAAATGCAATCTTAATGGTTGACAGATTTTTTTCAGTAGATTTTTTTAAATAGATTTTGTTTCAATGTCAGTAGACTTTTTTCACTCCAACCACCATCAATAAGAATATATGAAATTTAAAATAGTCTGTTCACGGTAATAGAAAACAACATGGTTCTACTGCGGTGGTTTAAGGCACTTTGATTTTTCCTATCATCTACCATGTGACATGTACAATATTACAGCTATTTTTCTAAGAAGAATTTTGAATATCAAAAGCTATTTTGTTTTTAAGTTGCCATGCTACCTTATCTTGGAATCAATAGAGCAACAGAATCTAATAGATATGTAGATTCTAAAATAAACCTCTGAATAATGGAGTATAATAAAATTGAGAGAAAAAGGACTACTTACTTAGAAAATGTTTATATCAAATATGACATGTTAAGAAAAAACATAAAGGGTATAAAAACCTTATTCAAATGCACAAGCACTACAAGAACACAAGAGTTTACTGTGTCAAGAATAGGAACAAACAAAAGTACATTTATGATTAGCAAAGAATTGATTGGAAAGTGCTCATCTTTCTAGCACTCAAGGAATTGCTAATGTAAAATACCTGTGGACATCATTTTTTAGCTATTAAAAAAGCAAAATGAAAATTTATGTTAATAGAATTGGAAGTTGGTCAGTATATGGTCCTACTGACATGATTATTCATTGCTGGTGAAGTCAGAAGTGGAAAGAAGTCTTTGAATAGTGTTGTGGAAATATTTAGTAAGAGACCTAAAGATATTGAAGTGTTTTAACAATTTCAGACTTTATGAATTTTCTTTAAGGTGATATTTTCCAGGAAAAACCTTCACATTTGCACAGATGAGTTGTTTCAGCAGAAAGGGGTGGTGGTTTAGTGCATACATTGCAGATTTAATTCTCTTAGATGCATTACAAGCTTCTGTCTCAACTACCTGGTGATCTTCTGATGAGAATCCTCTGCTTCTTAGTTTCTTCACGTGGATATTAGTGATGAAGCTTGAATTGTTGGTGGTTATATGGGTCAAATGAGTTAACATATGTGCTGTATTTTAAAAAATTCTGGAATGTTTCAAATCCTCTATAATATAAAATATGATTATAGCAAAAAAATTAAAGGAATCAACTTCACTACTTAGCATTAGAGATTATATTGCCCTGACTTGATGTCACTTTAAAAATCATTAAGATGATATTTGAGGACTCTAAAACAGAAAAATAAGTTTAATATGGAATATTCAGTAAGGCAAAGTACTGAAAATTCTGAGGTCATATGATAATAACCATGCAAAAGAGGTAGGAAGGAGAGAACAGGAAAATTGTTCTGTTAGGGTAGTTGGACTGGGTGGTTTGCAGAGCATTTTCTTTCATCTTATGTTACCATTTTAATTAAAAAATAATGCAAACCCATAACAAAACTAATTCCTTTTAAATATTGCCTTTGGCTTTGACTGCTCTGGAGTGCAAATTAGGCACACTTGGAAAGAGGATACCTGGGAAACCTCAGGCAGCTACTGCATGCCTCTGCTGGATGTCTGCCTGTACTAGATGTTTGACTGTGTGATTGACTTTAGCCCATCTTGCTTGGGCCGTATATAATAGCAGGGGATTGATACCTTCTGGCCAGGTGATTTCACCATAAAGTATCTCTCTCTTCCTTCCTTCTTTCCTTCCTTCCTTCCTTCCTTCCTTCCTTCTTTTTTATTAAAGTTTGCAATGTCTTTTTTTCTAAAAACATCTTTATCAATTTACAAAAACTTGCCCATACTTAATATATATAATTAGCTAGTGTTGTATAACTGTAACAAACATGAAATAAACAACTTATAAGGAGGAAAGGCTTATTTTTGGCTCAGAGGTATCAGAGGTTTCAGTCCATGGTCAGTCAGTCCACTGCTTTGTGGTGAGTTACTACATCATGGCAGGGAGTGCCTGGTGGAGCCAAGTTGCTCACCTCAGGGTGGCCTAGTGAGAAGCTAAAAAGAAGAGACTTAGAGTACCAAGATCCCCTTCAAGGGCACATTCCCAACACCCTAAACTCCTTTCACTAGGCCCTTAAAGTTTCTTTCACCTCCCAATAGCACCACAGTCTGGTGACCAAGTCTTTAGCATATGGGCCTTTGGAAACATTGAAGATTCAAAAACTAATAACAAGTTAGATGTTTTTATCCACCTATAACTATAACCTTAATTCAGTTGGTAAACATATCCATCACTTCCGAAAACTTCCTCCTCCTCCTTTTTAAAAATTTCCTTTACTGTAGTAAGAACTAGAGAGAGAAATTGAGGTATACAGTTTTAGTTAGGCAAGATGCACAAGTTCTAGAGAACAATTGTACAGCATAAGTTCTCTAGTAATACTGTATTACATTCTTAAATATTTGTTAAGAGAGGAGATTCTTTGTTTTTCATTGAAAAGCACCCTGAGAATCTCCTATTTACTAGAGGTTTAGAGTTAAAACCTCAAAGTCCCTTCCCAAAGAATTGAGCAATGAGGTAGCTGAGTTGCTGGAAATTTGGCCTGGCCTTGTCCTGGGGGAGTTAAGCTTGTACCAGAATGAAGACTAGGACTGGAGGACTAGTTTATGAGGATAGCCAAGGTGGAGACAGTCTGGAATAGTCCACATTCTGGTCTTTTAAACAGTACTGTTCCAGTACTGGTCTGCTACTGAGCTATGTGTTTGGGCCAGTTACTTTCCTTATCTGTGGAATTGAAATAATAAAGGTGACTTACTCTATGTTTTTTTTAAGTACAATGTAATATCAGCACCTGGCATATAGTGTTTAATAAATTTCCTACTTCTGATGTAAGTAGTCTGCAGTGAGGTTAGGGATGCCGAGCAAGGCTGAAAGCAGGGAATTGAGGAGGAGCAGGCAGCTCTTCAGGGCAGGGTGCACAATGAGCTAGATTGTTAATTTCAGAGGTATTAATGGATCAAACTGTCTGTCATCTGCAGTCAAACCACCCGACAAAAGCAGTTATTTCCTCCCAGCTCCTCCTTTTTGACGACATTCGTGGTGCTTGACTCATCAGTCCATGCAGCGTCACTAATTCTCAGAAAAGGATGTTTTCTGAGGTTAATGAAGTGACACATCATGAACAAGACAGACAGATTAGGGATTCTGCTGTTGGTTTGTCCAACATGAGCAGCTCTGCATGTCTTCCAACTCCCAGGTAAAACTGTAGCCAGTGAGGCCAGTGGTCTTGGTCCTATCAGAATGTATCCTGTTCACTCAGCAAGTCTCTTCCATGACAGCCAGAGTACTCAGGATGCTAAAGCCACTCTTGAGTGACTTAATTTTCTATAGCATTGATAATTATATAAATATTTTAACAATGCTTGGCTGACAATTAAAACAGCAACATATAAATATTACAATGTGATTTCCAATTCTGAAATTCCTAGGTCATAGATGGAAATTAGAAATCTGTTTAGTGCTATTGATCAAGATAGATGAGGTAAAGAGAATATATAAGTGTTTAGAAGGAGAGCCTGCCCGTGAGACTTAGATTCTAGATGCAAAGGTCAAATTTGGGTCAGGCTTCAGGATGGGCTACTGTTTTACTTTACCACTGAGATGATCCTGCATCATAGTGACTATGCTATAGCAGAGACCTTGTGTTTATTGCTTGATGTCTTAAGAACAGGATTTGCAGTTCCTATAAAATTGTATCAATTCATTTAACTTGAGCATTTACGGGTCAGGTACTATTCTAGGCTTTGGGGATAGAATAAGCAAAGAGCAGTCTATATCCTCAGGAAGAGAACAATTTATTTGGAGACTTGGACAATTAGCAGGTCAACAGATAGATCTATAATTCAATTTCAGGTGCCTAAAACTGAAGAAAAACAAAGCAGGATGAAATGGAGAGACAGGGTGTGAGAGGGCTATTTCAGATGGGGTGTTTGGGAAACTCTTGAAGGGGGTTATATTTGGGCAAAGGGCTAAATGAAATGAAGAAGTAAGATATGACATCTAGGTGGATATATAGAAAATCCTTTCCAAATGTGTGTAGAATTCAGTCACTTCTCACTCCCTCTACTCTCCAACTATCTGGACCAGGTCCACATATCTCACTGTGGGTTACCCAATGACCTCCAGACTAATATACCTGTTTAAACATCACTGTCTCACCCACTCACTCATCACACACCATCTATTCTCAACACAAGACCATCTTTAAAACTCCAAGTCATACAAAGCCACTTCAGTGCTGAAAATCCTGAATGGCTCCTTGTTTCATTCAATGTCAAATTATAAGTTCTTACCATGACTTACAGGGACTGATATGAGTTATATTTGTTTCCTGTGGATTTTTATACAGGGATTAATGTTCTGCCTGATACATGAATGAGTACTTTTTCCCACTGCCATCCTGAACCTGGGAGAACAGAGACTTCTTTGCTTCTATTTCTCATTTTCTGAGCCTATCGACTCCGGTTAGCTTCATGGAGTCTGGGAACAGTTCAGAGTCTGATAAGAGTTTAGGACTAAGAGGGATTCCTAGTTTACAATCTTCTTCCTGAAAAGCAATGAGAAAATTTGGTGAATGGCAGAGTCTCAAGAGTGTGTATTAGTCAGGGTAACCAAAACAAACAGTCTAATGTTAATATTTAAAGCAATAAAATTTATTTGGGGCTGCAGTAAAGTCCTGGAAGTGAGAGTATGTTCATTCCTAGTTCTGAGATTCACTAGGACCCAGAAATCTTCTCCATCTGGTGGTCTGAAGAAGGAAGAGGAAAAGCATGGAGGATGACATTGAATATTCCGGAGACTGTCTGGATATGGTATACATCACCTTTGGCCTGACATGAACATAAGCACTACCTACATTCACAAGAGCAGGGAAATGTTTACCTGTGTGCCCAGGAAAAGGAAGGCCTGGAGAAGGTCTGGTCATGTTCTGTCATACCTACATGAGCCAGATCTTGGGACATGAGTTGGCTTAAATGTTGAGAATTCCATGCAGAGGTGTGACATAACAGGGCATGGTCCAGTATAGACACAGAGAAATCAAGGCATCTTCAGGGATTCAGAAGTGATCTGTATGACTTGAGAATAGGGGAAAATGTCAAGAACTAACACCTGGGGGTCAGATCACCTGGAGTCTTCTATGCCATGCCAAGGTATTTGGATTTTGCCCTGTAGTAAGATAGGCCATTAGATGACTTTAGTAAAGGACTGTAATGTTTAGAGTGACAGTTATTTTGGAATGTTATTTTGAAATGGAGGCCAGGGGTAAAAGCAAGAACACCAGTTTGGAGGCTGTTTCTTCTAGCATTCCCTATTCCAGGAATTCTCAAACTTAACTCACATACAAACTATAGACATAGTATTCATGTAACTATGTTTAGATATTTACATATCACATCCACATATAAAAAGTAGTCCAAGGTGTTTATATTGGTGGGTCACCCAATAGGCCCCAGACTAAGAGCCTCCTTTATATTGATATTTGAGTCCATTTTATTTTCTTTAAAATGGTGACTGTCACATTAAATTGAATTCTCTATCCTGCAATAGATTGCAAACTGCATTTTGAAAATCACTGCTGTATTTCACTAAAAGACATCACTCTACAGCCAGCATCCATGCCTAAATCTGGGCATTGTGTGAGACATCTCAGTCACTCTCACCACCCACCACAGTCCATTAGTCACACTATCTCTGTCTCTTTCTTAAATGTTCTTCATCTGATTTAAACTGTCATCACTGTTTAGATAAGTGGCTTGCAACCTGTGTCCTAGGGATCCCTGAGGCTCTCCTAGACCATTTTATGGGGACCAGAGTATCAAAAATATTTTCAAAGTTTCATAATAACACTATGATGTCATTTTCTTTTTTTACTTTTATTCTCTTACAGATGTATTCTGGAGTTTTTCAAAGGCCATGTGTGTACTGTGCAATTTTCCAGAGGCTGTATGATGAATGATAACACCAACTTCTCTAATGGCTAATGAAATGGATGTTTGTCCTTCACTTTTGTCTTTCCATTTTTCATATTTTTGTCCTTCATTTTTCAGTTTTAATTTTTAATGTTAAATATTGATTTATATAACCCTTCTAATTAAAATCACAATAATTTTAAGAAGTGCCATGGAGTCCTCAGACTCCCTACTTCTGATCTTAATGAGTCTATATTCCCTTTATTACCATTAAAATTGGCAGGATTTTGTGACTTTGAGCACCTCTGAACAAATTCTCATAGTTGTCATGTGGTCCTCTATGTCAACAGAGTTCCCTTTTTGATTTTCCAGTGGAATATTTACTGTGATTCCTAAAACCCCAGTGCTATCTCTTTTCTTGATTTTCAGACTCTTGTACCTACTTTAGAAAATTAAGAATTCATCTTTAGGCTTCTAAATCTTGGAGCACTCCAGTGCTCAGTCATTGGATCCTTCTGCTACTCTGTCACAAATGGTATATTAGCTACCTTATTTAATTCCATGATTTTAAATATTTTGTTTCCAATTCTCACTCCTCTGAACTCCGTACTTGAATGTCATATCCAACTACCTGCTGCAAATATTTGGATACTTAACATATCACTCAAAATTAATATTGCCCAAATTGGACTCCCAATTTTTTCCATGGATGCTTCTTTCCCCAACTTCCTCACCTCCATAACAAGCAATTATATTCTTCAAAGTTCTCAAGCCAATATCTTTGTCTTCCTCATTGAATTATCTGCTTGCTGATATCCAGTTCTTCAGTACATTTCTCATAGATTTTCCTTATCTTTGCTAATGCTACTTTGTACTTAGCCATCATCATCATTTTCCTGGGCTTTGCAATAGCATAATGGTAGATTTTCTACCTTTGGCCCTTGTCCTTGATATTCAAATCTCTTATGAAAAACAAATACCATTTTTAGTGGTCTGTGGTTCTGAAATATTTCCCAAAAGACTTTTAGAACCACCTCTACTCTTTTTCTTATTAGGTCCAGGGACCTAGACCTCCAGGCTCTATGTGGGAGGGATTTACACTAAACCCTCATGTCCAGATAATTGAGTTTCTTCTTCTCTAGGAAACTGATTTCATCTAGACTGAACTTTTTCTTATCAATTCCACATTGTAGGGATTATACACATCTTGGAGCTGTCTCAAAACCTTCTACTGTCTAAGTCCATCACCAAAACTTGAAATATTCACTATACAAAATCATCCCCATTTTCAACTTCAAGATAACCTTGGAAGGATAGACTAACCATGCTGAGTAAGGCAAGTTCTTATTCTAGGTATTAGTCTCTCTGAAATGTTGATTGAAGCAAGACACAGGAAGTCACAAAATTCTACTACAGAGGTAGCTGGTCTACCATGAGCTCGTTCATATGCCCTGTCACCTGAATTTTCCTCTTTCATCTGATCCAAAGTTAAGAACAACCTCCAGTCTTGGTTTATTCTGAGGCTTAGATAGAACAAGTAGTTCCCAGGGTTTGGGGATATAGTCAATTACGTCAAGAGGCAGATGGAAAGTCACATGTAGAATGAGTGAATCAAAACTTATTTCTTGGGTCACAAAAGCAGGACTCATCTAAAAATGAAGGAAAAGAAAAAGAGCATGGCATATTGGTAGTTCTGTAGAACATACATGATCATGTAGAAAACTGGGGTTGGATCTTAGATACATCAAGGAGAGAAGGTTAAGTTAAGGACCTAGCTGAACAAGGAAGAAATAGGGCACAAATCTCAAAGCCCAGGTATAAACTCTTCCATGAAGACTTGTGAGTAAAACCATTAAACCCTTTGATACTCCACTCAATAGAGATTTTGGGTATAGTGAGGTGAGATGAGGAGCACAGCTGCTAACTTTCCTGTTTTAGATGTCAGTCTTGGGCAGGTGGCCTAGAGAGCAGGAGCCAAGGAAGAAAATGCCTCTCATTTGCTTGTTTGTGTCAGTTCTGGTGTTCAGTGCTGCACAAGCATTTCTTCATCGATTCTTTAACAGCATGTTAGGGAGGAATTACTATCCCTGTTTTAAAGGGGAGATTACAATTCAGTGACATCTATCAAATCATTCAGAATACATAGCCAGGGAGCTGGAGTCAGAGTTACACCTGGTGTTTCTGATGTCAAGTTCATAATCTTTTTTTTTTTTTCAGTTTATTGTTGGACAACATTGTTTCACACATACATCAAATGGGCCAAAAAAATAAACAGCAACTTCATAGACCAACAACAACAACAAAAAAAACCTTTTTATCTATTTTCATTTTTAACCTCCTCATAGAAACTACTTATAGTACAGCTAAAGTACATACACAAAAACTTTCTGGAATGTTTAGAGTAAGATTTTTGTTGTTGTTTTTGTTTTTTATACAAGGTGTTTTTTTTTTTTTTTTTCTCCTTTGAGATTATAATGAACATGGGCACACCATAAGTAGTCAGAAGTAAGACAGAGAAGACTCCAAAGGCTGGTTTGGTCATTGGAGATCATTAAAAATGGCAGACCCCTAATGATATGTACAAAAATATAAAATGTAAGTATGTTTAAGAAAAAAAAAAAAAAGCAGGGCTTTGGAAGTTTGGGTTCTTTTTTGTCCCTCCCCTGTTGCAAATTCACGCCGAGTTTTTGGTTGGGTGCTGGAGAGTGCATGTCATCTGTGGGTAGCACTGCCCAGGCCGGAAGGCCTCTCTACTCAAAGGTGACCACATTTAGATTCTGAAACAGGAAGTGGAGGGTGAATAAGTTATGGCGGCCTTTTATTTTTCTTTTAACTTTTCCTTTTTTGCTGTCTAGTAATGCTCATGGGTCTTCTGATGTCAACATTCTCCTCCTCCTCTCTTCAGCTACCTGTTTGCTCATAGCTACCTCGGCTTCCTCATGGTCATCTCTATCCTCTTCCTCACCATCCCCTTCCCCCTCCTCTTCATCACCCTCTTCTTCTTCTTCATCTACCTCATTGTCAGCCTCCTGCTCCTCATTTTCCTCATTAGCATTCCCACTAGCAGGGGCATCTCTCCCTCCCATTCTCTGCCTCCTCCTCAACTTCCTTCTTCTCCTTTAAGTCCTTGATGGTGATCTCAGAACTAGTGTCCACAGCCATGTCTGACATGGTGGGGCATGCCACCGTGATCCAATGCAGTGGGTTAAAAAGGAAACTAGAGTCCAGATAAAGCTGCCTGTGGCAAATGGGGGAGCTGGACCCAGGAACGATGCAAAGATGGCTTTTCAGAGCTACCAATGTGGCACAATCCATATTCTTAACCATAGCACCATGCTCTTAATGATGAGTCCTGGGGCTAGAGGACCATCCATGTCTGAGTAATCAGACAGTGCACAGCTTGAGGGCAGAAGCTCATTACTTTTATCTGTGTCAATAACATCTGGCACAGGGTCTTGCAGATGCTTGGTGAAAATGGGCAACAGAGGTTAGTGCTCCCATTTTTTTCAGTTAATTTCCACTCCACTGTATCTCCACTATTACTAATATTCTATATCTTTTGCTTTTTGCATCTTGATCCATCAGCCTCAGCCATATAACTCAGATGGACAGGTTTACTTTCTGGTTTTGGAAAATTAACAAGCTTGCTTTTACTATAACTAATAGTTCCCTGAGCATCAAAGTCTATTGCCATGGTGACTAGATCACATACACATGCCTCTTCTGCTGGTCTTTCTTCCTTTCTCACCCAGAGGAGTTTGAAAACATCTTGGAGTCTTTCCTGGAGGACTCTTGTCATTTTCTCCCCCTAAACCACAGGCTCTCTTTTCTCCAAAGAACAGGGTTCTTTTCTGCAAAAGCAACCTCTATATAGTGGTTCTCGAAGTGTGGTCCCTGGGCCAATAGTAACAGTATCCAATAGGAATTAGCTAGAAATACCAGCTCTCAACCTCCACCTAAGATCTATTGAATCAGTAACCCTGAGGGTGGAGTCCAATACTATGATTTAACAAGCCCTTCAGGTAATTCTTATACACATTAAAGTTTGAGAGCCACTATTTTAAGCTCAGAGAGAAGCTCATTTTGCTGTATTCAGGTCTTCACAATAGAGAGGGAGGCTGGCATTCAATTTTTGCATCAAAATCTCTTTTCAGCAGTCGTCACCACCCAGCAGAGTCAAACCCAGCAATGAAACTTCCTTTAGCTCTCAAGAGTTTTCAAACTGAGCCTTTGCCCTTGATGTTCTGTCAGCTTTGTGTTTCTTTCAGAAATGTATGCTCCTCATTGTAGGTGAACTCTGATGCTGCTTCACTGTATTGACAGGTCCTTGATAGAGTGCAAAGATAAGGGACTAATCTTTGATGTAAGATGTATAGAATTAGTCTAGATGGTAGCAGGAGTAAAAGTAGCCACAGGGAGGTAAGGAGGAAAAATGGTTGATAGGGTTGAAACTAGTTGTTGCCTAGGGACAGTGGAGTGAATATACATTCAGGGTCAGTACCAGTTGGTTTTGAAGCAGGTAGCTGCACCTACCTAGGGTGGTGGGAAGTTATACTTCTAGTCGTGGAATCTGTGGTCCTGGAACAGAGTTATCCTGGGTAGAACAGCATGGTAAAGACCATTTCTGATAATGGAACCTCAGGGAGGGCAGAAAGGAGTTTGTACAGGGATGGCTATGTCAGGAAGATGGAGGCGGTAGCTACAGAGGCAAGTGATAGGGAGGGCATCTGTAGAGAGCTGCAGAACCTTAGCAGGTTGTGCAAGCTTTGCTTTATTGAATCTGCAGATGGCTGTATTAAGGAGCATTCACCAAGTCTCTGGCTCTGTATCAGTTCTGTTGGAAGCAGGAATGGCATGAGTAGTAAGGAAGGAAGATACCAGTACTTGGGCAGAGGTAGGTAAGTGCTTCAAGAGTTAAAAAGGATGTGTAAGTAAGGACTGCATTGGGGAAGAGAAGTTGTTCATACCATTAACAAGAACTCTCATTTGCATCACATGCCAGGCACTGTGGCTTTCCATGGCCTAGGAACCAAAAGTTATATTCCTTCTTTCTCCTTGTAGTTCTAACATGCCTTTCTCTTTTTCACTCTCTTATTTTGTGGGTCAGGTCTTGTTAGTGTCTGCAGTTTGCCGTAGTTTGAGATGCCTCATGTCAAGCTGAGGTTTCCGTAGAAACAAATAGAGACCTTGCTTTCTGAGTCTTGCAAGGAGTATTTCTGGCAATTTATCAGAAACAGCAGTGTGTTCTTTTGGGCAAGGTATTTTCACTCTGTGGAGGAAAAACATAATAAACAAAACATTATCCTAGAACAGAACTGTTATGTATTATTTTTCTGTTTTTTCCTTCTCCATCATGTGTGGTTCTGCAAATCCACCTCTTGAGTGCTTCCTGAGCATTTCTGAATGAAATGAGCCAGACTCTGGCTGTTCTCTATCCAACGCTGGTGCTGGCCAGCCTCCTCCAGGTGTTGTGCTCTTGAGAAGTTTTATAGTTTGAGCTCTAAGTTGTAATGCTATGAATGCTATAAACCCTTGAGGAAGTTTGACTTTTGATCAAAATATCTAGGCAATGGTCAAGACTGTGGTCTGAAAATAGCCAAATATTAGAGGCAAAGGCAAGATCAAAAGGTAATCAATCCATATTTCCTAATGACCATGCCAGAAGGTCTTACAGAGGGGATACTAAATTAGAATTGGGATCAGTAATCGCATTATGAGCATATGTTAATAGGAACAAGTCTGAAGTCAGCAGTTATTCCAAACTGCTTTGGCCTTTATGCTTAACCTTTTTTCCCCTGTGGACAGCCCTTGAACAGCCCCCTTTCTATTATCCATGGATGGTGCCACCTGGAGATAATCCATAATCTCTTTTATTTTAGAACTTCCTTTTAGTTTCCATTTGTGATAGAACTTACTAGTACTGGGATTACTTTCCATTCCTTTATTTAATGTGTGAGGGTTTATGTAAATTTGCTGTTCATTTAAATCCAGTGTATGGCTGCTTGATGTGATGAAGGGCATATTAGTGCTCAGAACCCAAAATACAATATACTGGGCAGGAATATACATCAGGAATTCATCTGTGAATTTTTTCTAGAACTTATAAGTGATTGCTATCATTATGTGAGATCCCCAGGCCTCTTTGTGGTATGATCATTTAACAAGTTCCCCTAAGAATCAGTGGATCAATGTCTAACAATCAGTGATAAGGATTGTTTGGATTGCTTTTTTTTTTTTTTTTTTTTTTTTTTGGCTTTATCCATCTCATCTGATGACCACTCCTGGTCCATACTGTGATAAACATATCATTTTTGAAGACATGAGGATATAGGCTAGGAAGATACCTAAAATATGATGCAATGTGAAAAAGCAGCTTAGCTATCATAAGCATTTGTGAAAATGGAGTCCTGCATTTAGGTTTCAGATATCAGATTGCCTACAGCTGTATTTCCAGAGGGTACCACATGATCAATTAAAATACCTGAGAAAATGGAAATCAAATGACTCTGAGTCCTCCTTAGGTTATGCTAGTGATTCCTGGAATCACAGCTAGTACAAAGACTTCATAATATTGATGATACAATGAAAATATGACCTTTAAACAAGGAAGGCTAACTTTATTTGCACATTACTTTCCAAGAAAAATGGAGGAGGAAAGAAGTGAGACTGGGTCATGAAGGCCATGCAGCTTCTGCCTTATTTCGTGGAATACTCATTCATTGAGCCCCAAGTCACCATGTAATAAGGGTGACTACACTTAGGCTTGTGTGATGGAGAGGTAACATGGAGGTACTCTGAGTCAAACTTCTAGACCTGTGAGTGAAGAAGACTCCCCAAGAGACCAGACCAGCCATCTGAATCTATACTACTAATTAATTTCAGCAGGGGCCCTAGACATTGTGGAGTGGAGAAAAACCACTCTTGCTCTACCTGATACAAATCTGAAATCAGAGAGAATAATAAAATAGTTATTGTTTTATGTCACTAAACTAGGATGGAGTAGTTGAATAGCAGTAGATAATCAGAACACTGGGTATGTCTGGAATTGGTACAATAGCAATAAATACATGCTGTTTGATTTTTGCTCTACATTTGGGAGAGTAGGTCAATATACAGTATTTCTAGTTATTTCTAGTGGGGTGGAATAAGTAATGCTGCTATCATGGGTCAGTATTCTTTCACTTGTAAAACAACCATGTGTCATTTAGTGGGAGTATCCCCAGGGAATTAGCAGGTTAACTGCACAGTAATCACCTGGATTGTAACTGGCCAATTGTCTCTGGGAAAATCATGTACCTATTAACATTCATAGCCTCATTGAGACCGTAAAGCTGTCTAATTCCCACTGTGCCCCTTTGGGCAAGTATAGTTGGTATATTAATCAGTGTCCACTAGGGAAAACAGAAAACCACATTTTATAGAGGGGATTTAAATGAGTTATGTCAGTTGTAACATTTATTTATTACCACAATAGTGCCGTGTAACATGCTTCTCATGCTCCCAATATTTGGTGACAATACAAATAATTCACTTATCTTGTGAGTCTAGAAATGGAGATAAGAAAGAAGAATATGTGGACATCAGAGCTGCAGTGATAGATTGGAGGATATGCCTCTGCAGCCTTCACTTGGGTTGTTCAGGGGGTTGACATGCTGCTGCTTACCATGAGCACTAAGTGTCAGTGCACCAAAGGGGAGCAATGCAGCTTCTGAAGGCACTGCTGATAATGGTTGAACCTGAGAATGTCAAAGTCCTTGTAGGGTGGAGCTATAGTTGTCTGCTTGGGATACCAGAACTGGAGGCAGCAAGAATCCTTTCTTCCCTTTACCTATCTTGTAATCTACCCACATTGCCCCCTGTTGGTCAAAACTAACAGGAAGATAGCTGGCAATGGATTCTGGGAAATGTAGTTTGTGGACTTTCAGAGCAGAGAGGGAGGGGCTCAGAGCTGAGAAACAACAGGTAAATAATTAACATTCTTGGGAATTTTTACCCTTGAAATTTTCACAAAACAACTTCCAAAATACTTTCTAAAAATCACAATGAGTTAGGACTCTTTCTGGTTTGAAGAAAAGAGTCTGAACCCACACCAACTTAAGCAAAAAGTAAATTTTTGAATCCTGTGACCTAAGAGTACCCAGATAGGTTTAGATATAGAATTTAATAATGCAATCATGAAATGGTCTCTCTCCATCTCTCACTCTGCTTTTTTTCTTTTTTATCCCAGTCATAGGTAGGATCTTTAATATGGTAGCAAGATTTTTCATTATATATTTATTATAATAATTTCACACTCACAAAAATAACAAAAATAAGGATTCTTTTTCTCCTTTCAGTTATTACACCCCTGAGTCAGTTCCAATTCCTTCTGATATGTCATGTGCCAGATTGTGCTAGGTTTAACTACTCAATAAAATTTGGGTTCGAGTTAGCACTGTCAACTTGGACTGTGTTCAGGTGTACTTTACTTTCTAACAAGTAAGCAGCACAAAATAATCACACATACAGATGAGATGAGGATGGAACTGTGTGGTTGAGGCTCCCATTTGTCTTTCTTTTGTTCAGAAACAAACCCAAAGTCCTAGCAACCTGTATAAATAAATGTTCTGTCCACAAGTTCAGAGGATCATGTGCCTTTTACTTATGCTGCCACTTCAACATCCAGAAAAATCTGCTACTATGATCCACAGCAATAATTATGCTACATAGCAGGCAATGATCCAATAATAATATCTGGACTTTGAAATTTTTGCTATACTAGCTCTTGATTGTCCAATCTCCCTTTCACACACTAATGGCAAAATCTGGAAGTTTCTATTTTAATGTACTTAGAGTCTTTCCATGGGCAGGGGCCTGTTCATGGTTTTTCATTACCACCTCTGCACCAATTTTGTCCAGGGGACTTTGATATTCTGATTATATGAATTAGTGTCGTATGCCTATCCTTGGACCTCAGGTGAGATTGGCCTGGTTTAATATGCATTCAAAGGCAAGAGAAGAAGAGTACGTTAAAAAAAAATTACTGGATACTATTATCAAAAGAAGAGAGACTGAGTGCTAGTAAGGAAAAACAGTATTTATCTAATTGTCATTTCCTCTAATTTGAAGTACAAGAGATGCTAAGTCTAGGTCCCTGCCTGCCTGACCTTAACAACTTGGATTCTAGCAAAGAACAATTCTGGTTATTGTTTCCCAACACCCAGCATAGTCCATGCTTTCCCAGTTGTCATATACGCACTGGTGACTGCTGTCAGTATACCTCTGAATGTCAGGGTCACATGGCTCCCTTTTGTTCCTCCACACTTGGAAGCTGTCCATTCTTCCCCAGCGTCTGCTGCCTTAACAATGTTATCCTGGCTGTATGGAGGCCTTTCTAGGTTGGTTTCCTCTCTAGCAGGGTTCTGAGTTCTTTCCAACTTTTGTGTTTTCCAAGATGCAATCCATTCTGTTTCTCTGCAGTTGGGAAGTAACCTCTAGCCAAGAGTTACTTTTTGTTAAATCATCTTTTCCAAATATTTTCTCTACAACCACTGTAATGAACTGACAGATGGGTGTCTGATCTTCAGGAGATATAATGAAGATTTATTTTCTAAACTGTTAGGACAAACCAAGGTTATCATACAAAAAACTAACACACTGAGAATTGTACTTGATTCAACCCCAAATGCCAATTTCATTGGATATGACTTTCCCTCAAAATCATGTTGATAATACAGATAAATCCGAACACGCAGAGCTTATGTCATAATATTGATTACCTTGATGATAAGTAATAAATATTTAGAAGACCAATACTTTCATTAATTCCATAAATCTTATCAGATTTAGGGTAACATTTAAAATTTTTGAACATTGAGTGTGTAATGGTTCTAGATGTTTGATTATCTTTTGTCCTTCAAAAAGAGATAATCTGGGTACCTCATTTGGGAAAGTTAAATAAAAATGCACATAATTCCAAGGTTATTAGGTCCTGTTAATATCTTGCCATAGATGGACTTTAGAGACTAGAACTAATACTGTAGCTCATCTTTAGATTAGGAAATAAATCTGCCATGAAAAATTTCCAATTCATAGGCAACCCATTACCCTTGTTAGTGGTTTGCCACTGGGCATGATACTTAACTTCCTGAAGGGCTCCATTCTTTTGCTTATATTGAAGTTTCCTCTTCTGTTCCTCTACTAAAAGTTGCTCCTTAACCGTTTGTTCACAGGTTGAATCTAGCTGTATTCCTACAAATTGTTTTTCTTTTTTAAAAATAGTAACAGGCAAATATAACCAAATTATATGAAATAATTGGTCTCTCTGTCTGAAATCTACACAGAAGCCAAAATGCCACGCTTGGTACCCAACGATTTATGCTGGATGCTCTGCTCAATGAATTGGCTCTATACCCAGAGCGAACAGTGCAAGCAAACTGTAAAAAAAAAAAAAGAAAAAAAAAAATGAAATGTACTAAACCACCAACTGACATTATGGAAATAAGACACTGGCTGGCCAAAAACCACAGTGTATCAATTAGCAGGATCTTAGTAGTTGGCAGGGAGAACTCTCAGTTCTGGAAACAGAATGCTACATGTTTTATGCAATCACATAATGTTTCCCTTGTATTCAAAGGAGGTATACAACACCTGCAGTATGCATTGGGAAAGCTCACATTACAGTGTTAAAGTTTGCATCAACCCAGTTGGGAGCTTCAGTCAATTAAGTTTGGTTCACACAACGACTGTATAATTACCTAATGGATCAGTTCACTTGATTTCCTCTCCACAGCTCTCCACAGCAATTTCAAGGGCACCCCCACACACACACACATCCTGTGGAAGGTAAAGTGATAAGTTATCAAGATAGCCCAATTCTTATAAGCAAGACCACAGAATGACCAAACTGACAGCTGTTCAATCTGTCAATTCTCCTAGACTTAAGAGCTTCCAGGGAGAAAGTTAAACTAGCCAGATTCACAGGATCCTGACCTTGGGGAATATTAGAGGGTTATAACAGATGTTTGGATCAGACTAGCAAGGATCCAAACTTTGGTTTTTCCATGTATTAGTTTGTTAACTTTGGGAAAGTGCCTTATCCTTTCAGAATCTGGCATATATGGAGATTACCTACCTAATATAATTATTATGAGAATGAAAAAAAAGGTGAAAGAGGTCCCTGCTATCCCTGCTGTCCTTTAGGGTTAAGAACCTCTAAACAATGTTATCTACTCAGAATAGTAGTAAACCTCATGGTCTGGTTGGGCAGGTAAAGTCACACCCCTACAAGGTGTTTTGTGCCATAAATTCAAGATAAAGATTTCTGGATGCCCTTTGGTATAATTTGTTCCTAATTTTTTGTTTCAAGTTGGAAACACTATTACTTTTGTCCTTAACAACTTTGGAATCAGGCAGATTGGATTCTCTGTGTGGACTTTAAAAACATCCTGAATTTTCCTGAGCCTCAGTTTCTTTCTAGTAGAATAGAAATAAGAATCCTAGTTTTCCAGTACTGCTATAGAAATAAACAAGATGACATGTAAGAGATGCCTTGCATAATACCTAGATCTTTGTAGAATATAGATGATAGTAAACAAATACTGGCTCCCTGTTCTTCCTTCTTTCAAGGGTGTACTTTACTGATATTTGCTCCAAATTCTGTGGAAGAGCCTATCCAGGTCCCACAAGTGTGCGGACATTGTTCAGGACACTGTCCTGTACAGATTCCCGGCTGCCCTTATCTATATGTTTTGGGGAAGAGAAATACGACAGAAAGTAAAAGCAGGAGTATTTTACCACCCCAATAGAATTATTGGCTTTGATAAGAATCTCAGAATTTTCTTTTATTATTTTTTAATCAATGATAACCTTCCTCATCCTTCAGGGCCATGTGTGGAGGAGATGGGAGAAGAGAAATGCAGAATTCAACATTAACTTTGACGTTTCACTTATTGACATACCACCTTCTACAAATTTGCCAACCACCTTAGCTGACCCTCTTGTATTAGTTTTCTATTATTGCTGTGATAAATGGCCACAGGTTTAACTGCTTAAACAATGCAAACTTAGTGTACAATTTAGTGTGTCGGAACCCTGATACAGGTCTCATTAAGCCAAAAAATAAAGGTGCCCACAGGGGCTCATGTTTATTCCTGGGTGCTGTAGGGAAGGATTCATTTACTGGTTCACTCATTAGCAGGATTCTGTTCTTTGCTATCCTAACATTCAGGTCCCCATTTTCTTGCTGGCTATAAGCTGTGGTCAGTTCTCAGCTTCTAAGCTTTGTGGTCCACATTCTCCTGATTTAAAGCCAGCATGTCCTTCTCCATCCTAACCCTCAGATTTCTGCCCTTTCTTTTGTCTTCCACTTTTATAGACTCCAGATGATCCAGGATAATCTTCCCATCTCAAGATCTTTGCCTTAATCACATCTGCAAAATCCCTTTGTCTTGTAGGGTGCCAGATTCACAGTTTCCAGGACAAGAATGTTGATGTCTCTGTGGGAGAGGGACATGATTCTGCTGCCCAGACCTCTATACAGACCTGGGCAAATAGGGAAAGTAAACTGGTCCCTGAGATTTACTGATTTCACCAGAAGTGACTTAAACGTCCCTAGGAAAACCACAGTAAATAAACTGTAGCATGTAACAAATTAAGATACCTAAAAGGCAGAAGAAAAGAAAAGAAAAGAAAAAAAAAAAAACAATAAAAACAGACTTTCTAGTACTTAGCTGCAGAGGTCCTGCTAACTACAGTTAAACTATTCTTTAAGGAATTTTTGACAGATTGGTAAATTACAACCTGCACAGCCTTAATTAATTTTGTCATATCTTCAATTCACTCAGATTGCCCAAGTTTCTTTCTATCCACATGTTTCTAGTGGCTCTGAGTTTAGTTGCTCTCCCAAGAAAACTAAGGCAAAACCAAGAGAGTAATTTATTTCCTTTTCCCCCCATTCCAGCTGTTCTTTTCAGCTGAATTCATCAAGGAGCAAAAAGATGAAATGATTGTGTGCACCTAGAATAATAACATGGAGCAAAAGTGTGGTCAATATCGTGGGATAATAATGAGAGAAAACAACCTGAGGTTAAGTAGCTTTCAGAATCCAAACACCAGAAATTTACTCTGAAGGGCATTTTGTTCTATGAAAGCTGGCCTAGGAATAGCCAGGATGGCATGGATTAGAAGACCAAACAAGGCAGCCTGGAGAGGGGAGCCCCAGGAGAGAGTGTCTCAGTGCTGGCCACCTAGGGACCATGTAGGAAACTTTATGAAAATAAAGTTGAGACTGAGCCCGGTCTCAACCTCAGAGATTTCATTTTAATTGGTCTGGGGATTTTCTTACAATTCCTCAGGTGATTCTGAGATTTAGTCAGGATTCTGAGATGCAGCAATCTCCAGGTTGACCTCCACTGTATTCCTGGATCCCCACTGTCTTATGTGTCCAATGAGATGAAGGTTGCATTTTGCAACCTCTGGCCAAAAGATTATAGTTGATTTCTATTCCCAAAGAGCCTGGGTCCTGGACGAGCTCCTCTCATCCATCTTTCTTAGAAGAAAGAATCCTCTTTTGCTGTCACTCAGGTGCCCATGGACATATTTATGGGAGTAAGCAAGGGTTAGGCTAATTCTCTATGCTCTGATAAATATAATCCCCCAATCTCCTTGCTTCCTTGCCTTTTGGGGATCTTGTTTGGCTTGTTCAGCACTAGTAGTCATCCCACTCAGGGACCACGCCACCTCTCCAGGGACTGAGACTCTTTCCTCCCTGCTGCTCCATGAGATTCTTCCATTTTGCTGTTCTTCTGATTGTAAGAGCTCTAACCTGTTCCCAAATTTAGAACTGGGTTCCAATATCAAGACTTGCTAATGTTCCATAACTGATGTTGTATAGTCTCCCTGAGGGCTGGTCAAACTTCTGGGGCAGACTTATAGACTTTAGCAAGACTCTCAGAGGTAAGGCCCTTTTATATTAGCCCTTCCATATTAACCCTATTTACTTATGTTGAGTTATTTTAATCTTTCTTCCTCATTGCCAATAGAACATAAGTTCTGTTGAGACCAAAGACCTGTAAGCCTGTACCTAACAGTATTCCTTTCAGGCACCAGACCAGGACTAAGTGAGTGCATTTCTATTCTCGTACTATTGCTCTTCTTTGTTTTACAGGGTGTAAGATAATCTTTGAGATGGCAACAGTGTTGTTCTGCTCAGCCTTCCCAACAGCACCCAAACCATAGCTGAAATAGGTCAGAGACAAATTCTGCAAATTCTACTATGTGTGGAGTGAGGAGACAATTTTGCTGTAGATGTCTTACACGCTGGGAGGTATGAATATTATAGGTTATGAATGTAATGGTCTCAGAATTGGAGTCTGAGGGAAGATAGGTGCAGTGAATCCTAGGTATTATGACATTTCCATGTAATTCATTAGCTTCTGAGTATCTTTTATGTGGCAAGTTCCAGAGAACTTGCCAGAGGTGGTGCACTAACTGGTCATAGGGTTGTACCTGGGAGTTGTGTGGACTCCTGAATTTCTTTCTTCCATCTAGTGTTGGAATAAGTTTGAGGTGTTCACATTAATATTTTCTCTAGCATTATGTTTTTCTACATAATGGATTCCTATCTCCAATCCCCAGCACCTTGCACCACGAAATAACGAAAGTTAAGATTTTAGCAATTGCAGTTGGATACTTTAAATGGGTCTTTGAATCCTAGTTCTTATTTACATCACTTCACTTGTAGGCACTACCTTTCCCAGAATGTACTTGCAACATCAATTTCCTTTACCCACAATTTTGCTTCAATATTTTCTTGGAATTTGCATTTTTTATTCTATGTTAAAAATACCTGTCTGGATGAAGGAAAAATTGGATCAGTTTTGAGCCTATTTTACAGAGTACCATTTTCTGTAGAAAGAGTTGGATTGTTTCCCAGTTTTCTGATTATATTCAGGTCTCTGAATCAAGTGACAAATAGTGAAGAAGGCAATCATTGTTTTCACCCACATATTTGAAGATGGTCTCTCTTTCATAACATTAAAGTGGAGTTTCCCTTCTATGGAAGCCTTAGTAGGATTTTCTCAGGTCAGCTTTATCTACATCCAAATAAGAGTCCATTACTCAAGATTCTAGCATGGGTCTGTCTGTATGACTTCATTTACCATGCTACACTTTCATGTTTTCCCTGTGTTCTCATCTGTATTTTTGTCGGAGGTTGAGAGAGGCTGCATTGGGAGCCAGCCATCATTTTCAACTAGAAATCTTCAAGGCTATTTACCAGCTCTTCTTATTTCAAACTACCTGGCTCAAATGCTTCTTGCTTATATTCTTCTCCCTGTTTCCGATTTTTGCATGGTGGAAATATACTTTTTGTGGTTTATGTGATCTATGATTACTGATGATTGAAATGCTTCTCTGCTTGGGAAGACGGTAAAGGCAGAATGAGTTTCTCTAAAAAATAAGACAAAACAAAGGATTATCAGGGTCTTTCTTCACTAATAGAGACCATCTGGTCTATTTTCCACCATTCAAGACTCTTCTTCTAAGGACTGTAATGATACTAAAGGATGACATCCAACTTTATCTGCCTCCAAAATGTCTCAGGAGTTCCCTGGAGACATGGAATCTGTGAGGGCAGGAATCAATCACTTTCTTTTTCAAAGATCAGATGCTACAGGATACTTCCACAAAAATAGAGATACCATTTGTTGACTTGCATGGTCCCTTGGCGGAAGGGATGGGAGCCAGTCTCTAAGCTTTAGACATTTAGAAACTGTGGGATGTGTAGGAGTGAAGAGTATTTCTAATAAGACAGAGGAGTAAAATCATTCCAGGTGAGGTGATAGAGTCTGGGGTTGGGAGATTGAATCTTCTATAAAAAGCAAAGATGGGGGGAAGAAGTAGATATGGGTAAGGGGAGGAGTATGAAGAAGAAAGGGGCCACCATGATGATGGGAAGAGGATGGCTGTTGGGGCAGGGGGATTGGACAGTGAAGTAAAGATGGAAAAGGGACTGTGAGGACAGAAAGGAAGATGTGTGGCACTGAAGACAGGAAGGCTGACTGCAGTGGAGAGGAGCTTGCATTGATGGGAGATGAGTGTTAGCACTGGAAGGGACCACAGGTTAGAAAGGAGAAAGGTATGAGAGCAAAGGGTTAGCCTGGGGAAAGTGACTCATGAATGTGACTGACCCTAAAGGAAACTATAAATTAAGGGCATAATCAACATGCAAGCAACAAGGAGAGAAATAAAATATCAATAGCTTGAAAAATCAAAGGGAAATTTAATTACACACTATTGAAAAAATATGGTGAAAAACAGCTCTCTCCCTGCTTTTTGGCATAGTTTCCTGTTTAGGAGTTCTCACATTAACAAAGATGCTGGAGAAGAGAGTGGGCCCTCTGCCACTAGAGTTTGATCCAGAAAAGGTGAGCAGCTATCTAGCCAGGATATCCTAAGAATACTGACTATTATGCCTTTCAACACCCTTGTGATGTGCAATATATGTTATAAAATAAAATTAAAGAATCTACAGGGTCAGTTCCACACACTGGAAAGTTTGTTTTCAGGGACATATTTTTTTCCAGTCTCTCTGCAGTCATCTGGAAAAAGAGGGAGCCCCTTCAGATAATTCATGATCTGGTGCAAATCTACCTACCCATCCCACTTGATCATAGGCACCTCTTTCTCTAACTTGAAGACTCTTGCCTCAGACCTGAAGTAAGTTCTCTGCTCCTTTCCATGGCCTGCACTGGCTGGCTTTAGTCCTGCATGTGGATGGCTTTAGTCTTCAAAATTGAGTAGCAACTTACCCTTATGCAGGGAGAGATGGATAATACAAATGCCAGATGCTGTCCCCACTGAGGCCATCATTTCTTTATGCTAACATCCACGCCTCCTCACCCCACCCCACCAATCTATAATGTTCAACATGCAGCAGGTCATGGAAGATTTGCATGGGTTCCAACTCTGCCTATGCTTTCTAAAACAAAATAAGTCTGTAGAAAGACTCACAGTCATATTTCACCAAAGTCTCTTACTAAATTAATTATAGGCAGCTATAATTCATCATGCTTTCAATTAACAATTAATTATGTACAAGAGAGACAAATGTTTTATTGAGACCAAGAAACAACATGTATCATTTGTAGTGAAGTATTTTCCCTTCACACTGTAGGGAAGGGATTTATGGGCTTCAGATTGCCTGAACCAGTTTTACTCTGGAAAACACAAATCCACCTTGACCCACAATAAGAATGACAACCTGGAGTCGGGGAGACTCGGGGTTTGGCATGTGGAGAATTTAGCACTTAAGCATTGATATAGTTAGTTTTTGTGTTACTGTGAGCAAAAAACATAACAAGAACAATTTAGAGGAGGAAAGGTTTATCTGAGTTTGTCTCAAAGGTTCAGTCCGTGATCAGTCAACTCCATTGCTCTGGGCCCCAGCGAACCCAAACATCATAGTGGACCAAGAAGCAGAAAGAGAGTTCTGCTTCCCAGGGACAGAATACAAATCAAAGGCACATCCCCAGTGACCTACTTCCTTCAGTCACACCCTACCTCCTCAGTTAATTCAAATGAGTGAATTAACTGATATGAATCATTTCCTGAATGTTCTCACACTCTCTCACACATGAACTTTTGGGAGACACCACATATCCAACCATAATGGCACCTTCTTTCTGGGTTCTGTTTGGGGGATATATATTGTCCCAGCAGGGACATCAGGATGCCAAATCCCCTCCCTTTGTCAGTACAAGGTTCAGAGGAGGTTGTGGTAAGAGGAGTCAGTGAGAGAGGCAGAGGTAAGGGGCTCCCCTGATGCTCCACTGATGGCCTAACTTTGTTAAGAGCAAGTTACACACAGAGGGGTACACAAGAAGGTCTCTTGTTTCAAACAAGACCAGTGGAACTTTATCTTGTCTTAAATGACCTTCAGAGGAAGATGCAGAAGTATCCCCAAGTTAGAAGCAGCAGTATGGCAGTGAGGCCTAAGCACTGAGAGCTTCCTTTCCTGGAAGGAATTGTCAATTACTTTCTCCAAATCCTTTCCACCTTTCACCCTTCCTGACAGAACTCCAATTTGTTGTAGGACTGACCCTGCTCTAACACAAGGTAGGGGCTCTGAACACCTTGAATCAATCAGCATATACTTCTTTGGGAGCCTGTAATATGTTAAGGGAGCATAACAGGCATCCAGGACTCGCAGGGAAAACTGAAACACAGATTCTTTTCTGTGCAGTGCTTGATAGTAGCAGAGAATATTACTCTTGTTACTCCATCACTACTGCTATTACTATTACTACAAACCTTGGCATCACACAAAGGACGTTTTTATGATAGACAGGGTTGGAAGTGATTTATGTGTATTTATTCATTTAATACAATGACCCTATAATATAGATGTCATTATCATTCTCATTGCACAAAAGAGGAAATTAAAGTCAGAATAGTTGAGTACCTCAAGATAACCTGGTTCATATGTGGTGGGGCCAGAATTTAAATCTAAATATACCCATTCTGCTGTGGTAAGCTTTGATGTGGTTTAGAGGTGAGGTGTTTTGCCCAAAATTCATGCATGAGACAATGCAAGAAAGTTCCAGGGTGAAACAATTGAGTTATGAGAGCCTTCACCTAACCAGTGTGTTACTACTGAATGGATTTACTAGGTGGTAACTGCAGGCAGGTAGAGTGTGACTGGAGGAGTTGTATCCCTGGGGGCATCCTTTGGAGTATGTATTTTGTCCCTGGTGATTCAAGCTTAGTCTTTGCTTTCTTGTGGTTGTGTCCTGAGCTGCTTTTCTCCTCTGTGCTCTAACATCTGCACTATGATGTGGACAATTTGTACTTGGAAATAGTAACTGAGAGCATCAGGTACTTATGTGAGTTCATTGAATAGATGTATAGAGAAGGGTAATACTAGGAAACCCTCTACTTCAGGTAGAGAACTAGCACAATTTATTATGTAATACATCAGCTGGCTGCATTGTCTCATGTTGGTTTTTGAGATTTGAGTCACTCATCTTTCAAGTTCATAACATTAGGAATCTTGGGAAAGGTTACAATGTGGAATCTGGCTACTTCTTGCAGTCTTTAATTAGGGCTGTTTCAGTTTTCTAATGATATGTAACAAAACACTCAGCAGTTTAAGCATGTTTATCCGTGACCTTTCATGGTTCTGTGGATTGCCTGGGGTCTCTCTGGTGATTCCCACTGTGGGACTGTCATGTTGTAATCTGGTGGCGGCTAAGACTGCAGGCATGAGAGAGCTCAGCTGGGTTGGACAAATAGCTCTCTCACAGGGCTGGATCTTGATGCTGTTTGTTTTCTGGGGCCTCTGCTAGGCTGTTGACCAGAGGGTTTTCCTGTGGTATCTCTCCAGAGCATGGCAGCTGGGTTTTAGAGAAAATGTCTCAATCATTTCAAGCCCAGGTATAAGTTTAAAGATTTCTTATAACTTAACTTTGGAAGTCACAAAGTATCACTTTTGTTTTTCCTTTTTTTTTTTTTTTTTTTTTTGGTTCTGTGGTTAAGAGAGAGTCAAGTGGACAGGCCAGATTCTAGAGGAAAGAACTCCAGAAGGCTGAAAATACCACAAGGTAGAGTCTATTGAGATACCAATTTGGAGACCAGCTTCTCAAAGTCTTTCAAGAAATTGAAGTGTTTACTTTGAATGTGGCCCAAGAAACAGAGGCTTCAGGCAGGAATGCCATTGTAAGTGATTTGGAGGTGGTCTCACCAGAGACAGAGACCTCTATCTGGCTCTTTCAGGCTCTTAACACGTCACAAAAAGAATTTAGCTATGTGTCAGACTTTAGCAAAGAGAGGAAGAACTGTATTAGAAAGCAAAAGGTAAAGATACACGTTCTCACAGTAGAATACAGGCAAGATACACTACCAGGTCTTAAGGTCAGGTTTTATTAGAGTGCATAGTTAGGTGGAATATGTTTGATCCAAAGGGAATAGATTTTTCTTGGGACTGGGAAATATTGAACAAGATAGTGTTTCCCATTAGGGGGTGTGGTCTGGCATGTAGTTTTTAATTTCCATCAATGTCTCTGGCAGTCATTGATTGAATAATGGGCTAGAAGGTCATTAACTTCACAAGGTTAATGGTCTATGTATCATTTCTGCTTTATTACATTCCAGAAAACTTACAGGGAACTGGAAGTTTTCAAAGTAATTATGGGCTATTCTGTGGGCTCATACATCTTGGTTTCTTTCTGTCCCTTAGGCTCCTTTGTCCAGCTTATAAATTCTATATTCCAGTATGCCACCTGTTCCAGCAGTAACATTTCTCTTTTAGAGACTCAGTTTTCTCCTAAGTTCCCAAATTTCTATCTCAGGAAAGAAAGACTTTTTGAGCATGAAGGCTGCAGTATAGATCAACTGGGAGTGAAATAACTAGCAGCCTTGCAAGGTTGACAAAACCAATCCCTGAGCTACAGACAGGCTAGGCTAGGATGTGGGAAAGAAGATGGTATCTAGGTGCAGAATGAGCCTGATGGCCTGTTCCACACCCCATAGAAACACAACTCCATTCAGATCTTTTTCCATACTGACTTTGATCCCTGTTCTCTGCGTGGCACAGTGACTATGCTCTGCAACACTACTTTCAGGCAAGGAAGAGCTTGGAGCCACCTCCTCTTCCTAGGCTTGTACTTCAGCCTTGGCTTGACTTAGTACACTGAGTGTGAGGCAAATCCTGAATGCTATGGTGGAGAGGGGTGGGCCAAGCACATAACACAGGGAAGTCAATTGCCCCAGGCCCATCTCGGCTAAAAGATAGGACTTGCCAGGATCTCTGGCTGAGGCTGTTACTTCATGGAGTAGCTAAAAGCAAAGAGACCAGAATTCCCCAAGACTGTAAAAGAACTTTCCTGATAAAGTAGACCAAGTTCAACTAAACCTGACCCATGATTGTTCATCCCATATGAATGTCAAGAGATATTGTTATTTTATCTTGTGTTTCCTAATGAGATCAAGGATTTTAACATGTTTATTGGTTTTCTTTTCTATGAATTTCTCTATATATTTCTTTATATATTTTATGTGTGTTTTTATTAGGTATTTGTCATTCTGTAGTAAATGCATAAAAACTTTTGACATATAATAGAGATTAGCTCTTTATCATCTGTGTTGTAAATATTTTCCCAAAGTATTTTCTTTATCTATTGACTTTGCATATTATATAAATTTCCATTAAAATACTCAGTATTTGAATACATCTTTCTTTTTTAATCTATAACTTTTGGGTTCTTATTGTTTTTATGAAGGTAGCCCTAATACTGCCTGGCTCCACTTTGCCTGTGGTCAGTCCAGAAGCTTTTACATCAACTTAGAATTTTTAAAGTTCAGCTACACTCAAGTCCAAGGAGATGCTCAGAAACTACTAGTGGGAATAAGGGAAATTTTAAACATTGAAAAAGAATGAAAGCATATTCTGACTTAAGCCATAACTGGATCAGTATAGGAACTGGGAAGCTGTTATTTCTTGCTTGTGCCTGGGCTTCAGCAACAGCTGGAATCAAAGGGAGAATTTCAAAGGGTAGGAAAGACCGGGGGAAGACAGCCGGCATCACTGTGTGTCATCTTCAACTGCAGCCTCCCTGGACAAAGAAGAGGGTGAGTAGCTGGGTGTGGTGGCACACACCTGTAATCCCAGTGCTCAGAAGGCTAAAGCAGGAGGATCACAAATTCAAAGTCAGTCTCAGCAATTTAGCAACGGCCTAGCAACTTAGTGAGACCCTGTCTCAAAATAAAAAAAAAAAAAAAAAAAAAAAAAAAAAATTAAAGGAGCTGGGGATATGACTCAGTGATTAAGTGCTCCTAGTTCAATTCCCCCCAAACAAGAAGAAGGAGTAGGAGGAGAGAAGGGGGAGGAGGAGGAAGAAGAAGAGGAGGAGGAGGAGGAGGAGGAGGAGGAGGAGTCAGGAGGAGAGTACTTTGGCCAAAGAGAAAAACCTTGACTGAGAGGATCCCTGTGTGTTTTTCCACTTCCTCTTTGTCCCTTCCTCTTAGCCTCTCATTTCACTTCATTCTTCTTTCTCCTTTCTTCCTCCTTGTCTCATCTCCTATTGTTCTTATTTCTTCGGTTTCCTTCCTTGAATCTTAGCCTTATGGGTACTAGGTTCAGGGATGATCTGAGGACCACGCCAGCCTTGAAACTGCCCAGAACAGATCTCAGTTCCTATTTTGTCTCTCCCACCTCATTCTTCTTCAGGGAGCACTGTTCCTTTCTGTTGGCAGGTTTGAAGACAGTGAGTTAGTGGACAATACTTATGTCTTTCCCTATGGAGAGTCAGAGTTTTCCCTCAGAGAATGTGGTTCTGATACCATCATTCTCCTCTAACTCACACAGACACACATAGACACACCCAGACAATTACACACGACCTTGATCCCAGTCACCTGGAAAACACAGTTGTGTTTAGGACAATTATCTGGAGGTAAAACTAATCATATCTATTGCTATCACCAAATATATTTCCCAAAGGTGCATGAAGTCAGTCATTACCTAGTGTGAAATAATTAAGAAATATTCTTTTGCCTCTGTCCCTAATTCCTGTCATAGAACTGCTAAATCCCTTATAGACTGGGCACTAGGAATTGTTTTAATATTTGGTCTTTGGTCTTAGTTCCTGACACAGGGCTTCTAAGAATCTGAATTTTCTGAATAATAGGATCATCTGATGCAGAGCTCCTAAATCCTTTGAAATTTCCTAGATGATAGAAGCATCTGTTATGCTAATGAGGCCACTCCTGGTAGGCTCCTGGAAAGCCTGGGGACTGGTTGCCAGGGGAACCAACCAAGTTATTAAAAGATTACAACTTCAAGCCCCACTCCATGACCTCCAGGGAGGGAAAAGGAACTGGAGGTTGAGTTGATGACCAAAGGCCAATGATGAAGTCAATCATCCTATGTAATGAAGCCTCCATAAAATCTGGGAAGAGTAGGCTCAGAGAGATCCAGATTGCTGAATAAGGGGAGGTGCCTGAGGGATGGTGCACCTACCTGGAGAGGGCTTGGAAACTCTGCACCTCATCCCACATACTTTGCCCTTTGTAGCTCTTCCATCTGCATGATTATCTGTATCCTTTGCAATATCTTTTACAATGAATGGATTAGCATATGTAAAGTGTTTCCTTGAGTGATGTGAGCTGCTCCAGCAAATTAATAAAATCTGGGGAGGGGTCCAGGGAAAAACCCCAATTTACAGGCTAGTTATTGGAAGTTATGAAGGCTTGTGATTGGCATCTAAAGTGGGAAGCAGTCTTGTGTGACTAAGTCCCTAACTTGGGATCTGATTCTGTCTCTGGGTAATAGTACACCTATAGGGACAATAAAGAGTCAGAGCTTTCCCTCAGAGATGTGGTTCTGATACCATCATCTCCTCTAACTCACACAGACAGACACACATAGCTTTATCAACCCTAGAAGGCAGGGGCACTCAAAGAGGAAGGCAAATTTCTTTTAAATATTTTGTTTAATTAATTGTTTTTGAGGTAATGACAGATCACAAGAAATTGTAAGAAATAACAGAGTCCCTATAACTTTTGTTTCCTCCATTGGTAACATCTTGCAAAATTATAGTAAATATCACAACCAGGTCATCATCATTGATAAAGTCAAGATTCAAAACATTTTAATCAGCAGAATGATTGTTCATGACCTTTCATAACCACACCCATTGCCTTCTCACTCCCATCTCCTCCTTAATCCTTAATCGCCAAAGCTGTTCTCCATTTCCATAATTGTGTTGTTTCAAGAATATAATATAAGTAGAATCACACAAGATATAACATGTTGAGATTGGCTTTCTTTATTCAGCATAATTCTCTGGAGAGTCATCTGGATTCTATGTGTATCAATAATTCATTTCTATTTATTGCTGAATATCTTTCAATAGTGAGAATGTACCACAATCAACAACTCACCCTTTGAAAGAATGGGTGGTTTCTGGTTTGGGGGCTATTATGAATGAAGCAGCCATAACATTTTATGTACAGGTTATGTGTGAACATAAATTTCCATTTTAATTGGATTAATGTCCAGTCTTGTGACTGCTGAATCGTTAAGTATTTACATCTTTAGTTAAACAAAAAAATTCCAGCCAAACTATGTTCTATACTGGGTGTACCATTCTACATTCCCACCATGAATAGCACAGGTTCTACACATCCTTACCAGTGATGGCTCCTGTCAATTTTCTTCACATGAGGTACATTGTATTGTACAATGACATCTCATTGTGATTTTCATTTGCATTTTTCTAATGACTAATAATGTTGGCCATCTTTCCATGTGTTGTTTGATATTCTGTGGAATTGCTTTACCATTTTTTTGTCATTTCATTTTCATTTACAGTATTTTTGAGTGTGCAACATTATGTAGCTCTTTTAGTGGTTACTGTAGGTATTATACATTTTAAGTCATTCTCAACTTATTTCTCTCTTTGAAGTGAAATCGTGAAGCTTTGCTTCCCTTTATGTCTTTTTATTTTCCCTTGCATATAATATCATTTTCTTAAACATTTCATCTGCTTACATTCAGAACCACATGAGACAGCATAATAATTTTTGATTCAACTGTCTAACATAATTTAGAAAACTCAAAGGAAGCCAAAAGCATATTCGTTTTGCCACTATTTTTTGCTTGCTGTTATTCTGTTTTCTTGTTATTCTGGTATTTTTTTTCTTTTATCATCTCTTTTCTACATAAATAACTTCCTTTAGTCATTCTTTTGCGTAAGTCTGCTAATGATATGTTTTTCTAGTTTTCCTTCATCTGGAGAACGACCTTATTTCCGCTTCATTCCAGATGTTTATTTTCAGTGGGTCCAGGATTCTGGATTGACTGTGCTTTTCTTTCTCCACTTGAAAATTGTGCCATTTCCTTGAGACCTGCATGACTGTCAATGATAAATTCATTATTTTAATTATTATTCCCTGGTGGACTATCAAATACCCTGCTGCTTTTCAGATTTTTTTTTAAATTTAGTTTTAGGATATTTGACTATGTTTTGTCTTGGTGTAGAACCTTGAGTTAATCTTATTTGGGGTTTGCTGGCTTCTTTAGTCTATAGGTTCATGTCTTTTGTTAAATTGGAAAATATTTCAGTCATTTTATTTCAAGCTCTTTTTAAAGTTCTACCCTTTTCTCTTTCCTTCTGGAAAGACTATGAGAGTATTATATATTATAGTCTTATAGATCCCTGAGATTCTCTTCATTTTTTTCATCTATTTTCTCCCTATTGTTCAGGTTGGATAATTTCTTCTCTTATCCAGTTTACTGAAAAAATCCTCTGCCCCTTCCATTCGGCTATTGAGCCCATCCATAGTTTTTTAATTTCAGTTAACTTATTTTTCTATTCTGAAGTTCCCACAGATTCTTTATATCTTCTCTTTCTTTGCTGAGACTTTGTTTTTTGTTTTTTTGTTTTTTGTTTTTCTGTTTATCAAGCTTGTTCATAATTTCTTAATGAAGCATTTTTCTGGTGGCTGTTTTAGAGTCATTGTCAGGTTAATTCTAATATAATTCTAATGCCATCCTGGTGTTGGCATCTATTGATTGCCTGTTTTATACAATTTGATACTTTCCTGGCACTTGATATAACAATCATTTTTTTATTGAAAGCTGGACAGTTAGTGTATTATTTTATTAGATTCAGGACCTTGTTTAAACCTTCTGTTTTTGGTTGGCCTTGTCTAGCCCTGTTCTGGCAGGAGAAGAAGGTACAAGATGTAGTAATTGCTAAGTTGGGGTAGAAGTCCTTGTTCCCCATTTTCACCTCCGGGGGTAGGTGAAGGATTGGTGGGGGCTCTGTGTTGTATTTCCATGAGACTGGAGGTTCTGAAATGGCTCCTTATTAGGCCTTCAACCCTACCCTTCTGTCTTGGGACAGGTAAGAATGCCTCTTCGTGTTCCTTGCATCATCCCCTTGCACATCACAAGGTTGTGGCCTCAATACCACTTAGGAGTGTGAAGCTCCTTACCCTTCACTAAGCTTTCAGTGGGAAGTGGAAAAGGTTGCCTCTTTACTACCAGCTGGGGGATAGAGGAATAAGTTTCCCACACCGGGGTAGGGGGAGTGTGGTCATTACTACTCGACAGGAATAAGTATCAGGTCCCTGCTCCATGTCTTCTGATAACCATGGTGATGGGAGTGTGGGAAGAACCTCCCTTCACCCTGGCAGTGTAGAAATCTAGGCTTTCTACTGAGCCTCTCCTGGCAAGGATTCAGATGAGGCAATTGTCTTTTATAATGTTTAGGGGAAGTACAGTAACTATTGTCTGATAATTTTGTGCTCTGCTAGGTTTCCCCTTTCCTCATCCTTTGGATAGAGAGTGGGCTTTCATTGGGGCTTTATTTAGTCTATGTTCATTGACATTTCTAGGTTACTGTCTTCTTCCTCGCTGAGTCTAGTGTAGGTGAACCAAAAAGAAAACCCAAGGAAATCACGACTATGGTCCTCTTCCAGAGAGGTCCCTAACCCATCTGCCTCCTGCTCTCCAATTTTCAAAGTATTTTTATGTTCTCTTTCTATATATTGGCCAGGATTTTTAGTTGTACTTAGTAGAGGAATTAGGGAAAATTATGACAGTATCATCCTGGTTTCTGCACAGTGACTTTTTTAATGCATTTGAACATATGCTCAGCAGGATCCCTCTCATTAGTCTTCTTCATATGTATCTTGAATACTATCAGACTATTCCATATTTTGTGAAAGATCACTTTATCTTGTTTCAAAAGAACAACCACAAAATTGGAATTTTAACTAAAATCGAGTTAAATATATTTATACATTCTATATTAATTATGGGAAAAATAGTTTTATGATGGTAAATCTCATATTAAAAATATTCAGTGTTCTATTTATTCCTATTTTACATTCTTTAAGATCTAATAGTTTTCTTATGTTAGATCTAATGATTTTTATTGTTAAATTTATTCCTAAGAAATCTATTTGTTTAGTTTTTGCCATGAATTGATTGTCATCATACATTGCTTAATGATGGGGATGCATTCTGGCAAATGTTAGATGATTTTGTTGTACAGATATCAGAGTATACTTACACAAACATGAAATGTATGCAGTTGCGTCTGGGATGACTATTTTACTGTAAACTATTTTCTAATAAGTAGAAGGGATACACTTTAAAATAATGATAAAATGTAGTATAAAAACAATAACTTAACCATTCATTATTATTTTCAAGTATTAGGTACTTTATGTAATTGTAAGTACTATACTACTATCTGACTGGCAGTGTAGTAGGTGTATTTATGCCAGTATCACCACAAGCACACAGGTAATGTGTTCCGTCCAGCGGAACTGGCACGGAGAAAGGAGACACCACCAATCTTTAGGTGACCAGATTTATTGCGTCCTCCCTGTTTTCTGCCTCCTTTGTTCTGCACTCTCTCCCTTCTTCTACCCTCTCCCTCTCTCCTCCCCTAGGCTCCTAGCTTATCAGCCAATTATAGCAAAGCTTTCTCTCACACAGGAGAGCATGCAGAGGAATGTCAGCATAGCACTATATGAATCACGAGCTGTCCACGCGCAGCATGATATTAGATAGCCAATCCTAGAGCCTGGCGTTAACAAGTCATAAGTCTCCAAGGAACTAGTAGGCAAGCAATTTTTTTGGGTACTTCCTTATTTTGGTACCCAGTGCCCTTTGGCTCATTGCCAGGCACCATTTTGTCCAAGACGGCCCTCAACAGCAATGTGTTGTGCTACTATGTTAAGATGGCTACAACCTCTCTGGGTGCTAAGAATTTTATAGCTCCATGGTAACTTTATGGGACCACCATTATATATGCAGTCCATTATTGACTAAAATCTATTTAGTGAAACTTGACTGTATTTTTTCTACCTTTGGGTCTGGTATAGATGGTATTGTTTTTGCATACTACCTTCTGAATACCTACTTTATAAGGGATGAGTCAGTCACCTTATCAAATAGCCTTACTAATTTTCTTAGTTTTTTTACTAGACTCTTTTAGGATTCTTAGGCATGCAATCATGTTATCAGTTAAAGTAATTTTAATCATTGCTGTTGATATTCATAGCAATGTTTTTATATCATTAGTTTAGTGACCAAATAACAACTGAAAAAAAAAATGTTCATCAACATGGGAATACTTGAATGAAAGTCAACCTGTCTATAAAATTGAATGCTTACTGCCTGTGGAAATAAGTTAACTTGGATCAGTTCCAACTAGGAAGGATGAAGTGAGAAAGGCATAACAGTATGATCCCATTTTTTCTTAAACAACAGAAAATATCTGTATGCAGTTGAATATATGATAAATGCATGTGTGATTATACACAGAGAGGGAAGCCATGAAACGATACCAGTTGGTTTATATTGGTAGTGGTAGATGAGAGGAAAGGGAGAGATAAACAGAAACAAACAAAAAAGTATGCACTGCAGTTAGATGTTATTCACCATAGAAACAGCACATATGATATAATCTCATTCATGTTAAATTACAGAGCTGTGTAAAGAGACACCTGAAGTGATGGCCAAAGCAATATAGTGGTGATCTTGATTTCTGGGGGGATTTTAGGAGATTTCATTTTCATTTTTACTTTTTATGAATTATTCAAAATGTTTACTATGAAAATATATTATAGGATCATAAAAACACAGGATAAATCTTTTTTTTCATGGTAGAAATTTAAAACAATAAAAGAAAAATGCCATAAACGCAATTCCTGCTTAAGCCTCAATCCAGGCTTTCTGCAAATCTGCACTATATTGGTATATTTCTTTAATAAAAAAAAAATACCAGAAACTAGAAGTTAAATAAATTCCAGAGAATTAATTGAAATATCCTAAATTGAAGATGACATTTTTGCAGTAGTCTTTTGGAAGGATAAGTGTCTAAGCAGCCCCGAAAGTCCAGAAAATGAGATTTAATGGGCAATTTCTCAGTACTGCCAGATGAATCTGCTCTGATTACTTTTCTCCTGGGTATCACTGTGGACAAGATTTAATTGGTGGGAAAATCCACCTGTCCAAGTGTAGGTCACATGCTCAGCACTTGTGCAGAGGGGTCTGAAGCTGGTTATTTAGTCTTTCTAAGATTATATGCAGTGGGAAAGGAAAGCACTTTCTTAGCAGGGGATGAGGTTCACACTAACCAAAAGAAAGGAATAACTAATCTGAAAAGATTAAGAAAAACACCAGATGTCCAGGCAGGGGTTCATGGAGCCTGAGGGTCTGCCAGATTCTGGGCCTTCTGATGTGATGCCCACTGCTCAGTCTCTGACCATCTGAGTTTCTTTTCCTTCTCATGGGCAATGGAACGCCAGCCTGTTTCCTCTCCACTGTGTACATTTCCAGGACTTGGTTTTTTTTTTTCAGGACTCAGTCTTTGCCAGTTTTCTCTTCATATCTGTCTTGCCTATTGTAGTTTTGGTTCACTTCTTCAGACGGACACATTGAAACAGCAATAAATTGCTGAAGATGTATTAAAAACTCAGTAGAAAGGATAAATGACCCAAAGAAATCCAAGTTAAAATAAGTAACTACTTTGAAGAATTAAATTTTTATTGAAACACCACGTTATAGAGGGAAGATAGAAGAATCTGTGTGGTGGATGAAAATATCATGAACTTGTCCACCTTGGTAATGTGTAGGTATCTATTGAAATGTCTACCACCCATTCAAAAAACAGATGAGGAAATTTTAGGGGGAAAATTTCCTTCTTGACAAGAAAAGGCCCATCAGTAGAATCCTTGTCCAGAGTCTGAGAACTTGGTCTCCTAGAACTTTTCTGTGTGTGATTCCTGTTTACCAGTGTGTAGTGGTTTTGAGTAGCGATCATTTAATCTTTGGTCTCTCACTTGCAGGTCTGCAGGAGTGAATCTACTTCTTGCCTTGGGTGCCTAAGTTGCCTGGGGCATCTGCCCAGGGGTGCTTTATCCCTGAGCTACATCCTGGCCCTTTTTATCATTATTATTATTTTTCAATTTTAAGAAAGGATCTCTGCTAGAAATTCTCCTGCTTCACCTCACCCTCTTGCATAGTTGGAATTAGTGCTAGGCTACAGGGAGCCTTTTCATATGGAAATATTACAAGTAGCAGAGAACAAGTCTGCCCTTTCCAGAACATCTTTAGCTTCATCAGCATCATATTTACTGACATCTCATTGACCAAAGGAACTCATGTGTTGAGTCTGACATCAGGGGACTGGAAATTCCTCTTTCCTTGGAGTCCTGGTTGGAGCTAGGGAGTGAAGGCTTTTAAAAAACAATAAAAATCACTCTGTCCCCAGAGATCTTTCCTGAGTGTTTGGGGGATAATCAGAGAGATCAGGGCTGAATAGTTGCTGCTGGATTATTTTTGTTTTGTGGACAAACAAGAATTGATGAAAAGTATTGAAAGAGAGATGAAAAGGAAAAGAGAGGAGGAAGGAATCCGAACCATGTGTGGAAAGTTAAGCATCATTGTCTTGGAGCAACAATATAATACATATTTAGAATTTTCTATATCATTGTTGGCAATTCCCACATTTTCTACAATGGACTTCTAATATTTTCACAATCAGAAATACACACCCACACACATGCACACACGCACACACACACACACACACACACACACACACACACACATACACAAGAAGAAAGGAAGAAGGGGAGAGAAAAGAAAAGAAAAAAAAAAAAGAGAATCTTCCAAGGAATCTTTTTCTTCTGAACTGAAGAATGCCAGATTGCAGCAATAATGGAGGGGTTAGGAGAGCCTTGGGTATCCCACCCCCAACTCTGTGGCTTAAAAAGGGAAATTTAATGCCGAAAAACTCCCATTTTTTCTATCCTAGTTAAATTTTGCATTCAGGGTAGAGGTTAAAGATCACATTTTTATAAGGCATTGATTTTTTTCATAGGGCAGGAAATAGAAAACCTTTTAAGGAATTAATGTCTATTCTCAATTCTGTTAAGAGGGGATGATTTATTGGGTCAAGGATGCTGACTCCCTTCTATTCCTCTTCTCTGTTTCCTCATCTGCAAAATGAAGAGGGTGAACGCAAAGATCTCTGAGATCCTTTGAAAATCTAACTATCAGTGATTCTGATATTTCTTCCTACAGCTCAGTTACCTCCAGCTCTACTATTTGAGAATGCATGCTCCAAAATGAGTGGTCTAATTCTTCACTCTGCCTCACAGTGACATTTTTATAGTAGGTAGCAGAAAAGCACATATGGGCAGTTCTTTTATTATTGTTTTCTAGTTTTAAAAATCATAATGGGTGCTATAGAAATTTTAAAATACAAAGAAAAGAAAATCACCTACAATCACATCACTATTAACCTTTCACAGTATAGTGTAAGTATATAATTTTTCTATTATATTTTTAGTACAGTTATATCTTATTTTGAATAAATATTGATTTCATTTTTCCACTTTATATATTGTGGCATTTTCCTTTGCAATTAAACTATCTTCTAAGCAATGGTTTTTCATGGTTAAATGAAACAATTATTTTAATTTTTTTTCTTTATAAACAGTATTAATGACTCATTTTTTACCTTTATGCTCTTTCAGTATGGGGTAGAGATTAAATTCATGGGCTTTTTGTTTGGACAGCCTGAGTTCAAAATCCTCAAACTCAGGGTGTATTACAGACTATGTCACTTTGGACAAAGGATCTTGACTTCTCCAAGGTTCGTTTTCCTGGGCTACAAAATGGAAACATTGCCCTTGCTAACTATATAAGGACTATATGTACATAAAACTATATATTATCTGTATATGTGCTGTAGTATGAATCTTAAATGTTTCCTAAAGACCCATGTATTAATGACATGGTACCCAACTTCATGCTTTTGGGATGTGGTAGAACTTTTAAGGGATGGGGCCTAGTAGAAGGTCTTTGAGTAACCCAGGTGTACCCTCAAAGGGAATTATGGGACCCTGGCTTCTTCCTCTCCTTTTTACGTCATGGCTGTGAAGTAAGTGGGTTTGCTCCATCATATTCTCCTTACGAGAGCTGCCTCACCACAAATCCAAAAGCAATGGGCCAACCAATCACTGGAACTTCCAAAGCTGAGCCAAGATAATCCTTTCTTCTGTATAGGTTGATCATCTCAAGGATTTGCTGTAGTGACAGGAAGCTGAATAACTCAAGGTTTCTGAGAAAGGTTGAATAAATAATGGACATGTAAGAGGGTAGTAGTTCAATCAAAAGCTTGCCCTCTCTCCTACCTGTGTCTTCGTTGAATTTCTTTGCTATCATTCCACAACAGCCTCTTTTACTTCTGAGCAATTGACACTTCTCTCTCTGTGAAACCAGAAAATGAGGTTGCAAATACTTGGCAATTAAATTCCATTATTCTTAATTTAAGCCAAAGATAGATAAATCTCTATCTATCTATAAATATATGTAGATATATGTACGTGTAATTGCCCATATCCCCCAACTGAGGAAAACATAACATGAACTAAAAGGAAAAGAAAAGGTGGAGCCCTTTTGGGCCTTACTTGCATCTCCATACCTGACACTTTTGTGAAATTGGGTTGGGGAACTTGTATCCTTTGCTTTTCTGTAGCAGGAGCATGGACAATAGATTAGGTAGAGAAAAGTACTCAGGGTGATCCTTCTGGTTGGAACCTTTTGTGCCCTGAACTGCTCAGCTCCCAGCGGATTCATCCAGTAGGAACAACAACTTGTTGGGCAGTTGAGAACATGCATAATCCCTAGCTTCTGAACCTTTGGAGGTGGATGGTGACTTAAAGGGAAGGCCCGCCCACAAAAAGGGGATAGGCTACAGAGAAACACCCTTGTTGACTTACAGAGCAACACAGTACTCAACTGCACATAAAAAGTACCTCACAGTATATGATCTTAATGCACCTGTTATTTCTGTAGTATAATTTTTCAGTTGATAAATGATGAGCACCCTTGCAGATTCTATTTATTTATTTATTAATTGGAAATTTTATTTATTAATTTTTTTAATTTCAAAAATGTAGATAATTAAGGTGTATAGCAAGATGTTTTAATACATGTATATGTTATGGAATGACTAAATTAAGTTAGTGAAGAGATCATTTACCTCATGTCATTTTTTGCAGTGAGATCATTTAAAATCTACTCTTCTAGCAATTTTCATGTCTCTTATTATTTCCTTAGAGAATTTTTTAGAAGTGTAATTATCTTTTTAACTACAGACATTTTTAAGACTTTCAATAAATATAGACCATCTTGCACTCAAATGATTCTAAAAATTTTCACTCTAGTGAAAATATCTGCTTTCCTATATTTTCTCCAAAATTAGTATAAAATATATACATAAGTTCTATTTTTATGATTCTAAAAGCAATATACACATGCTTTTTGAAAATAAATATTTACTTCTTTTAAAAAAAGCAATTACATTTTTTGACAAAATTATCTCTGCACTATTATTTTTAATGCAAGCTAGTATTCCATGATACGGCAGCATTTTATTTAGTCAGTTCTTTATTAATAGGCATTTAGGTTAGATATTTATTTTGCTACTTCCTAAATTTTACAATGAGTCTTGAGCATATATCTTTGTGAATCTTCCAATTATGCCCTTAATATATTATTCTTGGTAATACTGATTATTATTATTGTTAATCTTTGCTAACTCTTAGAAATAAAAAAAAGTATAATTCTTTTTTCTAAATTACTTTTCTAAATTGATTAATTTGAATATTTTTGTGTATGTTTATAAATGCCATTTTTAATTGTCTTCTGGGGAGTCCCTAGATTCTTTCTCCATTTTTCTAAAGCATTTTTTGTCTGCTCTATATAGCATGAAAATTATATTAGTAATGGTAATAATAATTTTACATTACAAATATATTATTTAATAGCATATATTAATATACTATTATATATTGGGGAGACTATTTTTTCACATATATCAAAAGTATTTCCCTAGTTTTGTTTGAGTCTTAGTTGCCCTTTTGATTTTGAGTTTAGAATGTCTCTTACTCTTAGATCACAAATTTTTCCAAGTTTTCTTCAAGTTATTTTAAAATTTTCTCTACTTGAATCTTGAACTCTTCTGGAATTATTTAGGTATAACCTGTAATATCAGAATTGAATTTTATTTTGTCCAACTATAACCAGTTTACCCATCACCACTTGATAAATAATCCATTTATTTTCTGCATTTAAAGTTCACCTTTATCATAAGCTAGATTGTATTTTACTCATTTGTTTCAGAAATCTCAACTCTGTTTTACTGTTCTGTTATTAGTACATACTCCATTATTGTATGGGTTAAATTACTGATATCTTGAAATGTGCCTAAAACATGCTTCCTCATTATTCTTTGAGAACATTTTTTCTCTATTCTCATGTAAATAAATGAGACTCAAGTACAAATCAAATTTTGACAAGTTAAGAAATATTCTCATTTTAGTTTTGGTGAAAACATTAGCAGACATAAACTGGGTGCATATGATATTTTTGAACTTATTTACATCACCTTTATTTTGTGTGTATGGTAGTGGGGATTGAACCCGGGGTGATTTGCCACTGAACTTCATCCTCAGTTCTTTTTTTCATTTTATTTTTTAGACAGGATCTCACTAAGTGGCTTTGAACTTGCAATCCTCCTGTCTCAGGTTCCAAAGTCATTGAGATTATAGGTATGCATAACCACACCCAGTTAATTTACATCACTTTTTAGTCCTCACAATTATTCTTCAAACAGGTATTATTATTGCAGATAAAAAAAGGATTTAGAATAGTTAAGTGCCCAAGTCACACTATATTTCTTCACAGTAGAGCAAAAATTTGAATATAGTTCTATTTAACTTCCAAACCTACAATTTTAATCATTTCATGTGTCCTTTATATTTAGTGGAAAGATTAGTCTGTAGATTATTTCTTAGTGCTCTATTTGTCAAATTTTATTATCAGCGTTATGCTAGTCTAGTAAAACAAATTGAAATGCCTTCTATCTTTCCCAATGTTATTAAATATTTTAAATAGCATAGAATTAAAATTTTTCTCCATATCTAAAACTATACTTATTTTATTACTCCAAAAAAGTGGTATTTTCCTTTTCTTTTTCATTTGCATACTGACTTGATTTTAAACATCTTATTGATTGTTTTCAAAGAAAATTTCACCTTATTATAAGTTTTCCCCAATTTGCTTTAGTTTGAGATTTAAAAAAAATTTTTTTTAGCTTCTTGGATTGAATACTTGTTTCATTCCTTCTCAAGATGATGATAAATCTGTGAACAAACTCAGATTTTTTTGTTCCCTCTTACTACCAATATCCTGCTGAAATAACCATACTTTATTGGTCAGCTTTTCATCTATAAGAAATATTGGACATAGGATATTTATGAAGAAAAAAGGTTTATTTTATTCATAGCTGTGAAAGTCCAAAGTTCAAATGGTTAGTGCAGGCCCTTTTGTGAGGGCTGTCTCTTGGTTGTGCCATTTCATGACAAACAGTAATGGATGGGGCAAAATTACATCTAGAGCCAGAAAATAGAAAGTGGGAGGAGGCAGGCTTTCTCCTTTATAACAACTTTCTCAGGTCAAGAACTACCAAGGATTCACACAAGTACTCCCTTCCCCCACTGCAATCCCCAATCAGTGACCTAAACACCTCCCAGAATGTACCACCTCTTAAAGATTCTCTCAATTTCCAAAAGTACCACTCTGGGGACCAAGCCTTCAATAACATGAACCTTTGGGGACTAATGAACCATACCTAAGCCATAACACTTGCCAATGTAACAGAGATAAATCCTGCACAGTCCATAGAACATAAAAACAGTGGCATCTAGCAGTGAAAGTATGTAAATAATTTTTAAGAACAAGGATTTCGGGGTGTTTGGTGAGTATGAAGGAAAACCAGGTAGGAACAGGGAGAATTTTGCCCTTCCCACCATATCTCCACTAATATGCATCATACAGTAAATTTAAAACATGACCTAATGCTCTCTGAATGAGTGGCCTATAGGTCCTCCACTATAAAGCAATGAATAATATATAGTCAGATAAAAGGAACCAAAGAAATTAGAAATTCAAAGAAATCATATTAATAAATTTTAAAGATCATAATATCATTAAAAATCTGAGAATAAGGAAAAGCATCTCATGAATTAGAGAAGAAATCACTATTCTAAATGAAAGTTTGAGTAGAGGTAGTAGGTTCTGCATAATGAAACAAAGAAAAAAGCACAAATTTAAAAACACAAGCCTAATGTGATATATTATCATTCTTCTATCCTGCAACTAGATGACACTTTGCCCCTGTCGTTAGGCTCGGGCATTTGATTTGCTTGGACCAGGGTAACGTCAGTGGAACCGACCAGTCTCCCATCTGAAACAGTTTTAAGAGACTGCTTTGGCTGGCTACCGTTTCGTTCTCTCTGTCTCAAGATGACCATGCACCAGATGGGAGCTGCTCCTTCAGCCCGGGGCTTGTGTTAAGAGGTTCTGGAACAGGCTCAGCCTAACTGTGATGACACATAGTTTGAGAGAAAAAAAATAATTTTTTACTGTCCAGAGTACTGAAATGTTGGAATTGTTTATGATTGTGATAAGAGTTTGCCTATTCTGGCTGATTTAGTAACCTCCAATAATTATCCCTGAATTTAGAACAAAAGAGAAAAAGTTAAAAATTTAAAGATAAATGATGAAAGAATTTATGTAAGATCAATCCAGTAAATCTAAAACACAGAAGAATTCAAAAGTATATTTTGATTGGGTTGAAAATACAGTGAGGGTACATATTAATCATGGGAGAATAGCCTTTATAATATTAAATGTTTCACTTGGAATGTGTCACCATTTATTCCCTAACTTTTTCTTTAGAGCAATTTCACAGACTTCTTCCTCTAGTTTCTGAATATTTTTCCCTTGCTTAAATGTAAATTTAAAAATTTGTGTTTCATAAATTTACCAAAATCAATCAGCCATTTGGTAAATTTGGATTTAACCTACTGAAAGTTTTTTCTGAAAGTTTCCACATATGTGAAGATTCCCAAACTTAATGTGATATAATCAATTGTGAGCTTGTTAAAAATGGAAATTCTGGGACATTACCCCCTCTAATTTAGTTGACTTGGGTAGAACCTAGAAATCTGTGTTTTAATAAAATTTCAGAAAATCCTAATTTGAGATAGACCATTGTCTACAGTTATAAAAGAAAGAAGAAAAAAAAAAAAAAGGAAGAAAACCTGTGTTTTTCAAAAGTGTCTGATAGTGATTTTTTTTTTCCCTTCACGTGGAGAAAAAACATTAAAACTAGAATTTCCCTCTCAGTCAAATCCTCACATTTTCTAAAAGGTAATCAACTTTTTAATCACCCAAAATTAAGCATTACAAAGACAGAAATCTTTATTTCCTGTTATGTCTGGTCCTAGTATTTAGAATGATGATTGATACAAATCAATTCTTGATGAAAGAATGGACATCTTCCTTAATAAAGGGAAATTATTATTTTCCAAGATGATTTTGAAAAGTGACAAGAGAATTCATGTCCTTTCTTCCTTAGTGGTCCCTTGCTTTCCTGGTATTCAGATAAACAAAGCCCTTTGTTTTGACTTGAACGTGTCCCTCAAAATTCTTCCATTGAAGCATAATCATCAATGTTTTAATATAAAGAGGTAGGTTTTTAGGGGTGACTAAGGAGGATTGAGCCATCACACATAGACTTAGAGTCTTTTCAAAGCACTGAAGAGACTCATTCCACCATGGGAGAACATAGTATTCCTCCTATCTGGAGAATGTAGACCAAAGTGCCATCTTGAAAGAAGAGAACAGCCTTCATCAGACACCAACTTGCCAGCATCTTGATCTTTGACTTCTAAGCTTCTAGAACTGTAAGAAATAGATTTCAGTTGATCACAAATTACCCAGTCTTGGGTATTTTGTTTTACTAGCATAAACAGATTAAGACATTCCCTGATTTTTCTGAATTTAAAGGTATATTGCCAGACAACTTCAGAGACTTGGTCTTTTCTATAGAAATGTGCAGGAGTTTTTCCACTCCCTATTTCTAAGTAAGAAAAAAGGAAAACTCATAAAATTAATTACAGTTGAAAAATTAGTTCCTTTACTTTATGTAGGCATGTCATAATAAATGTTTAAAAAATCAGTTGTTTAAAAAATAAAAAGGAAATTGTACAATCTGTGAGGACAATATCTCTGAAAGCTTTTATATCATTATTTTAAAATGTATTTCACAGCCTATTCATTCAGTTGATAGGAAAAAAAACACTAGTTTTTAAAAATAAAAACACATTTTTCAGTTAGATATATTCCAGAGAAAGATGTTTTAAAGTGGATAAACTCATTTATCCAATGAAAATTAACATACCCCAGGTACACATCTCTCTCCTCCTTGTTGAAATCCCTATCATTGTCACATTTTTTTCTAGTTCAATTTCTTAAATGAATCTCTGGGTTCACTTCTTCAAGAACAAAAAATCATTATTATGTATCATGTACTGGTATTACAAACACACTTGACAGAATGATATATAATAAATATCCAAAATCTATGGGATAGATCCTACATGAACACCAAAGTACTCAGATAATAAACCTGAAATATATTGCTGTTTCCTCCTATGAATTTTTTTACATAGTTCAGATCATATTGCGTGAATAATTTCACATCCTACTGTTTGCTTGATAGCTTAACACAGGAATAACTCATATTAGTAAAAGATAGTTTCACTTAAAATAATTCATACTAATAACATTTTTATAAGCATAGTTTAAGGAATAATAAGTATTATGTTGATTAATATTAAGATGAATGGTTTTGATGTTATGTTACCTATTTATAAATTAAAATCAAATACTAAGGTCAATTGTCTTTTGAAGTGCTCTTCATTTATAATGATTAAAAATAATCATAATCAGTGACTGTGTTAGTCTACTATTGCTACAAATTGGTGTGCAACTATTTGGTGTTATATATTGATACTTTATAACAACAAGCATTTCATGCTTCCTGGTCTATAAGGGATCTTCATTACATGACTATTTTTGGACCCAGGCTGGAAAAGTGGTATCTTCCTTTTCTAGTAGGTCTTTCTCAAGAGGAATTCTGAAATCTCCCAGGAGAGCTAGTGGAATTGCATTTTTCCTTTTAGAGCCTTAAACTCAGAACTGATTCAATGCCTCTTCAACCCATACCCATGTTGAAAGCAGTCATGTGTTTAACAACAAAGGGTAGACTTTCTCTATGGAGATTGGGATGAGGAGAACAGGAGAGAATTGTTTTCTAAAGTAGCAAATATTGCAATTTATCCTCTTATCTTAATGGTAGAAACATGTTCACAGTTCTTGTAAAACTGGCTTAAGTCTGTTAAAGAATAAACTTGTAAGAAGAGGTAATAAATACCCCTAATTTTTAAAAATTGAAATTATTTGATTTGTCAAGAGGTCTTTGAAGAATCCCAGAATGATACAGAAAACATACAGAGCAAATTTTGTAAAACTGGCAATGTATGAGAAATGAAGGCATGTCTGCAGAATTGAAGATTAATAGTAGTTGCAAGCATTCTTATAGTTCAGATGTCTCCATGAACTGATAAATGGGGAATAGTGATGCTTGAAATCAGACTCTCTTTAATAAGGTGTTGAATGGAGGAACTATGATTGAAAAGAAAACTGAGAGGATTTTGAGGAAATACCCAGATAATGAATGCTCTTTAAGGGAAGATTTTCTTGCAAATGTGAGGAAAACAGTGATTTGAACATCCATCCTAGGATGGATGGTATGGTAGACTGAATAATGACCTCCAACGATATTCAAATCTTAATAACTGGAACCTCTAAATACTGCCTTCACACGTGTAATTAAATTAAGGATCTTGAAGTAAGATAATCTTGGATAACCTTAGTTGGTCCTAAATGCAATCACAAGTGTCCTTATAACAGGAAGGCAGAAGGAAATTTTACTGCAAAAAGGAGAAGACAATGTGATGATAGAACACATTTGTGGAGAGGTGCACACAAAGATAGAAGAAGTCACAAATCAAGGAATATAGATGTCCACTAGAAGCTGCAGAAGACAAGAAAGGGGATTCTCCTCTAAAGCCTCCAGAATGTATGTGGCATTCCTTATACCTTGATTTTAATCCAATAAAATCAATTTTAGACTCTAGTCTTCAGAGGTATAAGAGAATAAACTTATGTTGTTTTAAGCCACCAAGTATGTGTTAAAGTTGGATCATCCAAGGGACACTAATACCCGTGATACTTGAGAAAGTTCTTAACTTTTCTAAATTGGCCTACATATTGAAAGTATCTCCTCTACAAAGCAATGTCTTATTAAATGATTTTCTGTGGGATATACCTGTGTCTTAGGCACTGTTCATTTGAGAAAATCATTTTTGTTGAAGTCTAGGAATGGTTCTTTCCAGTTATTATGGGTCGAGTTGTCCCATAAAAAGAAATCGACATCCTAACCTCCAGTGCCTGTGAATGGGACCTTATTTGGAAATAAGGTTTTTGCAGAATATCAAATTTACATGGTGTCATTAGAGTGGTTTCTAATCTAATGGTATTCTTTAAAAAAGGGAAAATTTTCATTCAGAAGTAGACATGTACCAGGGGAAGATGGTGTAAAGACACAGAGACAACACCATCTGTAAAAAGGAAAGAGACATTGAACAGATTCTCCTTCCCAGTCATGGGAAAGAACCAGTCCTGCTGATTCCTAGGTTTCAGACTTCTAGCCTTCAGAACTGTGAGGCAATACACTTCTGCTGTTTAAGCCATTCAGTCTGTGGTACTTTGTTTTGGCAACCCTAGAACACTATTACACAACTATCAATAAGACTTTGTACATCATAGTTTTTTGTTTTATTTTGTTTTTGTGACAAAACCACATTAGGAGCATTTATGTTCTCAGGTTCTCTTAATTATTAGTACTAAGGCTAAGGCCAAGACTTCCTACTGGAATTTGTTTAATCAAGTTTTTTTTTTTTTTAAGATTGAATTTAAATTTTAAATCTATGAATTCCTAAGTAGCTAATTCTATGTTTAATTTGGCAAGCTGCCTTGCTCACAAATCTAGCCAATTTTCTTCATCTCTTTCATGCCTCTGCCTTTCTCTTTGTCTCGTTCTCTCTCTTTTTCTTAGCTAATAATGACAAAACCCACATTTCATGGAACATGTCATAGGCAGAATTCCTTTAAACACAAATGGATTGGTAAAGCTATCAGTAAAGCTTCTCTTAAAACTCAAGTAGAGGCGAAAGCTCATCAGATAATCTGGAGATCCCAAATATCTAGTTATGGAGTTATAAAGACTCTCCTTCTATCTCTTCATTTCCTATCCATCTTTATTTCCAAAAGCTAGAACCAAAGAGAACCAAAGTAAAAGTATGCAGTTCCTCTTTTAGTGACTGAGTGGGCTCCTTTGATTCATGTTGAGTTTATTGAACTGCTGAGTGTTATTTCTGTTTCTGTAGTCAGAAAAAAAAAAAAAAAAGAGAACATCAAGTGACGATTGTACTTCGTGGAGATGATATAGTTCATTCCCAGAGGCTTATGGAATGTGTCCTCCAGGGTTGTTGTTAGGGATTCTAACATCTTCACTTGCATGGAGTCATTCACATCCCTCTTTTTTAATGGATGGTTGACCTCCCACCTAGGATTTAGAGGCTGACCCCTAAGGAACGTCTGAGGCCTGAGAGAGATGTTCTGACAAGACAGAGTTATCTTAGCACCACGCTGAATGAGGGTGGGTCCCAGGACTATGTACTCCTGTGAGTAAGACTCTCAGTAGGACTATGGAGAAGACGGCCTGCAAGGGTTGCCTTTTATTTTAGTCTTACACAGAGAGGGTTTTTCTGAATCAAAAACTCATGAGGTGATGGTGAGTGAGGAGAGTGGAGGTAGGATAGTGAGTGAAGGAGGGATGTGTATTTGTTTTTTTCTGAGAAGAATTATAGATCTGAAATGTATATAGTATTGCCACCAATTTTAGTCACCCCTGTAGCTGACAGATGATATTCTTGGAGGATTTAAAGAATAATTTGATAAGATTTGAAGCACAGAAAAATTCTTGTCATTCTGTTGATTCTATCATTGCTCAAAAACCGGGTAACCATGATAGCTAACAGTTTTGGGTTTCCATGTGCCAGATACTGTTCTGTGCGTTTTTCCTGAAATAATCATTTAAAACCCCATAAGAACCTCAATGCAGATATTATAACTATTTTTATAAGTGAGAAAACTGAGTGAGAGTTTGAGTAATCACTGAACCAGCAAATTAGAGGAAAATGTAGCTTAACAGTGTATTAAAATGGTTGTAATTGTAACATGGTGTTTAAATGTTGGGAACTTGTTGAAGACTTTTGAGAATATGCTAAAAAAAGAAAGAAAGAAAGAAAAGAAATCATACATGCAGAGCAACAATATCCCTGTTTGACAGAGGAGATAGGCCCTGCTATAGTCTGTATCTTGAATGTCTCCCAGAGGTCTATGTGTTGAATGTTTGGTCCAGTGTAGTACTGTGGTGGTGGAGCCTTTAAGAGGTGGAGCCTAGTGAGAGGTCTTTAGGTCATATGAGTCATGTCTCTAAGGAGATTGTGGACCCTGCTCCTTCCTCTTTCCTTTTTGGTTCCTGGCTGAACACTTTTGCACTACCACATGCTCCTGGCTGCTTCACCATAGGCCCAAAGTAGTGGTCAATTGATCATGCACTGAGACCTCCAAAACCATGAGCCAAAATAAACCTTTTCTTTCATGAGTTGACTATCTCAGTTTTTTTTTTTTTTTTAATCTCAGGTATTTTTTAAATGTTGATGAAAAACTTACTAATACAACCCCTAAACCATTTTAAACTTCCTAGTATATTGCTATGTTCTTCTTACATCTAGAACTGGGGTGTTTGTGAATGTTTGTGTATAAGTGTATGTGTAATTCTAATAATTATTAATAATAAAAATGTGTGCATACATATACACAGGCATAAACATGTATGTACATAGGCATGTGTGTATATATATATGTATATGTGTATATACGTGTATATATATGTATATGTATATATGTATAGATATTCATTATTTTTGAAACTCTTCTCCTAAGACAGGTTGTTTGATTAAGCACACATTAAGTACCTACCATGTGGCAGACCATAGGTAGGCTTCGAAGACAGAACAGAGAAGATACACATGTTCTTTGCCTTCACTATCTTTACAGTATAGCTTGATTGTGACTCTATCTGCTATAGTATGGGGACAAAATGCAGCACTGATATACCCTGAGAAAAAAATCTAGAGACCAATGAGGCTGCAGGAGAAATGCGGTCCTTTGGGGGAACCACCCACAAGGCCCCAGAAATCAGGACAGCAGGCTATGTTGTCATTGCTTGTTTACACTGCTTTCTATCTCTTCTTAAACAGGATGCAGGGATGAAGTAGCCCCCAATTCACCCGCCTCAAGGAATTCTCTAACAACCCCTTGTTTTGGGGAGCAGAGCCCAGAGTGGGCTAGAACAGAAAGTTCCCTTGCTTATTTAGGCAGCTGATAGAGCATCCTGTCCCTTTGATCACAGACTTTGTCCTAAGCTGTAGTCATTTGCTTGTATGAATGCAGATGTGAGGCTTTTCATTTATTTCTCTCTATCCTCCACTGAAATACAATTAAAAGGTCAACAAGGATCCTGAACAAATTGTGCTGGGTTGAGGGGAGAGAAAGCAGAGGGAGTGCTTTGTCCATGGATTAGCTTGTTTATGGCAAAGCTAAAAAAACATTTTGTTTCAAGCCGAGTCTTATGCATTTGTCAATAAAACCAGGCTTGGAAAGGGCAAAAATCAGCCTGCTTGTCACAAAGTCCCCACATGCTTGAGAGTCCAGCCCCATCAGAGGGGCTTGCAAATGCCCTCATCCTAATCACTCTCCTGCTCAGTCCAACACCCAGTGGAGAAGAGATTGTGAAGCTTTGCCTCAGCTGACCCTGAAACAAGGACTTGAATGCAAGTAGTTGTCCCAGGATGTACCAGTAAGACAGTGAGGAAATAAGATTAGGAAAGGAAGAAAGGCCACATGTTAATGAACAGGTTACTTCTGTGGGCAACTGAGACTCTGTCTGGGGACCTCTGGGAGAGAGAGCAGAACGCACGCACCTCGGAGTTATTGCACTGAAGAAACAAGGACAATGCAGTATATATCCACCAATTTCCATTTGTCATCAATAATGGCTGTTCTCAGAAGTTCAGATTCCCCAGAACTCTTTTGCATGCAGAGAAAGCTTTGCAGCAGAAAGTACAGTGCTGGTAGTAGGAAATGGTGCATACAGGAGGTATACAGGGGGCCACCATCCTTGCTGCTACCAGCACTAATTCTGATGGGATAGGAAGAATAAAATCTGGTGTCTCATCAGCTCCTTAACTGTATCATCCTGACAGAATTGCAAGGACCACTGCCCAGAAAGGGGCCAATGCTTTATCCCCTGAAGGTGACTAATGGGAAAAGAAAGGGAAGGAAAAGGGTTATATCCTGAGGGGACCTGAATATCTGGCCTCAGCACTGCAGTCTGAATCTGGAGAGCAAGGAATGCTCACCATCTGCATTAGAAGTTGGAACAGGCAGCTCATAGATTTCAGCTTTCTTCAGTTATAGTTTGGTCGTTGTGTGTGTGTGTGTGTGTGTGTGTGTGTGTGTGTGTATTTAAATAAATTATTTATCAACTTATACAAGTCTAGAGCATTCACATAAAAATACAGATTTCTAGCTTCTACTTAATCTGATAATGCTAGGACAGGCTTTATACCTTTCTGTATTACCTGGGAGTTAAACAACAACTTTCCCCTGTGGAAGGGACACTGACTTCCTTTAGCCTCATTTTCGGTCATTACCTACATTTTTCCCCTATAGTGGAGATCAGGAGTCAGTTGCATTTACCAGAGTGCTTGTGCTTTTCTTATACCTGTTTCAATCATTTCTCTTTCCTGCCCAGCTGCTGTAAACATCTGAATAGGTAACCCTTGATTTTTGTAAACGGCTCCCTTCATAGTCATTCTCTATGAGATATGAGTAGACAATTAGATTCCAAGAATTTTTCTCATCCTTTGTGACCCAATCCCTACAACTGGAGAAGTGTTCAAACTTTTGGCTGTGGTATTTATTCAAAAACCTCGCATTACCTTGGTCCAGTTCCCCTCACCTGATGACTCACCTCTCTTACCTCTGATGTCTTTCAAAACAAACTGACCAAAGGATGATATTCAGAATACATCTTGGGGGCATGTTTTCCTTTCCCCTAAATCCTCTTCTTCTCACCCAAACTTCATTGTTCTTCCAAATACATGGCAAAGTATACATTATGGTTTAGATGAGAGGTGTCCTCCAAACACTCATGTGTGACACAATGCAAGAAGGTTTAGAGGTGAAACAATTGGATTATGACAGCCTTAACCCAATCAGTGTATTAATCCCCTGATAGGGATTTACTGAGTGGTAATCGAAGGCAGGTTGGGTGTGGCTGGAGCAGGTGAGTTATTGTGGGATTGCCTTTAGGATAATCCTGGCAAGTGGATTCTCTGTTTCCTGATGTGATGTCTTGAGTTGCTTCATCTACTATACTCTTCAACCATGATGTTCAGCCTCGTCTCAAGCCCTAAGGAATGGAGCCAGCTGTCTAAGGATTGAGACCTCTGAAACTGTGAACCCCTAAATAAACTTTACCTTCTCTAAAATTATTCTTGTTAAGTCTTTGGTCACAGCAGTAAAAAAGTTGCCTAAAAGTATAAAACAGTGAAATCTATTCTCACTTATCTCTGTATCTCATAACACACATCCAATGTTTTGGCAAATTCTTTCAGAATACCTCCAAAGTTCACCTAAGCTCCAAGTGCTCTGCTCCACACCATATCAACAGCTACTATAGGACAGTCTATATCCTTCCCTGTTGGATTGTGTTAGAATGTGTCATTTCCCACTGACAGTCTCTGTCCAACTCAGCAGCCAGTATTATTCTTCCAAAACCTAGGCCAGTTCACGTTATCCTTTGCTCAAAGCACCTCCTCCCATTTCTTCTCCAATTTCATCTTTATTGCTCACCACCCCCACCAAACTACTCCAGCTACCCTTGCCTCCTTGCTTTTCTCTGAAAACCCAGACATGTTCATTTATGTATTTGTTGCCCTCTATTCTTGGAATGCTATTTCCCTGTATATCTGCGAGACTTAGAAACTCACCTCCTTTAAGACTCAGATGAAATGTCACCTGCTGAGGTCTTCTCTGATCGCACTATTTAAAATTGTAACCCACTCCCCAACTCAGAGAAATCCCAATTGTTTTTCTAGTTTTTATCAACATCTGATACTCTTTGACATACTTATTCACTTATTACCTGTTCCCCTTAGGGAATTTGTCTGTCTTATTCACTAATTTATCTGCAGTCCCTAGAATAGGACCTGACCCTGAGTAGTTGTTCAATTATGTTTGTTGGATGAGCCAATCAGTGCCTTTCCTTTTCTGATTCTCCCTTCTCCAGACAAGAAATTTCCTCTCAATACCTAACTAAATCTAACCTAGCATCAAAACAGGTGCCTTTGCATATCTTCCAAGAGCTTTCTTGCTATTCTTGGCCAGTCTGACTACTAAATTTCCTGAAATTAAAATAATAAACAAAAAGACCATTAGAAATGATTGCATATTTACTGAAAAAAATTGAGATGGGGTTTGTGTGGTCTTCAAGGCAATTTTGACAAGTATGTGGAGGCAGAAAGAATGACCCCTCAAAAAAAAATATATATATATATATATATATTTATATGTGTGTGTGTGTGTGTGTGTGTGTGTATGAGATGGAACCACTTGTGATACAAACCTATTTTCTCTGACCTTGCTCAACCATCCCCTGACTCTATCACATTGGAACTAAGACACATGGATATTTTAAATAATGAAGGCAAATAAGGACTAAAGAAGAGATGAGTAAATCATCATATATTTTAGTTGTTACATCACTAAATACCCCAGGATTTGGTTCTCTAAAAGAGTGGTATTCATTATTGAATATCTGTTGACCTGGAGCTGGCTCCACTGAGTCACTACAAGAGTCTGTGACAGGTGATGAATGGTTGAGGGTGGGCTGGTTGAGGATGGCCTCACTCTCATTCCTGATTAGCTGGAAACTTTGTTTAATAATGGGGCTCTCTGGGCCACATATCTGATGTATCCCATATCTCTGGTGGCTTGTTTTACTTGTCCATTTGCGGGTATTGGGGTTTCCAAAAGTTTGTGGACACCAATAAGACTTCTTGGTAACTGAGAGGGATTATAAGTGGTCAGTGTTCATATATATACTGCTCCAAGTGTTTGCCTTTTCATAATTTAATTCTCATAGAAAAATTGGGAGCAAAGGTTAATTGTAGGATCAACATATTTGCAACCATGTAGATAGATTGGTGGAAATCTTCAAAGAGAGAACAAGCAAAATTTAAAAGGCAGTATGCTACTGTGTTACAAAGAATTCAGAATTCATTTAGGTACTTGTAGCAGTCTTCAGAATTAGGCATGCTACTTCAAGCTCCCAGAGAGAAGCCATGAGCACCAAAAGCAATCAATCTGCTTCCTTCAGGAATTAGAACCCTACAAGGACTACAAAGTCTCTAAGCACCAGAGTTGGGGTAAAGGAAAAAATATGTCTTATTCCTTGTGTAATGAAGCAAAAGGAAGATATTTTTGTGGGGCAGAAAGAGTACTCTAAATAGACATGAGGACATTGTGGAATGAAGAGATTCACTGTAGGCCAGAGGAGCAAGGAGGCAAGTAGGGTTGAGACCTGGTTGTGTTCGGGGCTCTTTGACTTTGGGGATATTGTAGTTTGTACCTGGAATGTCCCCCAAGTCTTATGTTTTATGAATGGTTCCCATTGCATTAAGGTTTAGAGGTGGGGTTTTAGGCAATGATTGGTTCATGGGGACTCTGAACTCATTAGCGCATTAAGAGACTGAATAGACTACTGGGAGATGGGATCTAGTTGAAGGAAGTAGGTCACTAGGGTCATACTTTGGAGAGTTTATCTTGTCCCTGGCCCCTTTTGTGCACCCCTCTGCTTCCCCAAATGCTGTGAACTGAGCAACTTTCCTCTGCTCTGCCCTTCTGCCCTGATGTTTCTGCCTTGGAGCCATCTGACCAAGGATTGAATCCTGTGAAACTGTAAGCCAAAATGAATATTTCCTCCTCTAGGTTATCAGGCATTTTGGTCAAGGTGATGAAAAGCTGACTAACACAGGGGCTTCTTAGTTTTGTTTTAGAAAGATGTTGATGAAACACTGTTTGTGCTGCAGGATACAATAGCTCCCCAGATTGTCAAATGGGGACCAATTCTAGGTGTTGTGCAGGATATCATAGGACAAGATTGGGAAACTGTTTTCCTTTTCATTCCCACACTTAATATTTTACCAAATTGTTTGATGTCAGCCATGCCGTAATTTAATTTTCTTCAAAATTAGCATGTTTAACTGTGTTTTCTTTACTCACTATTTTGGAGACAGCCTGGTTAAAACCTTCCCACTCATGAAATTGCTAGTCAAAATATTTTAGGAAGGAAGCTCAAACATTCATTGTTTGCCTTATTAAAAATTAACTCAGGCAGATGGAGTCAGAATACAATGTGTGCTCTTGTCTTTGTTTCCCCTTGTCATCTGTCCCTACCTTCATTGGACACATCGGTTCTCACATAACTTCACCCCACAAGGGTATGGGGCCAGACACATGAATTCCCTTGGCTCTTTTTCACAGTAATGAGACGGAGGCTAAAATACTTTACTCTCTGTCACACGCGTTGAGAAGGTGGTGGCAGAGCTGGAGCCAGGCAAGATCTGTGTTGCCCTCATTGTACCACAGCAGGGCAACAATAAGGCTTTGGTGTAGAGAACACTGCTCTACGCTCTAACCAGGTCTTTGAAAATATATCTGAAAATGTTTCTTGTCTTTCCAGTTGCTATGCCCTCCATCTGTTTTTGAGTTCCCTGCCTTCAGAATCCCTTGGATGCTTTGCTTTAACTCAGTCATGCATTCATTTCTATAAGGTCTCATGGAGCCACTACTATGTGCCAGACTCACTCTTGGAGGATGCAACAGAGAAAATAACACACTCCCTGCTCTCATGGTGGACACAATCTTATGGGGATATGGATCTGAAGAATATACTGCAGCAGTAGAAGTCCACTGATGGGAGCACATCAAGGAGCATTTGACACAGTCTACATGATTAAGGCCATCTGTGTTTGGGAGTGCAGCTGTCTAGCATTTTTATTCAAGAGATAAGCAACACTGGAAAGGGTAAGAAGTTACTGGAAAGGAGACAATCATCCTTACCCAGCCAGGCTGAGTAAGCTGCTGGACTGTCATCGACCACTTTCCACCTTATACAACTCAGTCCTGAAAGTAGTTCTAGGCTCAGAGCCTTGAAGCAAAATACTTTCCAGAGAGATCAGTCCTGGAAAGAGTCAAGTAGCAAAGAAGTGCTGTTATCCATTCTGTTCATCATTATTTGAGGATAGCACTTCTTAAATGCCTGTGTTATGTCAGGGACCTATTCAGCAGTATCACAGACTTGATATCATTGGATCCTCCTAATAGTGCTATGAAGAAGTTATACTCTCTCCTGACTGCTTTAGACAGCTTTTTCACCACTACGACCAAAAAATCTGACAAGAAAAATTTTAGAAGAGGAAAGGTTTATTTGGGGCTCACAGTTTTAGAGGTTGTTTATAGACAGTTGACCCTGTTGCTGTGGGCCCAAGAAAAAGGCAGAATATCATGGTGGAAGGGTGTGGAAGAAGAAAGCAGCTCAGGACATGACAATCAGGAAGCAGAGAGACTGCTACACTCACCAGGAACAAAATATAAATCCCAAAGACAAGCCCCCAGTGACCTGTCTCCTCTAGCCACACCATACCTGTCTACAGTTACCACCTAATCCATTCAAATGGATTCACTCACAGATTAGGTTAAAACTCTCATAATCCAATCATTTCATCTCTGAACTTTCATAATCCAATCATTTCATCTCTGAACTTTCTTGTATTATGTCACACATTAGCTTTTGGGGGACACCTCATATTTAAACCATAGCACTGACTTTACAGTTAAAGAAATGGAGACAGAGCAAATTGCTAATTTACTCAAGGCCACAAGGTCAACAAATGATTAAATTCAGGAGAAAGGGAATATGATGGGCTGACAGATCTGGCTCCATGAGAATATTATAGGCCAGACTATAAGGGAAATGACTAAACAGACTCCATTTTGCTCTGAGACTTCATGTTATATAGGAAATAAACTTCAACCATGGGAACACCCTACCTCTGTACCCATCATCAGTTACTTAGTGTGACATGTTTAGCAATACAAAATGACAATTCTTATGTAATAAAAATTGCTCTTTTGATCCCTATTGCTCCTAACCAATGTACCATGTAAATGGTAATTGTATGGTTGTTAGTAACCTTTCTTCAGTTTATACCTAGGTGGCCCACTTCCCCCTCTGTTGATGAACTCATGATGTTAGTTTGTAATTTCAAATCATGGCAACAGACACTTATGATTGATGTGATTTTTGGTATAAAAACACCTACAACCCTGTGGTTGGGGCTGTTCTCCCAATAGCCATTTTTTGGGGGCATTTTGTGAGAGAGTCAGTTGGCTGACTTAATAAAGACTCTCAAATTTGGACTTCTCAGTGGTGATTGATCTGTTCTTAAGTTGCACCCCATAACAGGAAATATTCAAGGTCTAGTAAGAACAAGGCTACACTGAAATCCTAAGGTAGGCCAAGATTCAATGGAAAGACTATAGTTCATAATATATCATTTAAAAACTTAGGAAACCCTAGTTAAAATGGGTTGATATTGGCAAGCAAGGAATCTGCTCTAGTAGGTGTGGGTGAAAAAATACGATCCCAGGAATATGGGGTCTAGTTCCATCAGGAGAAAATAAATCTAAACTTACCCTTCACATGGTTTGGAGAGTTGGGGAGGACCACAAAAGTCAACAAATTTGGAAAAGTGTTCAAAGAAGGAAGCCAATACCTGGGTATAAACCTGGTTTGGACACATGTGTGATTTCTGGTCTGAAGGCTATTCTTCAGTCTATTGAGAGTCCACTGAAAAACCAAATGTGGTCCCCCTGCTAGAGATAAAGAGTCACCAAAGAGACAATCAAGGAAGGTTTCAAGGTGGCGGACTGGAGGGTGACTACATTTCATGTTGCTCCAGGACTCAGGATTCAAGAAGAGGAGGTATTGAGAGACTCGGAACCAACTCAGAGCCGCCCTGTGAGTCTCTCCCATTGGGGAGGTGCCCCAGTTGGGGTGGTAGTTCCAGAACACAGGGAAATTTGTGAAGTAGTTGCCCAACGAGGACCCCCCCACACACACTGGAGCGGTGAACTCGGACAACTAGGAGCACGGTAGAGGTGGGCTGCCCAGCAAGACACTTTGGTACAGGGCAAGGCTCCCTGGCCCGAGAGGTAGGTCCGGGCCCCTGGGAAAATTGCAGAGGAGGGCTGCCCAGTCCAGGTGGTAATTCTGGATCTAAGGGAACTTCTAGGAGGGGAGCTGAACAATGAGACGTCCCCACTGGGTGAGTCTTCCCTGGGGTGAGGCTTTCCCACCAGGGTGGTAGAACCAGAAACACAGGACCAGACCAGCCATGCCCCAGCCCACAGTATAGTTCCCCTTTGGCTGACCATTGGTCAATAAGTGGAGGTGCCTTGGCCCACTAGCAGGGAATATACCCCCCTGAAGGTCACCACCCCTAGATGGGCAGCTTTCTTGTGGAGCACTGCATTATCAAGTTCCTCCAAGACTTCAGGTGACTGAAGGCTAGGAGGTGATATATTGGAAATCTACAGGGACACTATAAGTCAATACAGGAAATCTGTAAAATCTCAGAGTTCCACTGACACCTGACTAATATGAGGAAAAAAAGGGAAGAAAATGTCCCAAACAAACCTAGATACTACATCAAAAAAATCCAATGACAGCATAGCAGAAGAAATGTCAAAAGGGAGTTCAGATGTACTTAGTTAAAATGATCAGGGAAGAAAATGATGAGATGGAAGAGCAAATGCAGGCATTGAACGATTGCACCAATCAATAGATAAAAGAGCAAATATGGGAAGCAAAAGATCATTTCAGACATTTCAAGATGGCGGACTAGAGGGCGGCTGCATTTCATGTTGCTCCAGGACTCAGGATTCAAAAGAGGAGATAGTGAGAGACTTGGGACCAACTCAAAGCCGCCGGGTGAGTCTCTCCCCTTGGGGAGGCATCCCGGATGGGGCAGTAGCCCCGGAATGCAGGGAACTTTGTGAAGTAGAGTTGCCTGGCGAGACGCCCCTCCCCCCACTGGAGCAGTGAACACGGACAACTGGGATCATCGTAGAGGAGGCTGCTCAGCACAGCACTTGGACTTGGAGCAACCACTGGGGCTCCAGGGGGCTGCCCAGAGGAGGAGGTGAATGGGGAGCTGTTTGGACTCAGAGCCACCACTCCTGAACACTGGGGGGCTGCCCGGAGGAGGCGTGCCGCGGGTCACTTGGACTCAGAGCGACTGCTCCTGAACACCCGGGGGGCTGCCAGGGCTATGGGCGGTTGGCGGGAGGAGGAGGCACGCAGTGAGTTGCTTGGACTCATAGTGACCACACCAGAACACCGGGTGGCTGTCTGGAGGAAGAGGCATGCGGCAGGTCACTGGGACTCAGAGCAACTGTACGGAGCTCCAGGTGGCTGCTCAGAGGAAGGGCCGCATAGCCAGGGGATTAGGTGCAGAACAGGGTCCCAGGACCTAGGAGGCTTCTTGGTGGAACAGCTGCACAGAGAAAATCTAAGGGACAGAGCGAGGGTTCCAGGTCTGCGGGCAGATTCTCTGAGGAGAAGCAGCCTAAGGAGACTCATCTGCGAAGGGTGAGGCTCCCAGGCCCAGGAGTTAGGTCCGGGCCCCTGGGAACGTTGCAGAGGAAGGCAGCCCAGCCCAGGCGGTAGTTGTAGATTGAGAGGAACCTCTAGGAGGGGAACTGACCAACGAACCTCCCCATCGGGTGAGTCTTCCCTGCCGGGTGAGGTTTTCCCACAAGGACGGTAAAACCAGAGACATAGTCCCAAACAGGCCTTGCCTCAACCCGCAGCCTAGTTCCTCTTTGGATGACCATTGGTCAACAAGTGGAGGCACCTCTGCCCACTAGCAGGGAATATACCCCACCTGAAGGACACCACCCCTAGAGAGGCAGCTTCCTTGTGGAGCACCGCATTATCGACTTCCTCCAAGATTTCAGGCTACTGAAGGCTAAGAGGGGATACGCTAGAAATCGTCAGGGACATTATAAGATAATAGAGGAAATCTGCAATATCTTAGCAGTCCACTGATACAATATGAGAAAACAAGGGAATAAAATGCCCCAAACAAATCTAGATGTTACATCAATAAAAGCCAATGACAGCATGGCAGAAGAAATGACAGAAAGGGAGTTCAGAATGTACATAATTAAAATAATCAGGGAAGCAAACGATGAGATGAAAGAGCAAATGCAGGCATTGAATGTAGAGAAGAAAGAGCAAAGGCAGGCATTGAATGATCACACCAATTGACAGTTAAAAGAACAAATACAGGAAGCAACAGATCATTTCAATAAAGAGTTAGAGATATTGAAAAAAAAAACAAACAGAAATCCTTGAAATGAAGGAAACAATAAACCAAACTAAGAACTCCATAGAAAGCATAACCAATAGGATAGAACACCTGGAAGACAGAACCTCAGACATTGAAGACAAAATATTTAACCTTGAAAACAAAGTTGAATAAACAGAGAAGATGGTAAGAAATCATGAACAGAATCTCCAAGAACTATGGTATATCATGAAAAGGCCAAATTTGAGAATTATTGGGATTGAGGAAGGCTTAGAGAAACAAACCAAAGGAATGAACAATCTATTCAATGAAATAATATCAGAAAATTTCCCAAATATGAAGAATGAAATGGAAAATCAAGGACAAGAGGCTTATAGGACTCTAAATACAAAAAATTACAACAGACCCACACCAAGGCACATTATTATGAAAATACCTAACATACAAAATAAAGACAGAATATTAAAGGCTGTGAGAGAAAAGAACCAAATTACATTCAGAGGGAAACCAATACGGATATCAGCAGAATTTTCAATCCAGACCCTAAAAGCTAGAAGGGCCTAGAACAACATTTTTCAAGCCCTGAAAGAAAATGGATGCCAACCAAAAATCTTATGCCCAGCAAAACATACCTTCAAATCTGACGATGAAATAAAATCCTTCCATGATAAACAAAAGCTAAAAGAATTTACAAAAGGAAAGCCAGCATTACAGAACATTCTCAGCAAAGTATTCCATGAGGAAGAGATGAAAAACAAAGAAGCAAATCAGCAAAGGGAGGAATTATCCTAAAGGATAATTTCACATTTCAAATCAAGGAGGAACCAAGTTGTGTCAAAAAAATAAATAAATAAATAAAATAAAATAAATGAACCAAATGACCGGGAATACAAATCATATCTCAGTAATAACCCTGAATGTTAATGGCATGAATTCATCAATCAAAAGAAATAGACTGGCAGATTGGATTAAAAAGAAAGATCCAACAATATGTTGCCTGCAAGAAACTCAACTCATAGAAAGAGATACCCATAGGCTAAAGGTGAAAGGATGGGGAAAAACATACCATGCACATGGACTCAGCAAAAAAGCTGGAGTATCCATCCTCATTTCAGATGATGTGGACTTCAAACCAAAGTTAGTCAGATGGGATAAAGAAGGACATTCATACTGCTTAAGGGAAGCATAAATCAGCAAGATATAATAATCATCAACATCTATGCCCCAAACAGTGGCTCATACGTGTATGTCAAACAAATCCCTCTCAATTTCAGAAACCAAATAGAGCATAACCCAATGATACTAGGTGATTTTAACACGCCTCACTCACCAATAGACAGATCTTCCAAACAAAAATTGAACAAAGAAACCATAGATCTCAATAACACAATCAATAATTTAGACTTAACGGACATTTATAGAATATACCATCCAACCAAGAGCGAATACACTTTCTTCTCAGCAGCACATGGATCCTTCTCTAAAATAGACCATATATTATGCCACAAAGCTAATGTTAGTAAATACAAGAAGATAGAGACACTACCTTGCATTCTATCAGATCATAATGGATTGAAGTTAGAAATAAATGAAAGAGTAAAAAACAGAAACTACTCCAACTCCTGGAGATTAAACAATATGCTATTACATGATGAATGAATAACAGAATATATTAGGAAGGAAATTTAAAAAAATTTAGAGGTAAATGAGAACAAAGAAACATCATATCAAAATCTCCGGGACACTATGAAAGCAGTACTTAGAGGAAAATTTATTTCATGGAGTGCATTCAATAAAAGAAGTAAAACTCAACAAAAAAATGACCTAACACGACAACTCAAAGCCCTAGAAAACGAAGAACACACCAACACCAAAAGTAGTAGAAGACAGGAAATAGTTAAACTCAGAGTTGAAATCAACGAAATTGAAACAAAAGAAACAATAAAAAAATTGACAAAATAAATAGTTGTTTCTTCAAAAAAATAAACAAAATTGATAAACCTTTAGCCACACTAACAAAGAGAAGATGAGAGAAAACCCAAATCACTAAAATTCGGAATGAACAAGGAAATATCACAACAGACAGGAGTGAAATACAAAACATAATTAGAAGCTATTTTGAAAATTTATAGTCCAACAAAATAGAAAATTTCGAAGACATCAACAGGTTTCTAGAGACATATGAATTGCCTAAACTGAATGAGGAAGACATACACAATTTAAATAGACCAATTTGAAGTAAAGAAATAGAAGAAATCATCAAAAGCCTACCAACAAAGAAAAATCCGGGACCAGATGGGGTCTCAGCTGAGTTCTACAATACCTTTAAAGAAGAGCTCATTCCAATATTTCTCAAAGTATTCCATGAAATAGAAGAGGAGGGAACCCTCCCAAACTCATTCTATGAAGCCAATATTACCCTGATAGCTCAACCAGACAGAGACACATTGAGGAAAGAAAATTTCAGACCAATATCCTTTATGAACATCGATGCAAAAATTCTCAACAAAATTTTAGCAAATCGCATACAAAAATATATTAAAAAGATAGTGCACTATGATCAAGTGGGTTTCATCCCAGGGATGCAAGGTTGGTTCAACATCAGGAAATCAATAAATGTCATTCACCATATCAACAGACTTAAAGTCAAGAATCACATGATTATTTCAATAGATGCAGAAAAAGCATTTGATAAAATACAGCACCCCTTCATGCTCAAAACACTAGAAAAAATAGGGATAGTGGGAACATTCCTTAACATTATAAAGGCCATCTATGCTAAGCCCATGGTTAATATCATTCTAAATGATGACAAACTGAAAGCATTCCCCCTAAAAACTGGAACAAGGCAGGGATGCCCTCTTCACCACTTCTATGCAATATCGTCCTCGAAACCCTAGCCAGAGCAATTAGATAGACCAAAGAAATTAAAGGGATACGAATAGGAAAAGAAGAACTCAAACTATCCCTATTTGCTGATGATATGATTATATACCTAGAGGAACCAGGAAATTCCACCAGAAAACTTTTAGAACTCAGAAGTGAATTCAGTAAAGTAGCGGGATATAAGATCAATGCACATAAATCTAATGCATTTTTATACATAAGTGATGAATCTTTGGAAAGAATAATTAGGAAAACTACCCCATTCACAAACCCTCAAAAAAAGTAAAATACTTGGGAATCAATCTAACAAAAGAGGTGAAAGACCTCTACAATGAGAACTACAGAACACTAAAGAAAGAAATTAAAGAAAACCTTAGAAGATGGAAAGATCTCCCATGTTCTTGGATAGGAAGAATTAATATTGTCAAAATGGCCACACTACCAAAAGTGCTATACAGATTCAATGCAATTCCAATTAAAATCCCAATGATGTACCTTACAGAAATAGAGCAAGCAATTATGAAATACATCTGGAAGAATCAGAAACCCAGAATAGCTAAAGCAATCCTTAGCAGAAAGAGTGAAGCAGGGGGTATCGCAATACCAGATCTTCAACACTACTACAAAGGAATAATAACAAAAACGGCATGGTATTGGTACCAAAATAGAAAGGTAGATCAATGGTACAGAATAGAGGTCATGGACACAAACCCAAATAAATACAATTTTCTCAGACTAGACAAAGGGGCCAAAAATATGCAATGGAGAAAAGATAGCCTCTTCAACAAATGGTGCTGGGAGAATTGGAAATCCATATGCAACAGAATGAAACTAAACCCATATCTCTCACCATGCATGAAACTAAACTCAAAATGGATTATGGACCTCGGAATCAGACCAGAGACCCTGCAGATTATAGAAGATAAAAGTAGGTCCAGATCTTCAACATGTCGGCTTAGGACCAGACTTCCTCAACAGGACTCCCATAGCACAAGAAATAAAAGCAAGAATCAATAACTGGAATAGATTCAAACTAAAAAGCTTTCTCTCAGCAAAGGAAACTATCAGCAATGCAAAGAAAAAGCCTACAGAGTGGGAGAAAATCTTTGCCAATCATACTTCAGATAGAGCACTAATCTCCAGAATCTGTAAAGAACTCAAAACACTCCACACCAAGAATGCAAATAACCCAATCGACAAATGGGCTAAGGAAATAAACAGACACTTCACAGAAGAAGATCGACAAGCAATCAACAAACATGGAAAAATGTTCAGTGTCTCTTGTAATAAGAGAAATGGGAATCAAAACCACCCTAAGATTCCATCTCACCTAATTAGAATGGCAATTGTCAAGAATACAAGCAACAACAGGAGTTGGCGAGGATGTGGGGAGAAAGGTACACTCATACATTGCTGGTGGGGTTGCAATTAGTGCAGCCACTCTGGAAAGCAGTGTGGAGATTCCTCAGAAAACTTGGAATGGAAACACCATTTAACCCAGCTATCCCACTCCTTGGCCGATACCCAAAGGACTTAAAATCAGCATACTACACAGATACAGCCATATCAATGTTCATAGCTGCTCAATTCACAATCGCCGGATTGTGGAACCAACCTAGATGTCCTTCAATTGATGAATGGATAAAGAAACTGTGGTATATATATATACAATGGAAAATTACTCAGCCATAAAGAATGATAAAATGATAGCATTTGCAGGCAAATGGATAAATTGGAGAATATCATTCTAACTGAGATAAGCCAATCTCAAAAATCCAAAGGACGAGTGATGTCGCTAATAAGTGGATGATGACAAAAAATGGAGGGGTGGGAGGGGTTCGTGTTAGGGTTAGAGTTAGGGTTAGGGAGGGAGGTAAGAATGGAGGAAGGAAGGACTGTTTAGAGAGAAAACAGGGGTGGGAGGGATGGAGGGAAGGGAAAAAATAACAGAATGAATCAAACAACATTACCCTACGTAAATTTATGATTACACAAATGGTATGCCTTGACGCCATGTACAAACAGAGAAAAAACATGTATCCCATTTGTTTACAATAAAATAAATAAATAAATAAATAAATAAAAAGATCATTTCAATAAAGAGTTAGAGATACTGAAAAAACAAACAAACAGAAATCTTTGAAATGAAGGAAACAATAAACCAAATTAAAAACTCCATGGAAAGCATAACCAATAGGACAGAACTCCTGGAAGACAGAACCTCAGACATTGAAGACAAAATATTTAATCTTTAAAACAAAGTTGACCAAACAGAGAAGATGGTAGTAAATCATGAAGAGAATCTCCAAGAATTATGGAATATCATGAAAAGACCAAATTTAAGAATTATTGGGATTGAGGAAGGCTTAGAGAAACAAACCAAAGGAATGAACATTCTATTCAATGATATAATATCAGAAAATTTCCCAAATATGAAGAATGAAATGGAAAATCAAGGACAAGAGACTATAGGACTCCAAATATACAAAATTACAACAGACCCACACCAAGGCACATTATTAGGCAAATACCTAACATACAAAATAAAGACAGAATTTTAAAGGCTGTGAGAGAAAAGAATCAAATTATATTCAGGGGGAAACCAATAAGAATATCAGCAGATTTTTCAATCCAGACCCTAAAAGCTAGAAGGGCCTAGAACAACATTTTTCAAGCCCTGAAAGAAAACGGATGCCAACCAAGAATCTTATACCCAGCAAAACTTACCTTCAGATTTGACGGTGAAATAAAATCCTTCCATGATAAACAAAAGCTAAAAGAACTTACAAAAAGAAAGTTGGCATTACAGAACATTCTCAGCAAAATATTCCATGAGGAAGAGATGAAAAACAAAGAAGCAAATCAGCAAAGGGAGGAACTACCCTAACGGAATAGCCAAATAAAGGAGAAAACAAGTCATGTAAAAAAAAAATAATAATCCTTATGACTGGGAATACAAATGATATCTCAATAATAACCGTGAATGTTAATGACCTGAACTCATCAATCAAAAGACATAGGCTGGAAGATTGGATTAAAAAGAAAGATCCAACAATATGCTGCCTGCAAGAGACTCATCTCATAGAAAGAGATACCCACAGACTAAAGGTGAAAGGATGGGGAAAAACATACCATGCACATGGACAGAGCAGAAAAGGCACAGTATCCATCCTCTTATCAGATAATGTGGACTTCAAGCCAAAGTTAGTCAGAAGGGATAAAGAAGGACATTTCATACTGCTTAAGGGAAGCATAATTCAGTAAGATATAACAATCATAAATATCTATGCCCCATACAGTGGCTCATCCATGTACGTCAAACAAATCCTTCTCAATTCCAGAAATCAAATGGACCACAACACAATAATACTAGGTGATTGTAACACACCTCTCTCACCACTGGACTGATCTTCCAAACAAAAATTGAACAAAGAAACCATAAATTTCAATGACACAATCAATAATTTAGATTTAATGGACATATATAGAACATACCATTCAACAAAGAGCGAATAAACTTTCTTCTCAGTAGCATATGGATCCTTCTCTAAAATAGGCCATATTTTATGCCATAAAGCTAATGTTAGCAAATACAAGAAGATAAGAGATACTCCCTTGCATTCTATCAGATCATAAGGGATTGGAATTAGAAATAAGTGACAGAATAAAACACAGAAACTACTCCAACACCTGGAGATTAAATAATACACTATTGTATGATGAATGGATAACAGAAGACATCAGGAGGGAAATAAAAATATTCTTAGAGGTAAATGAGAACAAAGATACATCATATCAAAATCTCTGGGACACCATGAAAGCAGTACTTAGAGGAAGATTTATTTCATAGAGCACATTCAATAAAAGAAGAAAAAAAAACAACAAATAATTGACCTAATACTACAGCTCAAAGTCCTAGAAAAAGAAGAACAGACCAACACCAAAAGTAGTAGAAGACAGGAAATAGTTAAAATCAGAGCTGAAATCAACGAAATTGAAACAAAAGAAACAATACAAAAAATTGACAAAATAAATAGTTGGTTCTTTGATTAAATAAACAAAATTGATAAACCTTAACTACACTAACAAAGAGAAGGAGAGAGAAAACTCAAATTACTAAAATTCGTAATGATCAAGGAAATACCACAACACACACGATTGAAATACAAAACATAATTAGAAGCTATTTTGAAAATCTATAGTCCAACAAAATAGAAAATCTCAAAGACATCAACAGGTTTCTAGAGACATATGAATTACCTAAACTGAACCAGGAGGACATACACAATTTAAATGGATCAATTTCAAGTAATAAAATAGAAGAAGTCATCAAAAGCCTACCAACAAAGAAAAGTCCGGGACCAGATGTGTTCTCAGCTGAGTTCTACAATACCTTTAAAGAAGAGCTCATTCCAATTCTTCTCAAAGTATTCCATGAAATAGAAGAGGAGGGAACCCTCCTAAACTCATTCTATGAAGCCAGTATCACCCTGATACCTAAACCAGACACAGACACATTGAGGAAAGAAAATTTCAGACCAATATCCTTAATGAACATCAACGCAAAAATTCTCCACAAAATTTTAGCAAATCACATACAAGAATGTATTTAAAAGATAGTGCACCACAATCAAGTGGGTTTTATCTCAGGGATGCAAGATTGGTTCAATATCTGGAAATCAATAAATGTCATTCACCATATCAACAGACTTAAAGTCAAGAATCACTTATTATGATAGATGCAGAAAAAGCATTTGGTAAAATACAGCACCCCTTCATGCTCAAAACACTAGAAAAAATAGGGATAGTGGGAACATTCCTTAACATTATAAAGGCCATCTATGCTAAGCCCATGGCCAATATCATTCTAAATGATGACAAACTGAAAGCATTCCCCCTAAAAACTGGGACAAGGCAGGGATGCCCTCTTTCACCACTTCTATTCAATATTGTCCTCGAATCTGTAGCCAGAGCAATTAGACAGACCAAAGAAATTAAAGGGATACGAATAGGAAAAGAACTCAAACTATCCCTATTTGCTGATGACATGATTATATATTTAGAGGAACCAGGAAATTCCACCAGAAAACTTTTAGAACTCATAAGTGAATTCAGTAAAGTAGCAGGTTACAAGATCAATGCTCATAAATCTAATGCATTTTTATACATAAGTGATGAATCTCCAGAAAGAGAAGTTAGGAAAACTACCCCATTCACATTAGACTCAAAAAAAATAAAATACTTGGGAATCAATCTAACAAAAGAGGTGAAAGACCTCTACAATGAGAACTACAGGACACTAAAGAAAGAAATTAAAGAAAACCTTAGAAGATGGAAAGATCTCCCATGTTCTTGGATAGGAAGAATTAATATTGTCAAAATGGCCATACTACCTAAAGTGCTATACAGATTCAATGCAATTCCAATTAAAATCCCAATGATGTACCTCACAGAAATAGAGCAAGCAATCATGAAATTCATCTGGAAGAATAAGAAACCCAGAATAGCTAAAGCCATCCTTAGCAGAAAGAGCGAAGCAGGGGGTATCACAATACCAGATCTTCAACTATACTACAAAGCAATAGTAACAAAAACAGCATGGTATTGGCACCAAAATAGACAGATAGATCAATGGTACAGAATAGAGGACATGGACACAAACCCAAATAAATACAATTTTCTCATACTAGACCAAGGGGTCAAAAATATGCAATGGAGAAAAGATAGCCTCTTCAACAAATGGTGCTAGAAAAACTGGAAATCCACATGCAGCAGAATGAAACTAAACCCCTAACTCTCACCCTGCACAAACTCAACTCAAAATGGATCAGGGACCTTGGAATCAGACCAGAGACCCTGCAACTTATAGAAGAAAAAGTAGGTCCAAATTTTCAACATGTCAGCTTAGGATCAGACTTCCTTAACAGGACTCCCATAGCACAAGAAATAAAAGCAAGAATCAATAACTGGAATAGATTCAAACTGAAAAGCTTTCTCTCAGCTAAGGAAAGTATCAGCAATGCATAGAGAGAGCCTACAGAGTGGGAGAAAATCTTTGCCACTCATACTTCAGATAGAGCACTAATTTCCAGAATATATAAAGAACTTAAAACACTCTACACCAAGAATACAAATAACCCAATCTACAAATTGGCTAAGGAAATGAACAGACACTTCACAGAAGAAGATCTACAAGCAGTCAATAGATATGTTCAACATCTCTGGTAATAAGGGAAATGCAAATCAAAACTACCCTAAGATTCCATCTGACCCTAATTAGAATGGTTATTATTAAGAATACAAGCAACAATAGGTGTTGATGAGGATGTGGGGAAAAAGGTACACTCATACATTGCTGGTGGGGTTGGAAATTAGTGCAGCCACTCTGGAAAGCAGTGTAGAGATTCCTTAGAAAACTTGGAATGGAACTACCATTTGACCCAGCTATCCCACTCCTTGGCCAATACCCAAAGGACTTAAAATCAGCATACTACAGTGATGCAGACACATCAATGTCCATAGTTGCTCAATTCACCATAGCCAGATTGTTGAACCAACCTAGATGCCCTTCAATGGATAAATGGATAAAGAAACTGTGGTATATATATACAATGGAGTATTACTCAGCCATAAAGAATAATAAAATTATGTCATTTGCAGGCAAATGGATGAAATTGGAGAATATCATGCTAATTGAGATAAGCCAATCTCAAAAAATCAAAGAACGAATGATCTCGCTGATAAGCGGATGATGACACATAATGGGGGGTGGCAGGGTTGCAAGAATGGAGGAAGGAGGGAGTGTATAGAGGGAAAAGAGGGGTTGGGAGGGGTGCGGGGGAAGGAAAAAGCAACAGAATGAATCTAACACTATTATCCTATGTAAATATATGATTACATTAATGGTATGCCTTCATGTACAAACAGAGAAACAAGATGTACCCCATTGGTTTACAATAAAAATAAATTTTAAAAAAGTGACACTCAAGACAGTCTAGAAATTCATTGCAACCCCTTTACTTGATACTTAACTTGAACTTTTTATTCTGGCATTGGAACATGGGGTAACTACAGGTGCCAGTACCTGAGCTTTGTGAGGCAGAGCTCAGCAACTCCTTGCAGGTTGTACTACTAGTTGGCCCAGGTAGTTAAAGTCCCTCTCTACAAAATTAATTGCATAGTCAGGACTCTGTCTTTGGAAGGAAGGGAGAGTCAGGTCCTTTGCTTTTTCAGAGCCACTGCCCTTAGGGACTCCACTTAGTTCTTCACTATGGCCCAGAACACAGAGATTTCCTTATGCAATGGGCTATTTTAAATCTTGCCATGTTCCTCAAACATCCTGCCCTACATCTTTAATAAGAATGTTTAACAGAAGTACCACTTCTCAACTGTGGACCGTGGCCTATAAAAGGAACATCCTAGAGCTTTCAGGCTCCATCTCATGTAGTGGTAGATAGACAAACCAGTCAGAGTAAGACACTGAAAAATAAATCCATCATTCTTACTCTTAAGTCAGTGAAACTCTTGTTTGAACTCCCAGTTCTCTGATTACTCTGTTCATTCTCTGTGGACACCAGAGAAGGCTCTCTTACACAGAGGGAAATGAGAGGCGGGGGTATGAACAATGGTGGAATGAGACAGACATCATCACCCTATGTACATGTATGATTACACGAATGGTGTGAATCTACGTCGTGCACAACCATAGAAATGAAAAGATGTATCCCATTTGCATACAATGAATCAAAATGCAGTCTGTAAAAAATAAAAAATAATTAAAAAAAGAAGATTCTATGTATATCATAAAGATAAAAAAAATAATTTAAATTAAAATATCAAGGTGGTAAGTTTCAACTACTTAAAAAATTACCTATGTGAACTATCTCATGTTCCTACAATAGAGAGAAATTAAAATAATATTTTAATGAAAAAAACTCCATTTCAGAGACATTCTGGGGTTTCCTAGTATGCAAAAATATAGTCCCAAGCAAAGATTATGGTCCAAGATTATCTTGAATACAAGCTCCTCTACTTTTAGCTATGTTGTTTTTAAATCCAAATCTATTTTTCTAGTCTCAGCTCCTCTCTGATCTCCTTATACTTCCTCTGCTGCAGTGATTTCCAAATACTCACTTATCCCTGAATATGTCCTTCAGGCTTCTACCCGCTTGTTGTTCATATTGTTCTCACTGCCTGAAAGGTCCTACATATTGCCATTTCTTGAAATTACCCTTTCTTCAGAGACCAGTTTTCACGATAAAAGTTTCTTTTATGCCTCCCAGGAGAATAGAAACTTATTGTCTTTTATGCTCATAAATCTTTGCAATAAACTTTTATTATGTCCCTTCTCATGGTTGGATTTTTACTCCAGAAATCTTTCCCCCAGATCAGTGTCTCTTGGAGGGCAGGGGCAACACTTATGTATCTTGAATCCTGAAGAATGCGAATCATAGTGTGAACCCAGCACATGACTCAGTTTGTGTCATTGAGTTGCAGTGATAACCTACAGACGGTTCCTTCTCTAACAGTTCCCTAAACAGAAGCCAGGCAGTAGGAAGAGAGATAATGAACTTTAGATTCTGATGGACTTGGTGCCATCTTGGGACAATCACTTACTGGTTTTATGCTACTTATCTTTCAGAACCTCAATTTCCACATGTGTAAAGCAGGATTATAGTTACTTGATGAGAGATAATGCCAGAATCTAGACATATGAATACTTGATCCCTATTATGACACTTCTCACATGGGAAAAGGATAAGGAGGATATATGTACTATAGAAATTCCAGAGACGCCATCTTGATTTCTGGCAGAAGATCTAGTTCCAAATGCTCCCGTGGCTCCTCTTCTGCTGACCTTTTTGACCTTCATATAGACTAAGCAGTGTAGCTGTTTTCTCTGTTCAAGATCTACACTTGAAGGCAGACTTCAGAAGCCTGGCTTGCAGAATTCCTTTCTCCAAAGTCCCTTCTTGATTCTCCCTTGGTCCTATTAAGGCAAGGTAGAGAAAGACACCTGGCACAGGTTCAGTTTTCTTTACTGGATGTGAAAGACAAGAAGCCCCTCCTCCAAAGGCCGGTTTTCTAAAGTCTGTTTCTATGAACTTTTTGCTTTCTTCTTAAGAACTCTTACCCTTACTAGACCAACCTGTTTACTTAATTCTTTGTTTTTGAGTGTGTCATTTAACATTCTATTCATTGCAAAGACTCCCTCCCCCCATTTGGTGGTGAAATAGTATGTATGCATTTTTATGTCCCAGGGGTGGGCCCCTCTTTATAAACCGATTATTTGAATAAGAACATCATGACCTGAATTAGGCAGATGCATGGTGGGGAAAAAAAGAATATACTGATTTTGGTGCTAGGGTTTGCTGCCTACCAACTGTAACACCTTCAGAAGGATTCTTAACACCTCTGAGCTCAACCGTAAAATAGAGATGATCATATCTACCACCTAAGGTTGTTTGACCATCGAATAAGATAATGTGTGTGAAGATCCTATTATAGAAATTGGTATGAAATAGGTGTTTGATACACACTGTACCTTTCTTTTCTTTCTTGAATTTTAACCCAGTAAGATCCTTTCCCCATTTGACTTTAGTCAATTTCTTATGAGGAAACCTGGAAAGTCAGCACCAGAGGTCAATACTAATTTTATTACCTTATCATTTTTTTCATAAGAGAGAAGAGCACTATCAAGGGCTAATTCCACATTTCCACAGAAGTGAACTTTTTATAATCCCCTGGTGCACAGAAGCATTTTTATTCAACTTAGTATTTGACCACTTAATAAGCTCAAGACTCTCAGATTCAATCTTGTGATTACTGCCACAAGTTATTCAGACCTCAGCTGTTCATTTTTGCCCCATGGAAAGACATGGACATTGTTGACCCAGAAGGAATGAGATTCTGGGAATTTTTTTGTTAGGATGGTGTCATTGTCATTAATTGTCATGATCTGTCCCAGCTGATGGAGGATGCAAGACGTTGTTCCTTGGGGTTGTAGAGCCCAGTCACCTGTTCCCAGTTGCTCTTTTCCCATCTCTTCTGAAGCAGTCTTTCTTCCTCTGGAAGCTGGTCTTGAAGCAGAATTGAGGGAACCATTCAGACTAAAAGACCGCTGGAGTGCAGTTGTTGAGAGCATGGATTTTAGAGACAAGCTCTATACTTGTAAGCCTGAAATCTGAGCAAATGTGCATCCATGTTCCACTTGCCTTTTCTGTGCAAGGGTCATAATAGTAGTCACTTCATGCTGTTCTGAAGATTAAATAAGACCCTGAATGTTGAATGTGAATGTTGTACTTAACACTACTCAGTAAATGTGGCAAACGACTTAAATGATTGAGTATTTAGAACTTACTGAAAGATAGAAATCCAAAGCAATTTGATTCGAATTGACTTATTAAATTAAAAGGATAAGTTTTCTGGGCAAATGTTGATTAAGTAAGGAAAAAATTGAGAAGTTTTTTCCTTTTATTAAAGCAACATATCACCTGTATTTATTAGAATCCTCAACATTTTATCTCCATGAGACATTGGGCTGGTTACAACTAGGAATCCATCAGTTGATTAAATTTGCCTATCTGATTCCCAAACTTGCATTTCTTTGTTGATTCATTTCCACTGGCTATTTCCCTGATCTCCTCCACTTTGATGGAGGATAAACTTACCAAGACAAGGAAGCAATTCTCTTGTCCTCAAAGGCAACACTTCCTCTCAGTGGAACCACTTATGTGGGTATAACTGTATGAAATTGCTGTGCCATGATGGCCCCCTATGTTCCTGCCGGCTATGAATTATTCCTGTCACCCACTGTTTTATCTTTCATGTGCACTGAAAATCACAGCACATTATCAGTCATGTTTGTGGACGTCTACTTTTATGTGCAAAATCACATGAATACTCAGAAAAGGCATATATGGATGTCACACAAACATAATAGACAAAGTCAGAAACAGTCTGCTGAACACACATACCCACAGGGAAGCCACATTTAGTGGATATAGAAAACAATACCTACAAACACCTTAAACAGATATTGCACATGTGTATTTTGATTATGTGATTTCTGTGAGAGTATACGGTATATATAGTGTGGATAGAGAGTACTTCTTGTTCTAATCACATTCTTTTTATGTGGAGCTTTCTCTAGATCCTAGATCAGCAGGACAATTCCATATCCTATTACAATCTGCCAAGAAGAAATAGATAAATCTATTAGCCTGCTCTTTGCTTGTTTCATCATTGTGACAGCCTCTCATGAGTCTACATCCATCAGGTTCCCACACCACCTGACAGCCAAGTCTCCAATACCAAACTGTAGGTTAATAGCTCCCTAATCTTTATTTAATTGCTCATTAATAATTCCAATACTGCTTTCCTCTGTTAATTGATTAAAAGTGGTTTCACTGGAAGTGAATGATGAAATTTGTAGCAACCAACTATGGAATGAGTTTTCTTGTCATCAAGATAATCAAGAAGAAACAGTGACCAAAACACTCCTTGCTTCATTTGCAGACTTCTAAAATGCTAGAACTGGCAAGGCCTTTGGAATTCAACTAAAATCAGCATTTTCCCAAACTGAGATCCACGATGAATTTAACAGTTTTCCAGGGAAAATAAGTATTCTTTGATCAAATGGGTCTGGCAGATGTGGCATACAAATATCTCTCGCATTTTGGGGTTTTAAGTCAACATTTGCATATTAAAAGCTTTGAAATTCCACAGTTTAGAAACCTATTTACATTCTTCAGCCAATCTTCATTCAAACTTATTTGACAATAAAGCCATGCATCTTACTGAGCACCTTTTTAATAATCAATTGCTGTATTACAGATCTCCCTGAAATTTAATGGCTTAAAACAACAACAAAGGACAGTTTTCCATAATTCTATGAATTTCCTGTGCTGAAAGGTGGAAGATGGTCCGGCAGTTGGTACTGTATGGTGATTCATTTCTCTTCCATGTGATTTCTCATACTCCAAAAGGCTTTCTTACAAAGTGGGCTCAAGACACGATTCCAATAGGGCAAACAACGGAAACTGTAAAGATGCTAAAAACCTAGCCTCAAAAGTCAAATAACAAAGTTTCTGCCACATAATAGACAGAGCAAGGTAGGCTAGATTCAAGGTGTATGTAAATTGAAGTTCCCTATTGATGGGAAGAGAGATAAAATGACATTGCAAAGAGTCACTCAAAATGGCAGAAGGAATTGGAACATCTTGGTGTTGAACAGATACTGGAACACTATTTAGGAAATGCTAATATGGAACAATTCCCATATTTTCTAGATTAGATTACTGAAAGTTATGAATGTAGACTGACTGACTGAAGGTCATCTAGTTGGTAATAACCAGAACTGAGTTTAGACTCTAGTTTCTACACTCTTAAGTCTTTTTCTTCACCATGGTGCTTTCAAAGAATGTTCCACTGATTGCGAATCACTTAAGCAACATTGAATCACTTATTCCCTGGATTTTTGGAGTCCTAGTTACAGATCCTGGTCTTCTTAGAGAGTGTAACTGGACTTGTTAAATCAGCAATAACTCAGTAAAACAGGGACTCAGCTTCCTGTGATTTTATTCCACAAATGATAGGCTCTGAAAATAGCCAAACTCTGAGATTTTGAGTGGCATGAGCTAGGTGACTTATCTCTTTCAAATTTCCTGTAAGATAAAGTAAACTGAGGGTTTCTTGCCAACATTTTAGTTACATTCCCTGGCTATCCATTGAGTCTTGCACATTTATGACCCATAGTCAGATCTTCAACTCTTAAATCATAATTCAGTCCAACTCCCTAATATCTCATAAATGAATTTGCTTAATGCTCCTCTGACTTAGCAACTTATCCCAAACATGCCTTTCATGTTATTAAAATGCTTAAAAGCAAATCCAGAAATAAGAAACTCATCTATGAAATTTTCTTGAATTGGTCAAGATAGGCATGAAAACATAACCCAGGTATTATGTCTGCAAATTCAACTCAAGCCCCCTCTGCTTTTTTATCATTATTTTGTATGCTCCACAAGATTTTATTTAGATGACTGAAAATATGTTTGCTGCTTGGATGTATTCTACCTAAATTCAACCTTTTATTTATTTATAATATGTTTGAATTTTACTTTATTATAATGCTAGCACTGTAACTCTTGAGTTCTAAGCCATCTGATGGGAGGGGCCATATCTAAAATGCTTTCTGCAAATGCCTAAGGTCAAATCTGCTGACTTGGTGCCCAGGGAATGCTCATTTGTAATGATTTGATTAATGTCTCTAGGACAGTGAGCTTCTAGCAACATTGCTTAAATGTTTTGCATGAACTTGACTTTCAATGTTCCAGCTTTCTTTGCTCAGGAAAGATAGTGAAAAAGAAACATTAAAAAGAAGGCTAATGATTATAGAAGAAAGTTATGTAGTACACTTCATAGACAATACATGAGACTACTGCTTCATCATTCTGTAGCACATTTATTATGAACAGAACACAACCTCTCTCTGGATAGAACTTCAGTTGATGTGTCACAGCATGAAAGGGTCTGAAGATTACATCTACTTTCCATTCTTAGCTTGTTACAAGGCAGGAGGAGCAGAAGGATAAAGGTTTTTGCAGATGTGATTTATACATGAAGAACAGGGGTGGGTATTAAGTCACTACCCTGATATTTAAATCTATGATTACCTGGGAGCTAAACAGGAGAAGGAAAAAGAAGCAGGCTATATTATCAAACATAGTATCAAATAAACTTTGAAAGATTTCTTTGGAGATGCTGTTAAAATTCAGCTCAAACCTTTATTTGTTTGTTTGATTTTCACTAGGGCTGAGGCTACCAGAAGCAGAAAAGCAAATACCCCATGTGATGCCTGTATTTGAGAACTACAGAGAGGCAGGTTGACTGATGAAGTTCAAGTGTCAAGGAGAAAATCCCCTTTGAGCCATTTCAGATCTTTGGAGGTGCCAATCTTCCAGGGCCCTGATATTAAAGTCCTCTGAGTGTAAAACTAGGTCCAGTTGGCAGAACAGAGCAGCAAATGACATTTTGGAGACTGGCCTAATCTGATGAACAATTAAATCACATTCTTCTCAAATATGCTTTTCCAAATATTATCCATGTTTAAGTCAAGATGAAAAGTCAAACTGTGAAAATGTATTAGTTTAGAAGTGAAATGACCTCTAACATGAATTGGAGCAATTCTTCTGTTCATTGAGTCACCTTTCTAGAATTCTCCATGTGTCACCTGCAAACTGTTCTTTCCCTTTAAACCACCTTTCCCTTACATTCACCTACTCCACTTCCTACCTATCTTTCTATTTATGGACTCACCAGAATTAGTCACTCATTTTGATACTATTTCTGCTCCAGGGTTACCCAAGTTAATATGTATATAACTGTGGCTTGCTTGTAGTTCTTTGGAATGAGATAAATCAGAGGCAAATACAGAAACAAAGAATTGAGGGACTGATAAGGAGACAGCAAGGTTACTGCAATCTCTTAACAAGCAGACTTTCTTTACACTTGGGATCAGGACTGTTTCCTGTGAAAATGTCAGGTTTCATGGAAGCACATTTACCAAGGAACAAAGATCAGAATGCTTCAATTTGCTCTTTTAAAGAAGTGGGACACTAAGGGGAGAGATGTGGGCAATCCTGAGAGAGGAAGGATGTTTAAAGTTGTGTGTGAGAATGTGAGTTGAGGTGGGAAACTGTAACAACTGGTATCCACTCCAGGAAGGAGATCATCAGAAGATGACCCAGGGAGCATTTATGATGATATGGCTATATTGTATCAGATAAAGTGGGCTACAAAAAAGAAAGAAAGAAAGGAAGAGAGAGAGAGAGAGAGAAAGAAAGAGAGAGAGAGACAAAGTGCCGAAGACAGTGACTATAAAACAACAGGTCTCTGTACATTAAATGACATAGCAATTTTAAATATGTATGCACCAAACAACAGAGTTGCAAGTTATGTGAAACCCACTGATAGAACTGAAAGAGGAAGTAGAAAAATTCCCAATTTGGAGACTTAATGTCCCTCTCTTAACAGTTGATAAAATAAACAGAGAAAAATCAACAAAAGCATAGAAGAACTCAATAATACCATTAATAGGATCTAATTTGCATTCATAAAACTCCTCCAACAACTGAAAGCACATTCTTTGTAAGTGTCTAAAAAATACATACCAAGGTAGACCATATCCTAGGTAATCAGAAAAACTTCAACAATTTTTCTTAAGTTGAAATAATGCAGTGTGTTCTCCAACCACACAAAATTAAACTTGAAATCAATAACAGAAGGTTAACAAGAATATTTTCAAATACTTGAAAGTTAAATAACAAATTTCTAAATAATCCATGGGTCAAAGAAGAAATCTCAAGAGAAAATGGAAAGTATATTAAGCTATGAAATAAAAATACAGTGTGATGTAATTTACAGCACTAAAGCTGTAGTGAGATGGAAATTTATAGACCTAAATGCTCACATTAGAAAAGAGGAAATTGCTTAAAGCACTAATAAAATCTCCTAGAGAAATGGATGGATCTGGAGATCATCAAGTTAAGTGAAATAAGCCAGGCACAGAAAAACAAGTACTGCATGATCTCACTCACATGTGGAATGTAAAAACGTTAATCACATGGAAGTTCAGAATGGTGGTTACCAGAGTCTGGGGAAAGTAGTGGGGTGGGGAGGGAAGAAGGTAGAAAAAGAATAGATTAATGGATAGTAGGTGACGATAGATAGGGGAAGATGTTCTTGGGTGCTATTGCACAGTGGGGTGACTGTAGATAACAGTGACATACTATATACTTCAAAGAGCTAGAAGAAAGAATTTTGCAAATTTTTAACCATCAAAAAATGCTGCTGGGTGCTGTGGCACATGCCTACAAACCTAGCAGCTCAGTAGGCGAGGCAGGAGAATCACAAGTCCAAAGGCAGCCTGAGCAACTTAGGGAGCCCTGTTTCTAAATGAACTATAAAAAAGGGCTGGGGATGTGACTCAGTGGTAAAGTACCCCTACTCAGTGGTACAAAAACAAAAATGCTGAATGTTTGTGGATATAGGTATGTTTAACCTATTTGAACATTAGGTGCAAATGTATGTATTTTCTTTGTAATGGGATTTTAGCATGTACAGTCTTCTAGAAATATTTTTTCATTCAAATTTACAGGATAAATACTTTTTCATGTCTCTAAGTATTTCTTCCACAATTTTTATTTATAAGACTGCATAATTTCATAAGATGGATATAGTATCAATTATCTAACAAACACCTTTTGTTAGACATGTGAATTAGTTTCGATTTATATATGTATATATAATCCTATAGTATACATCCTTGTTTATAAATGATTTTTCAATACTTTCTATGTCAAGGTATATAAATAGTCTTAATTTATTTTAGAAATTATGTTCATTTTGGTATCTGCACTACCACTGGACAGTGTAGGCTAAATCATGTCACCAATCATGTTTAGTGAATGAATAAATAAGATACAGATAAATTTACCTTCGAAAATGAGTATGCCAATTTAAAATCCCCATTTTTCTAAATGTTGTCAATATTGTTTTTAGTAGTACTATTAAAGCTTATATGGGCACATTTTATTATTAAAATCAGTATATATATCTTTTTTACTAAAGATGGAACATTTTTTCATGTATTGAATGCACATTAATGTTTTCTGTTTTAAGAATATAGACTTTATGAATTTTGCCACTGTTTTTTTCTATTGTGCAATTTGTGCCTTACATACAAGATCTCTTTATGCAATGACACTATTATGTCTTATTCATCAACATTGTCAATATTTTCCTGATTTACATTTTCCTTTGCAATACTTCATATGTACACGTATTTTAAAATGTTCAACAATAAATATCCAGTTTAACACTTAAATAATATCACCTGCAACCTAGATTTACCTTTCTTATTTAAAATGCTTATTTGTATATATCCCTTAAACCCAACAGTTATTTGAAACATCTCCTCACAATGATTAATATTCCGTTCTTGAATAAATTATATGGAGGGTTCAATGCAAAACTTTAAGTTGTAATATTACTGTATTTTTTACCCAGGATTTAAGATTATAGGTAATAAATTCCTTAAATGTTATTGGTAGCAGAAAGATCAAGACAGTCAGTAGAATTTTGTTTAACTGGGGAAGGGGCAGTCAGTTTGCCAACTGGAATCTGAATCTTCACCAAAAGGGAGGTAGATTGCCTGCATAAAGATGCTAACACCATTCATGGCACAGATGAGCCATACATTTCTCTATTTTCTTTAAATTTATTCAATGACATTTCTGACCATATAACCACAGAAGACATGAATGTAGGAGTAATGATTTCAGTGTAGAGAAAATGGTGATGTCAAGCTCTTCTCTAACCATAAACCAGTATTTTGCAAAATGTGTCCACAGATCACCTCCATCAGACTCTCCTAATGTCCTCTTACTTGGGGAATACCTAAGGCCTTGAGATTTTGAGGGCAGAGACTGGGATTCTTCATTTCTGACAAATTCCTCAGGTAATTCTTATGCAAACTTAAAGCATGAGAAGTATTGCCTTCAATTAGTGTTGCCAAATGCCAAGTATAATTTTGCTCTGATCTTACTATTATGCTTTACTTCTAACTAGGTAATAATTAGCTTTTTCCTTGATTCTAATCCAAATCTGAAAGATGAGCATGAGTTGGAGATTAAAAGTGGTTGTTTCTTTCATAAACACTGGTCTGTCAATATATTGGACATTAAAGACAGCATACTAGCATGATGAGAGGAAGAAGTCAAAAAGACTGAGGTGGGAGGAAGGTCTATGTCATTTTGGATTCTCAAGAAAGATTGCATATCCAGCTATATGCTGTTGAGTTCAATGAAGGTCTGGAGTGGGAGAAAGCTGGAAGACTTTGGGATGGAGGTGCTGAGAAGAACAAGGGAGAGAGTACAGAGAGTACAGAATAGTGATTAACTAAGGTAGGAGGTTAATAATTATAAACCATGAGCAAGCAGGAGCTCTTCCAATTCAGACCATTTCTCAGTAGAGTTTTGAAACATGAGTGAAGTCTTGACAGAAAAAGATGTATACATGTGTGCACATGTGCACTTGCGTGCACGTGTGCATGTGCATGTTGGTGTTAGGAGTACAGTGCAAAGTAGTAGGAGGACTGGGCAGAACAAAATAGTATCTAAATAATTGTTCTTTGTCTCCACTTTCCTTCCTGATTTGAGAGGAACTCAGGCAGTCAAACCCAACAGGATGGCTCAGCAGGTAGACCCGTTAACAAAAGCACTCTGCTCATAGACCACCCTGCCTTATTTACAATGCTCCAAAACAATCTGAATTGTCTTAGCTTTTTAGTCCATTTACCACCTGTAAAGAAATGATTACCAGTTATCTTTGCAAGATGTGAACCTGAGGATTAAGTGAAGTAGATGTGCATAGGTGATATTAGCACCAAATTCTAAGAGAAAACTAAAAAATAGTATCCTTTCCAGTCTTCATACTCCAAAGGAGAGTTATGACACATCTTGGGAACAGAGTAGAGTTCCTAAGTCCACAGAGGCGCTTTGCCAGAAGACAACTAGGATAAGTAGGCTGTGGAGGGACATCTACCTACTCTTTTATATTTGGATCTACTAACTCAGAAAAAGTTTCTCTTTATCAGGAAAATCTTATTGTCTTAAGGCATGTGCCTCCAAATGCCTGAGTCTCAAGACAAATCCATAACTCAAACATCAAAAAGTAACAGTACATTTTAGAAGGTGGGAAAATGTGGACAATCTGCCTGGATAGCTTCTCGACCATGCTGAGAGCTAGAGGAGCCATGGAAGTTTTTTGGTACTAGAACCACAGGGGGAGAATAGACATGCATGCACTTGGAAAAAGAGTGCTGGCTACTGGCTAAAGAAAGTGTTGCCCAGGGTGCATCCTTGGTGGTAATGCATCTACCATAGTCATTTGAGGATTAGGTTACACCACTCAATATAGTGGTAACATGCAGCAATTCCCGGGTCTATAGGCTCAAAGAAATTGTATTCAACAGACATGCCAATTCTTTTTGCACAATGTCACACATATTGTAGGTGCTTAGACTATACTGTTGAGTAAGTGGATAAATATCTAGAAGTCTTTGGTTCATGACCTATTTCTTAATTCTTTTTTGTTTTGATCTGCCATGCGAGCCTAATAGGTGTTCAGTTTTTCTCATGACAAATTTCCTCAGTCACCTTTTACCCCCTTGGGGGCTTTCTATAGTTTCTCCATCAAGCTCAAGCTCTTTACTAGCACTGCCAAGGTGCAAATGTTTTTATTGGAACAGCATGAAATGTGACATTACTCATAGATTCTGGCAGAAAATTAGTGATTGTGATAACTAGCTCAGCACAGCTGGGTAAGATTGTCCCTCTTCACTGGAAGCAGTAAACTGAGGGACTGCAGGGAATCACCATGGTCTAATAACAGTTAATAGGAAGAAAACAAGGACCCAAGGTCCATAAATCATTCTGAACACGGGCATGGCTAATGAAATACTCAGTAGATACCTGAGCTTGTTTGAGCATTGTTCATGGATGTGTGTCTCTTGCTGGACCATTCTTTTCTTGTTATATAAAGAGAAAACATAACAATTTGTATATAGAAAATCTCCAAAGGTGAAGACATTTATAGTTAGATAAACAGGTGGAGAAATATGAGGCTTACATTCAGGTTCCAAAATTCCAAGCCTATGATTCTTTCATGGTCTGGACTTTATTCTCTTGTTTATAAATTTGCCCAAACTAGGGATAGTTCCAGGTTTTAGCCTTATAGTAATTTTATTTATATACAATGAACAATGAGGCAGAACACAATTTAAGATAACAAGAGATTAGAGTTTAGCTGGGGGTGGGGTTCATACCTGTAATCCCAGCAGTTCCAGAGACTGAGGCAGGAGGATTGCAGGTTCAAAGCCAGCCTCAGCTACTTAGCGAGGCTCTAAGCAACTTATTGAGACCCTGTGTCAAAAAAAAAAAAAAAAAAAAGAGCTAAGGATATAGTTCAATACGGGGGGGTGGAGTTTAATCAATGGTTTATATAATCACCTTTGTATTCATCAGTCCAGCTAATATTACTAACAGTTCTGATAACATAATCTTTTAATCAGTCCTTCCTCTGCTTGTGTCTTTTGTTTCAAATGTTTACTTTTTAGGGAAAATTAACATAAAAAGTTTGATGATGACCACAAATTTTCTACAAAGATGGAATGTTTTCCAGTCCCTTAAATAGTTTCCTCTGGAGCAGAAAAGAATGATGAAAATGATGTGCAACCAAAACTCCATGACTCATTTAAGGACAATTAAAGATGTATCCTTTTCTTTCTGTTCTTTCATAGAAATATTGAACAAGGAACCGGTACAGCTTATCAATGGATATTTCTTGCATGAACTCTGTAAGTAGCACACGTTATGTTTGAAGGAATAATGCGTTAGTCAGTTTTCCATCACTGTAACAAAATACCCTAATATAAACAATGTGTGAGGAGAAAAGTTTTATTTTGGTTCTTGGTTTCAGAGGTTTCAGTCTATGGTCACCTGGTATGCTTCTTTTGGGTGTATGGGAGCAAAGTGCATCATGGCAGTATACTTAAGGTGGCCAGGAAAAAGAGAGAGAAAGAGAGAGAGAGAGAGAGAGTCAGAGTCCAAATATTCCTTCAAGAGCATTCCTCCAATGATCTAACTTCCTTCCAATAGACCCCATATCATGTAAGTTCCACCATCTCCCAACAGCACCACAAGCTGGTGAGCTGTCCTTTAACATGGGCCTTTGGGGGTACATCTATCTGAATTATAGCATAATGCAAAACAATTTTTGCAAGGTATGTGTGCGGAAAGCAACACACACACCTTGTTGTGATTTAATTGAAAATAATGAACACTTGCAACTTATTACTTACATCATTATCCCCAAAACATAATTTTCTCTTCCTCTTTTGTATTTAAATATAGCATAAGAGTTAGAAAGCTTTATATCAATGGTGGTGCTTTAGGCCAAGAGACTCCTGGAAGATGCCCACATAGGAAATTATCACAGTCATTAATTTATGATTAAAGATGAAACTGACATGTGTATGAGAGACTCTGTTAAGACTTATTTTGTGATTTTTAAGTTGCTAGACGTCTCTTCTGAAATGTGGCTCCTTGTGCTCCTAGAATATGTGCCAACTGGACAGACATCACAGAGATTGGGATGGAAAAGGAATATTACCAGGGGTAATTACAGGACTCTTTCAATTGCTAATTTACTGGTTTTCAGACAGAGGTGTATGTGGCACCCTTATTATGACCTCAACACATCATAACGCCCATTCTTGTTTACAATTTTCAAGGAGAGTAGAAGTGAGTTACATCTGTGGATCTTAAGAGACAAGACTCATGTGACCCAGAGAAAGGACAATGCCTTTATGGTAGAATAAAGAGGAGAACAAAACTAAGCCAAGAGGGAGAACAAGGCAGCCATTTCTGCAAAATCACATTCTTACAGCAACAATAATTAGGGGTGACAGGCCCTGATACTCCTGACAAAAGCTTCTCCAGAGATGGCCTTCTCATTTTTACAGTCATGACTTCAAGTATCAACTCAGAATTGTTCTCTTCAGTCAACTAGCTTGTTTTGTTCCTTTTCATGTCCCACTATTTAGCCTAAGCCACCCCAAAATATACCAGGTATGAACAAACATGCATCCTCCTTTAGAGAAGATAAATCAATGGTTTGCCCTGGTCCCAAGATTTTCTCCATTTTCTCTTTTATTACCTTCATATACCCTCAATCATTACAGGGGAAAAATGAGAGAAAATTCAGAAGAATGTACTTGAGATTTTTGCTTCATTGGCTCTTTCAGTTCTATGCTGTCCCTGGAGGAGAGTCTATGATCACACTATTCTGTAAACACACTTTAAATGTTTTTATCCAGATTTGGGTAGAGAACTTTCAGGGAAGTCAGGGCTGAAATATGTTCTTTATAACTCTTTCTCCAATCAGTGTCTACTTGGAAGGATCAGCAGGTCTTTGGTCTCTTTTCTTATCTTTCACTCAATGGGGGATCAGAGTTAGGACAAATACTGTGATCTACAGCATAGCATGGAGGAAGACTCTGTTACTTAAGGCACTGTGGGTATAATTTACATGTAGAACAATATTATAATTATATAATATTTATACGCAGATGACTTAAATGGGTAAGTGATATACCCATAGGTTATAGATAGAGTGACTGCATGCAGAAGGGCCTAGTATTCTGAGACTGAAAATGAAGTATGAACTTCAGAAGTGTTTACTGGACCTGGTAATGTGTACATCACTCCTTACAGAAAGACGTGGTTATACAAGGAACTATAACCTAAGGCCCTCTCTACAACTTGGAAGAAAACAAAGAGTAAGCAGCATAAACATTGATTTTCTAATAAAAAAAGTCTTAGCTCAGGTAAACAAGGCTTGCTGGTTACTTAACCATGATTGAAATGACCAGATAGAAGGTAGCAAGAATAACAAACTTATTCTCTTCTTCCAGCTGATAAGCAAATGCCTCCTTTGTGTTATTGATTAGAAAGAAATAACCAGCTAATATTCCTATCAAAGTAAGGTTGTTACATTCTCACAAATGCCAGAATCATAAGGCAAAGAGTCAGAATCTTTTATTCTTCCCTCAAGTCCCACCCTTGGGTGACCTGGGCCTTGCTTTGAGAAATCTCTGACAAAGCTAAGTAATCACTGGAAGTCATAAATAAAGACATTGCCACTTGCTTAAGACATGTAGCTCCTTCCGGGAGTAGCTGGGAATTGGTGATAACAAACCACAATAACCTGAGCTTAGAAATGGATTTGAATTTTGTTATTATACATTTTGCAATTTTGGCAGTTTTGAAGGTAAAACTGTGTCAAAGGGTAATATGTCTCAAGGACAGTCAGTGTTAAATCAATATTAATTAAATAGACTTATTCTTATTTAACAAAGCACTGAACTGTGGAGGAAGGGATCTGCTGTGACCATTTTCTTTAATTTTCTTTTGCCATCTGTCAGGTAAGGTAAGACCTCCAAATTCCATACATCAGCATTTTAAAAATATAGCCAATTTTCAGCTCAGGTTGCTTACCTAATGATGTATTTATTTTATCTCAGTCATGACTTACGAGAGACAAAGCTGTATTATTAAGCAGGAAGGAACTAAGAGGAGCTCCTACAAGACAACAGAAGATCTGAAGAAAAAAAAAACATTGGGTTTAGTTTTTCAAGTCAACTCAGAGACTGTGAAGGATGTGACATCACATAGGATTAGGTAGCAAGTATAGTCTTGGCCTTAAAACATATAGACAATCAGATGTGGGCCAACTGAATTGTGGACAAACAGTCCAGATATTCTCTGTCTCTCCATTTCACATCTGTTTAGAACCAGGGTCCCTTCTCCTACCCAGCAAAATATAAAGGACATTGAAGGGATGAAAATGTTTCCAAAGTAGAAGACAATCCTGTGGATTAATTATATCCTTTTGAGGGTGTAGATATCCTGATGGAGTGACTAGTAAGATCTAAACTTCACTTTTTAATGAAGATGCTATTTAAAGCTGGTAATATGGGGTGGGAGAAAAGTGATGAGCTAGGACCCCCAAGAGCCAGAAGAAAAAAATCCCTTATAACATAGGAAGTTGTTTTACCAACCATGGACCTTCAGATCATCATTCTGAGCTTTCTACACATGAAGTCCATCTTAAATATTATTAAAATCATTCCTCCTACAGCCCCCCAGAGAGCTATCCAAGGTGCTGATAAAATTAATGTTGAAGACTTGGCTCAATTGAGGTGAGAATTCTTTACCTGAGGGCCTGACTTCCTACTCTATCTCTGTCTCCTTTGCCCTTGTTACTCCTTGGCATCAAATACATGCTAATTTTGAACTCAACTATATAAATTCAGAAAGTCACATAGATTATGAGTAATCCAAAAACTGTTTTCATATCTTTATTTCTATTACCATATACCAGAGCAATAAGATATAATGCTTGCCATCAATGACATTATTGTCTGACAGAAGGTATCAGACAATTAAACAAACAACTATAAGCACTTTGCTAGGAGCATGCATAGAATGTGTTATGATCTCAGAGGATTGATTTCTTTACCTACATATGGAAAGAAGAAAACATGGTCTTAAATATGCTTTACTAATATGAAATTTGTCAATTATGAAGTTAGACTTGGATTGAATTAGGACACAAATGGATTTGTCCTTGTCATGGTATTAGTTTTCCCACTTGAGAAAATATAAATTTTTGACATGAAACCCATCTATAACTTTCTGAGAATGTGTTAATCAGCAATAATGATTTATAGCACTTTTCTCTGGGAAAGGTTCAAATATGTACCCTTATTCCACCACTACCTGATTTTCACTCTATGATAAAGAGAGATTCTAGCACACAGTTTGAACTGTTTAGTTTCTAATGAGTGCATTATTTTAATTATAGTAGTTTCTCTCTCATTTATACCTAGAATAATCCACTTCAATGATTAAGGGTAGTTACTTATTTTGGAGGGTCATAAAAGTACATGCTAGAATCTTTCAGGTTTTGATTTAGGTCTACAATTTATAATTAATCCACTATAAGTTATAAGAGAACATGATAATTTCCACCATATATATGTACAGCTACTACACGGCTTTTGAAGGCGCTCCAGTTGTGTGGAAGTTTTGCATTAGAACCCATGTATGAACTACAATAATGAAATCATATGGAATTTCCCACAAAAATATTTTTTGTTCTTATGTTACCTTCAGCATTAAACATTTTCATTACTGGCAACAAACAAATTGGCAAAATAATGAGATTAGTAGCCTTATTAGAAGAGGAACTCTTTACTTGCACACATTGAGGAAAAGCCACATGAAGAAAGCAAGACTGTGCCCATTTACAAACCTGGAAGAGCCCTCACCAGAGCCTGACAATGCTGGCACATTAACCATGGACTTAACACCCTCCAGAATTATGAGAAAGTAAACTTCTGTTGTTAAGCCACCCAGTAGTATTTACTTAAGATAGTTCAAGCTGACTAATAAGACTTCCCCTCTTAGGAAACATACTCATATCTGGATTTTGATTATTCAAGCAATTCAGTTGCTAACAACTTCAAGGCATAAATTAACCCTTTTAAAGAAGCACTCTCACTCCTATAGTCCCACTTTTAGTCCTGGCCAAATTTCATTCTCTTTCATTGACCTGACAACTGTTCAGGTATTTTGAACTTATGATTTTTTTTTGTCTGTGGTTATACCCTTTCCATGAATAAGCATTCATAGATCAAAAAAGTTTCAGTTTTATACTTTTCACAGATATTGGGTAATTGATAAATGACAAAAAAGTGAGCATTAGCAGTTGTTCCAGTTGATACCTGGTAGATTCACATGTAAGATATCACATGGAGAAACCCCATTTTCTAGAAATATTGTTGGGATCAGGTTATGAGAACATACCCACCACCCACAAATAAATGGTTTGGCAAAGTAAAAGTCTCCCTTTGGAAAAATAAGATATTATTTTGAGTTTTGGGCAATGTACAATATACAAAAATAAGTAAAAGTAAATACGTTTGCAACTTAAATCACAAGAAGCTTTAAAACAGTAATGGAGGAAGAATATGATTCATAGGCTTAGTTAATTTAAGGTATTTTATCTAATGACTTATGTTTGAGGAAGTTACTGATTTTAAGCTGCGGGTGCAATTTGTCCTGAAACTGAAACTTCAGGGGAAAAAATAATCTAGTACTGCTAAGAATCTTAGATCATACTGTCTCTAAATCTACCTTTCGATTTTTAAATATTTTGGCTTTAATTGTTACATGATAGTTGTACATATATTTACAGAATATTGTGTTATGTTTTAGGACATGTATACATTGTGTAATAACCAAATAAGGGTATTTATCATATCCATCATGCTGTACATTTTTTTTTAGTCGGGAGGATTGAGTTGTATTTTTCATTTGTCAGGCTTTCATTAACATTTATCAGTTACGTACATTCAGATTAATGTAGAATTGCTCCTATATGTGATCTGGTGTGGGATAATACAGTTTTTTTTTTTTTTTTTTTGGTTAGTTCCTTTTTGTTATACATAGTGTTAGCTCTTTTATTATTTTTTTGTTAAGAACTTTCAAAATCCTTTCTTCTAGCTAATTTGAAGTAGTCAAAGCAATATGATTAACCATAATCACCCTACTGTGCAACAGGACATCAAAACTTACTTATCCTAACTGAAACTTTGGAGCCACCTACCAGACTCACTCTATTCCCCTATTCTTCCCTCCCTGCACCCCTGCTCAAATAACTATTATTCTGCTCTCCATGAGATAGATCAACTCCTTTAAAGTCTACATATGAGTGATACCATATGATATTTGTCTTTTTGTGTCTAGCTTGCCTCACTTAACATAGTAACTTCAACATTCATCTATGTGGCCATAAAAGAAAGGACTCCCTTCTTGTTAATGGCTGAATAGTATTTCATTGTGTATGCATAACACATTTTCATTATCTCCTCAGCCACTGATATACACTTGAGTTGATCCAATATCTTGGCTCCTGTGAATAATGCTGCAATAGATATATTAATTCAGATGTATCTTTAGCATGATGATTTCATTTCCCTTGTATATATACCCAGTACTGATTGCTGGATCATATGTGACTTAGTCAATTTAATGTTGCTATAAAAATACTCAAGGCTGGATACTCTATAAGAAAAATGGTTTACAAATCTAAACAGCATGATACCAGTGTCTGATGAGGACCTGTGTCTGCATCACAACATGGCAGATGGCATCACACAGCAGGAGAATGTACAAGAACAGTGAGTGACATGTGTGAACAAGATCACATGGCAGGGAAAGAAGCAAGAGAGTGAGGAGGGCTATATTAAATATTTTATAGCAACCCATTCTCACAGGAACCAATTCACTGCTGCAATGCCAGCACTGATACCTTCACTGATAGCTTCAGTCGTTATCCTATCCCCTCCCCTTAGACTCCACTTCTTAAAGGTGCCACCAACTTTAAACATTGCCACACTGGAGACCAAGCTTCCAGAACATGAAACTTTGGAAGACAAACCATACCTATTCCATGGCAATATGGTAGTTCTGTTTTTAAGTTTTTGAAGAACATCAATACTATTTTCCATAATAGCTATATTAGTTTAGTTTCACATTGATAGTGTAAAAGAAACAAAAACCAAAAACAATGAAGGCAAAAACAAATGCTGACATCTATACCAATATTTGTTATTTTTGTCCTTCTGATAATAACTATTATAATTGGGATAAAGTGGTATCTAATGACAGTTTTGATTTCTATTTTTCTAATGACTAGTGATGTTGAACATTTTTTCATGTACTTGCTGGCCATTCTTTGAAAAAGAAATGCCTATTCAAGTCTTTTGTATATTTTCAAATTATTTGCTTTTTTGCCATTGAGTTGAGTTACTTACATATTCTGGGTATTAACACCTTTCAGATGTACAGTGTACAGATATTTTCTCCCAATTCTGTAGGTTGTCTCTTTACTCCATTATTTCCTTTGCTGTTAAAAGTTTTTTAGTTTATTGTAATCCCATCTGTTTTGCTTGCCTGTGTTTTTGAGGACTTCTTCAAAAGAATCCTCACCCAGACTAATGTCATGGAGCCTTCCCCTTAGGTTTTCTCTACTAGTTTTATTCTTTTTTTCTTATACTTAAATCTTTTTTTTTATTGTAAACAAATGGGATACATGTTGTTTCTCTGTTTGTACATGGCGTAAAGGCATACCATTTGTGTAATCATAAATTTACATAGGGTAATGTTGTCTGATTCATTCTGTTATTTTTTCCCTTCCCCCACCCCTCCCACCCCTCTTTTCCCTCTATACAGTCCTTCCTTCCTCCATTTTTGCCCCCCTCCCTAACCCTAACTCTAACCCTAACACTAACCCCTCCCACCCCCCATTATGTGTCATCATCCACTTATTAGCGATATCATTCGTCCTTTGGTTTTTTGAGATTGGCTTATCTCACTTAGCATGATATTCTCCAATTTCATCCATTTGCCTGCAAATGCCATGATTTTATCATTCTTTATGGCTGAGTAATATATATACCACATTTTCTTTATCCATTCATCAATTAAAGGACATCTAGTTGGTTCCACAATCTGGCTATTGTGAATTGAGCAGCTATGAACATTGATGTGACTGTATCTTTGTAGTATGCTGATTTTAAGTCCTTTGGGTATAGGCCAAGGAGTGGAATAGCTGGGTCAAATGGTGGTTCCATTCCAAGTTTTCTAAGGAATCTCCACACTGCTTTCCAGAGTGGCTGCACTAATTTGCAGCCCCACTAGCGATGTATGAGTGCACATTTCCCCCCACATCCTCACCAACACCTGTTGTTGCTTGTATTCTTGATAATCGCCATTCTAATTGGGGTGAGATGAAATTTTAGGGTGGTTTTGATTTGCATTTCTCTTATTACTAGAGATGTTGAACATTTTTCCATATGTTTGTTGATTGCTTGTAGATCTTCTTCTGTGAAGTATCTATTCATTTCCTTAGCCCATTTGTCGATTGGATTATTTGCATTCTTGGTGTAGAGTTTTTTGAGTTCTTTATAGATTCTGGAGATTAGTGCTCTATCTGAAGTATGATTGGCAAAGATTTTCTCCCACTCTGTAGGCTCTTTCTTCGCATTGCTGGTAGTTTCCTTTGCTGAGAGAAAGCTTTTTAGTTTGAATCTATCCCAGTTATTGATTCTTGCTTTTATTTCTTGGGCTATGGGAGTCCTGTTGAGGAAGTCTGGTCCTAAGCCGACATGTTGAAGCTCTGGACCTACTTTTTCTTCTATAATCTGCCGGGTCTCTGGTCTGATTCCGAGGACATTAATCCATTTTGAGTTTAGTTTAGTGCATGGTGAGAGATATGGGTTTAGTTTCATTCTGTTGCATATGGATTTCCAATTCTCCCAGCACCATTTGTTGAAGAGGCTATCTTTTCTCCATTGCATATTTTTGGACCCTTGGTATAGTATGAGAAAATTGTATTTATTTGGATTTTTGTCCATGTCCTCTATTCTGTACCATTCATCTGCCTTTCTCTTTTGGCACAAATACCATGCCGTTTTTGTTACTATTGCTTTGTAGTAGAGTTGAAGATCTGGTATTGCGATACCCCTGCTTCGCTCTTTCTGCTAAGGATTGCTTTAGCTATTCTGGGTTTCTGATTCTTCCAGATGAATTTCATAATTGCTTGCTCTATTTCTGTAAGGTATGTCATTGGGATTTTAATTAGAATTGCATTGAATCTGTATAGTACTTTTGGAAGTATGGCCATTTTGACAATATTAATTCTTCCTATCCAAGAACACGGGAGATCTTTCCATCTTCTAAGGTTTTCTTTAATTTCTTTCTTTAGTGTTCTGTAGTTCTCATTGTAGAGGTCTTTCACCTCTTTTGTGAGATTGATTCCCAAGTATTTTATTTTTTTCGAGGCTATTGTGAATGGGGTAGTTTTCCTAATTATTCTTTCCAAAGATTCATCAATTATGTATAAAAATGCCTTAGATTTATGTGCATTGATCTTATATCCCACTACTTTACTGAATTCACTTACGAGTTCTAAAAGTTTTCTGGTGGATATTCCTGGTTCCTCTAAGTATATAATCATATCATCAGCAAATAGGGATAGTTTGAGTTCTTTTCCTATTCGTATCCCTTTAATTTCTTTGGTCTGTCTAATTGCTCTGGCTAGAGTTTCAAGGACGATATTGAATAGAAGTGGTGAAAGAGGGCATCCCTGCCTTGTTTCGCTTTTTAGGGGGAATGCTTTCAGTTTTTCACCACGTACAATGATATTGGCCATGGGCTTAGTGTAGATGACCTTTACAATGTTAAGGAATATTCCCACTATCCCTATTTTTTCTAGTGTTTTGAGCATGAAGGGGTGCTGTATTTTATCAAATGCTTTTTCTGCATCTATCGAAATAATCATGTGATTCTTAATTTTAAATCTGTTGATATGGCGAATGACATTTATTGATTTCCTGATGTTGAACCAACCTTGCATCCCTGGGATGAAACCCACTTGATCATGGTGCACTATCTTTTTAATATGCTTTTGTATGCGATTTGCTAAAATTTTGTTGAGAATTTTTGCATCAATGTTCATTAAGGATATTGGTCTGAAATTTTCTTTCCTCGATGTGTCTCTGTCTGGTTTAGGTATCAGGGTAATATTGGCTTCGTAGAATGAGTTTAGGAGGGTTCCCTCCTCTTCTATTTTCTAGAATACTTTGAGAAGTATTGGAATGAGCTCTTCTTTAAAGGTTTTGTAGAACTTGGCTGAGAACCCATCTGGTCCTGGACTTTTCTTTGTTGGTAGGCTTTTGATGACTTCTTCTATTTCATTACTTGAAATTGGTCTAGTTAAATTGTGTATGTCCTCCTCGTTCAGTTTAGGTAATTCATATGTCTCTAGAAACCTGTTGATGTCTTCGAAATTTTCTATTTTGTTGGAGTATAGATTTTCAAAATAGCTTCTAATTATGTTTTGTATTTCAATCGTGTCTGTTGTGATATTTCCTTGTTCATTCCGAATTTTAGTGATTTGGGTTTTCTCTCGTCTTCTCTTTGTTAGTGTTGCGAGGGGTTTATCAATTTTGTTCATTTTATCAAAGAACCAACTATTTATTTTGTCAATTTTTTGTATTGTTTCTTTTGTTTCAATTTCATTGATTTCAGCTCTGAGTTTAACTATTTCCTGTCTTCTACTACTTTTGGTGTTGGTCTGTTCTTCTTTTTCTAGGACTTTGAGCTGTAGTGTTAGGTCGTTTATTTGTTGAGTTTTACTTCTTTTATTGAATGCACTCCATGAAATAAATTTTCCTCTAAGTACTGCTTTCATAGTGTCCCGGAGATTTTGATATGATGTTTCTTTGTTCTCATTTAACTCTAAGAATTTTTTAATTTCCTTCCTAATATCTTCTGTTATCCATTCATCATATAATAGCATATTGTTTAATCTCCAGGTGTTCGAGTAGTTTCTGTTTTTTACTCTTTCATTTTTTTCTAACCTCAATCCATTATGATCTGATATAACACACGGTAGTGTCTCTATCTTCTTGTATTTGCTAACATCAGCTTTGTGGCATAATATATGGTCTATTTTAGAGAAGGATCCATGTGCTGTTGAGAAGAAAGTGTATTCACTCTTGGTTGGATGGTATATTCTATAAATGTCCGTTAAGTCTAAATTATTGATTGTGTTATTGAGATCTATGGTGTCTTTGTTCAGTTTTTGTTTGGAAGATCAGTCCAGTGGTGAGAGAGGCGTGTTAAAATCACCTAGTATTATTGTGTTATGGTCCATTTGGTTTCTGAAATTGAGAAGGATTTGTTTGACATACATGGATGAGCCACTGTTTGGGGCATAGATGTTTATGATTGTTATATCTTGCTGATTTATGCTTCCCTTCTGCAGTATGAAATGTCCTTCTTTATTCCTTGTGACTAACTTTGGCTTGATGTCCACATTATCTGAAATGAGAATGGATACTCCAGCTTTTTTGCTGAGTCCATGTGCATGGTATGTTTTTCCCCATCCTTTCACCTTTAGTCTATGGGTATCTCTTTCTATGAGTTGAGTCTCTTGCAGGCAACATATTGTTGGATCTTTCTTTTTAATCCAATGTGCCAGTCTATGTCTTTTGATTGATGAATTCATGCCATTAACATTCAGGGTTATTATTGAGATATGATTTGTATTTCCGGTCATTTGGTTCATTTATTTTATTTATTTATTTATTTTTTTGACACGACTTGGTTCCTCCTTGATTTGACAATTTCTTTAGGATAATTCCTCCCTTTGCTGATTTGCTTCTTTGTTTTTCATCTCTTCCTCATGGAATATTTTGCTGAGAATGTTCTGTAATGCTGGCTTTCTTTTTGTAAATTCTTTTAGCTTTTGTTTATCATGGAATGATTTTATTTCATCGTCAAATCTGAAGGTAAGTTTTGCTGGGTATAAGATTCTTGGTTGGCATCCATTTTCTTTCAGGGCTTGAAAAATGTTGTTCTAGGCCCTTCTAGCTTTGAGGGTCTGGATTGAAAAATGTGCTGATATCTGTATTGGTTTCCCCCTGAATGTAATTTGGTTCTTTTCTCTCACAGCCTTTAAAATTTTGTCTTTATTTTGTGTGTTAGGTATTTTCATAATAATGTGCCTTGGTGTGGGTCTGTTGTAATTTTGTGTATTTGGAGTCCTATAAGCCTCTTGAACTTGATTTTCCATTTCATTCTTCAGATTTGGGAAATTTTCTGATATTATTTCATTGAATAGATTGTTCATTCCTTTTGGTTTGTTTCTCTAAGCCTTTCTCAATCCCAATAATTCTTAAATTTGGCCTTTTCATGATATCACATAGTTCTTGTAGATTCTGTTCATGATTTCTTACGATCTTCTCTGTTTGTTCAACTTTGTTTTCAAGGTTAAATATTTTGTCTTCAATGTCTGAGGTTCTGTCTTCCAGGTGTTCTATCCTATTGGTTATGCTTTCTATGGAGTTCTCAATTTGGTTTATTGTTTCCTTCATTTCAAGGATTTCTGTTTGGCTTTTTTTCAATATCTCTAACTCTTTATTGAAATGGTCTTTTGCTTCCTGTATTTGCTCTTTTATCTGTCGATTGGTGCGTTCATTCAATGCCTGCATTTGCTCTCTCATTTCATCGTTTGCTTCCCTTATCATGTTAATTATATACATTCTGAACTCCCTTTCTGACATTTCTTCTGCCATGCTGTCATTGGATTTCATTGATGTAACATCTAGATTTGTTTGAGGCATTTTCTTCCCTTGTTTTCTCATGTCGTTCAGGTATCAGTGGACTGCTGAGATGTTGCAGATTTCCTCTATTGACTTATAATGTCCCTGAAGATTGCTAGTGTATCCCCTCTTATCCTTCAGTAACCTGAAGTCTTGGAGGAAGTTGATAATGCAGTGCTTCCCGAGGAAGCTGCCTCTCTAGGGGTGGTGGCCTTCAGGTGGGGTATAATCCCTGCTAGTGGGCAGAGGTGCCTCCACTTGTTGACCAATGGTCATCCAAAGGGGAACTAGGCTGCGGGCTGAGGCAAGGCCTGTTTGTGCCTGTGTCTCTGGTTTTACCGTCCTTGTGGGAAAACCTCACCCAGCAGGGAAGACTCACCAGATTGGGAGGTCTCGCTGGTCAGTTCCCCTCCTAGAGGTTCCCCTCAATGTACAAATACTGCTTGGCCTGGGCTGCCTTCCTCTGCAATGTTCCCAGGGTCCTGGACCTACCTCCTGGGCCTGGGAGCCTCATCCTTTGTAGATGAGGCTGCCCCTCCTCAGAGAATCTGCCTGCAGTCCTGGAACCTTTGCTCCGTCCCTATCTGTGTCTCTGTGTAGCTCTTCCACCAAGAAGCTGCCTAGGTTTTGGGATCCTGCTCTGAACCTAATCGCCTGGCTATGCGGCCCCTCCTCTGAGCAGCCACCTGGAGCCCCGTACAGTTGCTGAGTCCTAGCGACCTGCCACACTCCTCTTCCTCTGGACAGCCGGCCGGTGTTCCATTGCAGTCACTAGGAGTCCAAGCAACTCACTGCGTGCCTCCTCCTCCCACCAACTGCCTGTAGCCCTGGGCAGTCGCTCCAAGTCCAAGTGACCTGCCCCGTTCCTCCTCCTCCTCCAGGCAGCCCCCCGGGTGTTCAGGAGTGGTCGCTCTGAGTCCAAATGACCTGCCGCACGCCTCCTCTGGGCAGCTGCCTGGAGCTCTGGTGTGGCCACTCTGAGACCAAGCGACCCACCGCGCTCCTCCTCCTCCTCCTCCTCCGGGCAGGCCCCGGTGTTTAGGAGCGGTTGCTTTGAGTCCAAACAACTCACCACTCGCCTCCTCCTCTGGGCAGCTGCCCGGAACCCCAGGGGTTGCTCCGAGTCCAAGCACTGTGCTGAGCGGCCTCCTCTACAATGCTCCCTGTTATCCGAGTTCACTGCTCCAGCGGGGGGAGGGGTGTCTCGTTGAGCAACTCTACTTCACAAAGTTCCCTGAGTTCCGGGACTACTGCCCCATCCAGGATGCCTCCCCAAAAGGAGAGATTCACCCGGTGGCTTTGAGTTTGTCCCAAGTCTCTCAATATCTCCTCTTTTGAATCCTGAGTCCTGGAGCAACATGAAATGCAGCCACCCTCTAGTCTACCATCTTGAAACCTCCCCTTATACGTAAATCTTTAAACCATTTTGAGTTGATTTCTGCATATGGTGCAAGATAGGAAACTGGTTTTATTGTCGTCCACATGGATCTTCAGTTATTCCAGCATCATTTATAGTAGAGCCTATCCTTTCTCTTGTGGATTCTTAGCATCTCTATCAAAAATCAGTTCAATGTAAGTGAATGGATTTATTTCTGTGTTTTAGATAAATAGATATAGATACAAATATGTAATTTTAATGAAATAATGATACAATTTAGTAGTTATAATTAACATTTAGGTAGATAGTATAATACCTTCCCCATAATAATGCTAACTAAATATTAATAAAATGGGGTCTTGTTTTATTTATTTATTTATTTTTGCTATCAAACTTACTTTAAATGGACTCTACTCCACCCAAAATGGAATCAAACTCTTCCTTTGGAATGTTAACAAAGGGAACCCAAGAATGTGTTATTAAAAATCTGTCATTTCTGTATAAAGGTCACTCTGAGATGTAGAGAAAGGGACCTGGATAGTGACCAATTTGTAGGACTATATGGATTTCTAAGCAGGCAGTTTTTTTTACCTAAGGAAAGTCTATTTTTTTCTATGATAGGTATCTTTCCATAATGTAGTAGTCTTCATTTTCAATGTTCTTTGCAGGATGACTATAGGCCTAGCCAGTTCTCTGTAGTTCTCCATGGCTCCTCTAAAGAAAGGAATACATACAGATTTTTCTTTTTCTTTCTTTTTTTTTTTCTGGAGGGGGATTATTCTAATGAGAATCTTTTGGGGAAAATTATGCTAATGTTCTAATACTTGATTCAGTACATTACATATGCTTGTCCAGGGGCAAAACCTTGACATTTGGAGTTATGTTTTGCTTCACAGCATAATAAAATCATTCATGGTCCCAAATTGTGGAAATGTAACAATGTCATACAGCCTTCCCTGGAAGGAAACAGTGGTGCCCAGCTCCTCTAAGGGCAAGGAACATTTTTTTAAACTCTTCTCATTTTCTGCCAAGTCTTTCATTGTGCTATTAAGTTAGCTAAAGAATTAAAAGGAAACTTTTAGTGACAGATAAATTGAAACAGAGATGATAAGTTTTAAAAGAAATAATTTAAGACATAATCTTGAAGCCCAGTCAATTCATAGAGGAATAAAAATGAAGAAACCCAGGAGCTATGGCCTTGCCTTAAAGAAAAAGAGAATGCAGGGCTAGCTATGTTGTGTTATCAACAGTCAAAAAATAAAACTTATCACGTCATGCAAGAAATTTGGGAGGAGCTTGGGAAGGTGAAGGAAGACCAATTTTTAAAAATCTTTTATAGTAGAAAAACAAATGCTACTGTCTGACATTTAAAAGTGATATTAAGAAATTACTAATGACTAGTATTTTTTTCATTTTTACCCATAATATTATTTCTTAAATCAAAAAAGAATATTCCAATAACACATGGTAGCACATGCCTGTAATTCCAGGTACTCAGGAGGCTGAAACAGGAGGATCACAAATTTAAGGTCTGCCTTAGCAACATAGCAAAATCCTTTTGCAAAGAAAAAAAATATATATAAAAGGGCTGAGGGCTGAGGGCTAGCTCAGTGGTAGAGTGAGTGACACTGGATTCAATCCCCATTACTGAGAGAGAGAGAGAGAGAGAGAGGAAAGAAAAGAACAAAAAAGAGAGGAATGTGTCATAAAATAATGTCTTTTTAGAGAAGCAATACTTATTTGAAGTTTGACAAGCCCTTTGGTTTCTCATTAGCATACTTTTTTCTTATGAGAGTCAAGTAGAAAAGAAATTCCCTCTTCGTCTTTATATTTGCATTTGTGCAGAAAAAGACTTCTGAAATGATATAAAACCAGTATTAATAATGGCTTTAGGGGATATAAGAATGGTGAACTCTTACAAGACAGGTGGATATGAATGGAGGACAGCTTTTATTTTTTAATTTTTTAAATTTTCTATACTGTTTGAATGTTTTAATTTTATACACACTTGGTATGTATGTGTTAATAGAAATAACCTGATCTGAGAGCTCATAGCTGCTTTTTACTCTTATCTTTGTGTATTACGCATATACCAATATATGTCACTTTGGGATACTTTTTTTAGATAAATATATGAAAATATAGCATATAATATAAAGTAAAATTAAGACTGAAACTAACATTAAGTAATAAAATAAATATTCAAAAGTTTATAATAAAAAGTAGACAGTAAAATAGATCTTATATGGTCAGAGGGAAAAAGTGAGAAACAACATTCTTTAATGTATTATCTTTTGTATATATATATAATACATATTTTATACAGTAGCTACATGCATAAAATCTATACAACTTGTATGTCATGATATATTAGGTATATAAGAATTTTAAATAATATTTAAAATACTTGAATAAAATGACCTAAGTGCATAAATATATATAGCAAAAATATGCAGAGATATGATTGGAATATACTAAAATTCAAAATAGGATAAGAGAAATTAAGGCAAAAGAAAACTAAATCTCTAAGGATTAAAAGATTTAAAAGAGTGAAGAATTAAGATAAGCCAAACAAATAAAATAAAAAAATTTACACAAAAAAGAGCATTAAATATTTATATAAGGAAAATGTAAGTTTTCAAATTGAAATGGAAAAGTGTTTTAAAAAATACTAATAAATGTAAAGAAAAGATTAGAGCAAAAGATTATGCTAATGTGACTGCATGACCAATGGGATCCTATAATATGTATAATCAGAAAAATGAGAGATTGCACTCTATTTATGTATGATTTATCAAAATGTATATATGCATTCTACTGCCATGTACAACTAAGTAGAAAAATAAAGTAAAAAATTAAACGATTATGCTAATGAAAAGCATGCTGACAAGTACTGAAATAATGGAATGACAGAAAGGAAGATGGTTGGATAAAATGCAAGAAATAATACAAAAAATAAAGTGTCCAGAATTGCACTGATGCTAACAAGTTTGAGAAGGAACAGGATCCCAAATACCTGAAGTTTGCAGGTTTGGATGATACACATGCCAACTGTTTGCCTCCTATACTGATAAAAAGTAAGAACAAATTTCATCTTGACACTTTATTTTTTTGTATCCCAGTTAGTCCAACAAACAAACATAAAGAAGAAAAAATTTAAAGCAAAAGCTAAAACAATGAAAACAAATGATGTTCCTGTGCTACTTTTTGAAGCCCTGATTCAGGTTCTAATCCATATTGTCAGTAGAGAAGAAAAAAACGGAAACATTCAAGAAAAATGAGTATTTTACTAGTCAATAGGATAGTGAAATATTGCAAAATGTAAATATTTTAAATCAAAAGGAAAATGAGATAATTATAATAACATTGAAAAATAAACTGAATTGCTAAGTATTGAATAGTGGTAAAAAATAAATGCACAAAAATAAACAGGATACAGGTGGTTGTAAGCAAAACATTAAATGAGGCAGCTGGGCAATATCCAAATTTTAACAGCTTGATAATATGAAATACAAAATGAATGTGTTATTTTCTCTTATTTCTATGGAGGTTAGTGGAAGCCCTGGGCATGGGGCTATGTGGATCAACTGAGCAGGAGGACAGAGCTCAGTTTCTTGAAATAAAGGGGTGAGGATGAGCAGCACAAATCACAGCATGGAAAATCTAAGATGCATGAGAATTAGAGTTTGCAAGGATGGGATTTTCAACAGTTGGAGTCCCAAATACCAGTAACCACAGAAGGATTTGAAAAACAGAACTGTCTCCTGGCAGCTGTTATTAAATTGCTTGCTTTTTGATAGGAAATGGAACAATTTGTCTTTCTCAATTTGAAAACACACACGCACACACACACACACACACACACACACACACACACAAAGAGAGATCACCAATGATTTGAAGACTCTTACTAAACACTCAGTGCTTTATGGGTATTGGCTCATTTTGTACTCACTTTAACCCGGAGGTGGTAGACTTCATTGCTTTCTCCACATCACAGATGAAGAAAATGAGTCATAAACAGGTTAAATGACTTGTCCAGGGGCATAGAATTAGTGAAGGCAGAAACATGTTGCAAACAAATCCATACAGTGTATGCTGAAGTCTCTACTCGTCATGTCAAAGTGGTCCATAATGCTGAGGTTCCAAACCAGACACTTCCTGTAAGCAACAAATCATTCAAACAGAGATTTATAGGTAAGAATTTGAAGATCCCTCCACTCTGTTATCTTTCCTAAAACTCCAAACTAACAGGGGACCTGCTCCTGTTTCTAATCAAAGATAAGAAGGTGTTAGATAACTTCTTAAGAATATTTATACTAAGACTTTGGTCAAAATATGCAGAAGATTTAATTTTTGTGCTTTCTCCCCCTACCCCAGATTCTTTCTTCCTCATGGAGAGGTAAATATACACCTCTCCAGGGCACAAGGTCATGGCTGGACATAGCAGAGAGCAGCTCTCAGCAAGTGGGAGTTGCTTGCCTCTTTAAGAGACTAAGTAATCCCAGTGGCTCAGGAGGCTGAGACAGGAGGATTGCAAGTTCAAATCCTGCCTCAGCATCTTAGCGAGACTGTGTCTCAAAACACAAAATAAAATGTGCTGGGGCTGTGTCGCAGTGGTTAAGTGCTCTTGTTTTCAATTTCTGGCATTAAAAAAAAAAAAAAAAAAAAGCTTAAGAACAGAAGGTCAGTTTCCATCTTCACTTGACATCTTCCAAACCCTTAGAGAGAGTTTGGTAAATTATTCAGGTTGGAAAACCTTCAGTAATATAGTGGCTCATTTCATTTCAGATTGGCACGTCCATGGTTAGAAGTCTTTTGTCCAATACTTATCCAACTCATTGGCAGAGAAGATGGATGTGTCCCTCTATGGGGAAGTGAGTTTGCTTTTTGCCTTAACTGCTGCTTTCTTGACCTGCTGGCAGGGTGTTAATTGACTGCTGTCTCTGCAAACTTTCATGCCCTACTCACTTACCCATGCTTATGTTTAATGAGGTGTGTGAAGGCAAAGCAAGGAGAAACACATTGCATAGGAAACTAAGCAGAAGATGCAGCACAGGAAGAGGTTTTTAAGTTCTGGTTCATCATCACATCTCTTAATCACAGTTTTCAGTATCCCATGCCACCATGACCCATGAGATAAAGTTCTAATTCTTTCTTGGACTTCTGTGGCCACATGAGGCCTTTTATGATTAGCTGCTGTCCTTTCTCTTATACCTTTTAATGATTAAAATTTTTTTTACAAGTGTATTACCAGCCAGATTGGTATCTTTATTCTCTGAATCCTCCACAATATGCCTCTTCTCTGCCTTCACCCTCTTTGTTTGAGAAGCTACTGTGGCATTTATTTCATCTGTCTTTTGCTTGTGATATTGTAAATGCAGTATCTCATTCCCAGGTAAAGGCCTCACACCTAATAGAAGACCAACTTATTCAAGACAAGAGAGTCCCGCCCTGGGCCTACCTATGTGCTCTTATTTGGAAAAATGTTCCCCAAAAACTCTAGTGTTAAAAGCTTGGTCCCTAGCCTGTGGCACTATTAGAGGATAGTAGAACCCTTGGGTGGTGGGGTCTTGTAGGAGGGATTTAGGTCTCTTGGGGAGCACCTTTGAAGGAGATGTGGGGACCCAACCCATTCCTCTCTCTCTTTGCTTCTTGACAGCCATGAAGTGAACAGACTTTCTCTGTCACATACTCCCACCAGTACTGTGCCACCACTTGTTGCCCAAAGCAACAAGGCAAAATGATCAGGCACTGAAACTGCTGAAACTACTAGCTAAAATAAGTTTTTCTGTTTTTAAGTGGATTGTCTCAGGTATTTTGTAACAGTGACAGAAAGTTGACTAACATAATGTACCTATGTTTCAGGACTAGCAATACTCCATAAATGCAATTAGTAATTCTTCTTGCCAAGGCCAGTGGTGGAGAAATGAGCACTTTAAGTTGCTCAGATGGAGATGGGTGCTTCAATCCCTCCTACTTACCATAAGGAACTAAGGAAACTAAGCTGTCTATGGAGAGCTGGGTCTCCAACCAGGAGATCAAACTGTGCTCTCTAGCTGTAGCCCTCCTCCCATTTCTGGGCCCTAAGTGGCACATTAAACCCAAACACCTGTACAGAATACTTGCTTCGATATTAGAATGCTTTCCACTTTTACAAGAGTGTTATAGGACACTCAGAATTGGTGTCAAACCATACTCAGAGCATCCCAGCATCGTCACCTTCTCCCTCTCACTCTCCTCCTTCTTCCTCCTCCTCCTCCTCCTCTTTTTCCTCTTACTCCTCCTCCTCCCTCTTTTTTTTTTTTTTTCATAAGCATGACTTTCTTGTTCTGTTAAAAGAAATTGCTGACCTTATATTTGGCAGAGCGATGGGACACATTCCCTTAACTACTTTACCTTTTCACCTGGCATCCACTATCAGTAAATCATTCCAATTTTCCTCTCCTTTTCATCATTACTTGGAATTGTCACACTTAAATTTTTTTTGTCAACTTGCTGATGTGAAATAATATTATATATGGTTCTAATTTTAATTTCTCTAATTATCATTGTAATTGAGCATCTTTTGTATCCTTTTTAACCATTTCATTTTTCTTCTTTTTTTTTTGTGAATTCTCAAGATGTTCTTGGTCCTTCTCTCTGCCATGAAATCCTTCCTTCCATTTGCAGAGTAGCTTAACCCCCAAGCCTTGGAGGTTTCCTCCTGTTTTTCTTATTAAGACTCAAGCCCGTTAATGTCTTTCTCTATGTGTCTTTGCATCAGGTCATTTATTCTTTCCCTCCTCTTATCCATTCTACCTACATGTAGTGCTTAGAATAGTTAAGATCATAGAGACAGAAAATGGAATGGTGGTTGCTAGAGATAAGGGTAAGAAAAATGGGAAAAGAGTATTTAGTGTATATAGTTTCAGTGTTCTAAGATGAAAAGAATTATGGAGATAGATGGTGGTGTTGGTTAGACATAATGACTGTATTTAATACCACTGAACTTAAAATGGTTAAGATGGTAAATTTTATGTCATGTACATGTTACTACAATTAAAAAGGATTGGAAATATCTCAGTAGAGGGACTTAAAAGGCCTTAAAAAATGCAGATTGAAAGACTCACAGCCAAGAGGAATCTAAGGAGACATGACAGCTCAATATTCCGTGGTATCCTGGAGGGGATACTTGAACAGAAAAGGAACACTGGGTAAAAATGAAGGAAATTTGAGTAATGTGTAGACTTTACTTAAAAAATAAAAGAATGAACCTATTAATGCCTAGAAATTTGCCTCACTTCTATCTCTCTGGCAGAACAGTAGGTCTCTTGCCCCGGGAGCTGAAGTTTCTCTTATAATCATTTATAGAGGAATTGGAAAGGTGATAAGGGCTGGAGAATGGAGGTCCCTGGTGTGGCCAGAACTAAATAGTGCTGCTGTTCTTATTAGAATAGAGAAGGGACAAGGATCCATGAAACATGAAATGATTAATCATGAAATGACCTTGTATTTCAATCAGCAATTCTTTCTCGCCTCAATCTAAATAGGGTTTTCTGAAGCAGATGATTTAATAAAGTATGCAATAGAAAACAGAAATTTTTGGAGCTGAGCAGAGCAAGGACTGGAATGTTTTAATCAGCATGTAAGGTTTTTTTGTTTTCCTTCTTTCAGGGTATCCAGTGATGTAGCTCATCTGCAGGATAAGTGAACAGACCCCTGGAAAGAATATATAACCTTTCTTTTTTTCTCATTCCTTTTTGGATCTGGGTTACCTTTCACTGATATTTATGAGAGAAGTTAGAACACTTAGCCAGAAAATCTAAGTCAATAAACATATGAAGAATCTGGAAAGTGGGTGCATCAAGGAGGAAGATTAAGAGGGACAAAGGGCCAGATGGTGAGGTCAGGGAGGGATGTTGGGAGCATGACATGGATGCTGTTCTGGGGCAGCTGTGGGCTCTGGAGTTTCTGCAGTGAAGGTCCCATGGATTCATCCAAATACAGCTGGGGGATATTATTTAGATCCCCTTGGTGTTACTTGAAAGGAGAATATAAAATTGCTTTTGTAATTACTTTAAACTGTTTGTGACTTTGGAAAAGGAAGCTCCTGTAGGAGTTTAACCTTTGTTATGATTACATATTTATCCTAAGCTTACATCACCCAGGACTTCTTGAAGATTCTACCTTCATGTCTTTGAAATGTAGAAACTAAATTATGACTTTTGGTCAAGGTGTGACAATAGGGTCATTCAAGTTGAATCTGTATTCTCTCACATTTGGGTCACAGTGTGATATAGTGGAATAGCACTATATTTTGATTTCAAAAACAAACATTCTTCTGAGGTCTGATTATAGCTATTAACTTATGAGATAATTTTAATCTTTCTGAAGATGTCTTTGCCTGTGTAACATGCCACTAATTAATGACTTTTTCCCTACCAGTCTATAGGGTTGTTGTGAAGATCAACAACTGAAAATGTTTATGTGAACCTGAAAACTACACAGAAGTTTCTGAATGTAAGGCTAATTGCTCCTTCCATAATTAGTAGGGGTGACAGTGCCTTGCAACTTGTGGAGGCTATGGAACTAATGAAGAAAGGTATATACTGGTAGACTGTAACTGTTTTATCTTCCAGTCGATGCTGCACAAACTGATTAGACCACAGGAAAAACAGAAAAAAGAAAATCTTCTATATACAATAGTATTTTGTGTCCTGGGTTTGGAAGTTTATTACATGAGAGAATTCTGTCCACATTTATGAGGAGACTTGGTAAAAGCTTCACCCTCCCATTTAGATGGTTTTGTACTCAGAGGACTGCTGTAAATTACCACAGATGACAAAGGACCAGTATGAAGCATGGACTCACGCAGTTGCCCCCCACTGTAAGCATCTTCTCCCTGTCGGCAAATGTTTTTCCAGAGGATGAGGGGAACGCAAAGTGAGGAAGACAAACCATCCTGTCAGGGAGGAATATGACAAGTGTGAGATTGCTTTATTTAAAGAGAAAACCTGCCTTGTTGGAGGCATCTCATGTTCTTGGGACATAGACAAGATAAGCACACAGGCTCTCTTGCCATTATATTACTGGAATGAGAAATGCAATGTTTCTTTTGAGTGATAATTTGGGCCAGCAGGTGTGTTTGCACACAGATAAACAGAAAGCCTGGAGAGGGGCATAGGAAATAGGGGAAGAGAATTTCAAATGGAGCAAAAGAAGAATATAAAAAGTCCCAGATACCCTAACCCCTAAGGATGGAGACAACTGGTAAACCATGAAAACTATAAAACAGCAAGAAGCTGGCATGTCCAAATGAGCTCATGAGAACTGAATTACTTTCAGACTCTTGCTTACACACCACTTTGTGTTTCAAAATCCTTTGAGAAATTGATAAAAGGTATGGAAATGTTTCCTTATTAAAAAATGAAGATATTCATGCAGACAGAATATTTTGCATAAAAATTCAGAGAGTTTGAGGATTCTTAAGATCTAACTGTATACTTCCCTGGGTTTCTGTTGCTGATCTTTCTCATTTCTCATATCACATGGCATGATGTTGTATGATATATGATATGAGGGACTTCTCGAAGCATCCACTTGATTGGAAATATATCTCTAAAGTCCCTGAATACAGGAAGATGAGGACTTTATGGAGAGAGCTTACTCCAGGTAGTCATCTTTACAGCATCTCTATTGTTGATTCTTTTTCTTCACTAGGGGAGTATATCTTTAGAGGGCACAGAGACATTTATTGCTGTGTGATAGTCAAATATCAGGCATCAGTGTGGTGTGGAATTATAGTCACCTCTTGTAGTCTGTTCAGTTTATGGTACAAAAGTACCATAAACTGGGTAGTTTAAATAATCATTTGTTTATCAGAAGCTCTGGAACAAGAACTACTGAGATATCTCTGGTTCTCCTAGTTTTTTTTTAATTTTTTAGTTGTATATGGATATAGCACCTTTATTTTATTTACTTTTATGTGGTGCTGAGGATCAAACCTAGCACCTCACATATGCTAGACAAGCACACTATCACTGAACTACAACTATAACCCTCTCCTGGTTTTCTGTAGCTCTACTGCATGCCTTTAATGGTGAGAGGGTGGTCTCAGAGGAACTATTTCTTTAGACCATAGTCCTGAAAAACCTCAAAGCCACCATTCACATTAAAACCTGTCTGAATGTCCCTAAAATTGTGCCACTGATAGTCTCCAGGAATGTCTATGGAAGCCCTGTATTTGGGGTCCAGGGATGTTCTTTTCTTTAACAGAAGTGCTATGGACTGAATACATATATCATTTCTTAAGACCCTCATCCCTAATGTGATGGTAATAAGAGGTGGGGCCTTACTAATTAGGTAATGAAGATGGAACCCTTATTAAAAAAATAGTACCCTTATAAATTAGACTGCAGAGGGCTCTGTTATCTTCCCACCATGTAAGAATATGATGAAAACATCACTTTTTATGAACTAGAAAATAGGCCTCCAACAAACCCTATTTCTGCTGGTGCCTTGATCTTGGACTTCCTAGTCCTAAGTTGGAGTGGGTCAGCACATCACCACATAGTGACATTCATGCCAGAGGGTGGATTTTCCTATAATGAGCCCAAGAAAGAACTGCAAATAGAATGTTAGCACCCACAAGAAAGGAAATAGTTTGTATTAGAGCCAGTAGAATGGCCAAGTGCACTTGGTACTTGGGGTTTCCAGGGCTTTGCAGGTGCGTTACTGGATAAGAAAACCATGTAGAATACTTGGCACAAATGCAACTTGCTGGACATACATACTGGCTCCTTTCCTTTTTCCCAAAGTCCCTGTCAAAATACTGTCAGGATACACAAGGACCCTGTGCCAAATGGCTTCTGAGTGAGGTTAAGTTTCCAATTGTAGTGTTCTGCACAATGTCAATCAAAATCTGCTGGAAGATATTTCTTGTCTTTCTAATAAGTTTTCATAAAGCCAAATTCAAACCACAAGGTGAACAGCATTAACTCCTCATTACTTTTAACATTTGGATCACTTTGGGCCAATTTCATGACACAGGAGCAAAAACACTCCTCTCCAGAGGGGGCACTGTAGATTCCTGGAATTCCTAAGAGTTCATTGACTGTTTTCTGCTGCCACCAGAGGTAACTTCAACATCTGTTAGAACAGCTAGATTTGAGTTCTATTATTCAGGACCTCTTGGGGACAAGTGAAGACAAATGAACGCTTATTGACCACCTACTGTGTAAAGTTTATACTGCCAAACCTTGCCTCCCCAAAGTTGTTAGAAGATCATCTGTCAAAGGGTAATTCTCCATCATTTCTTTCAAAATAAATGCTCTAAACCTCTCTGTCCTCTCTTTGTTTAAAAGAATTTATTGGAATTCAAATCTACATGTCAGTTTAATTGTGGAGAATAATTTAGACTAGAAAATGCATTCTGAAGATGGGTGGGCAGCGTAGGTGTTTGTGACAGTGACATGGTTTTGTAAAGTGTCAGATTTATGTCAAGAGTCTGAGGTTGCAGAGCCTCCAGGTACCTATAGCAGTTTTCTGTTCCACAGAATGGATTTTATGTCCATTATCCATTGCCACCCAGAGAATAATAAAAGAGAGGAAGGAGTTACCCTAGCAACAGCTGGGCCACCAAATGCAAGGTTTCTTCTGAGAATGTCCAAAAGCACTGGACCATTGGCTGGTGTTTTACCTATACTGGACTTGCTGCTGAGTTACCATGGGCCCCATGTGCTTATCTATTCACTTAGACATTGAGAATATCTTAATGAATGCTCTAAATTCAAGATTTGAAGAAAGCATGACAAGCATCCCACCTTCTACGGTTTATAGTCTACAGGCATGGATGTGGATTGATGCAGGACAAGAGATTTGGAGGCAGAAGGGCTGCCAGAAGTGTAATGCAGTGGGAGATCTGAATCTCTGTCTAGGGGAGCAGGAGGTGATGCCTCAGAGAACCTCTGGTAGTTTATCCTTCAGCTTTGGATATGTTGCCCTTGTTCCTTGGATTGAAATACATATCTTTGACTACAAAGGAAAAGGAGAAGAATACAGGAGGAGAAAAGAGCACATTCCCAGGGTCAGTGATAACCTGAGAGTCTGCTGGAGAGAGGAGCCTTGTTGGAGAGAAGGTAGCTCAGAGTTGCAGCTTCTAACAGTAACATTAAATAGACTGAGATAGATGTTGTGGTTGACAACAGTAAGAACTTTTAAGTAGAAGTCTACTACCCGTTTGCAAGGCAGGGCAGATTTTAAATTTATTTTCTTCCTGAATGCTAAAAAGAGAAGATGGAATCTTATCTTTCTGCATTATTTTACATTAACAGCTGTGCCAAGGCATGATTCCAATAAAACCTGTCCAGATCCTACACTTTTAATTAATGTGATCATATTTATCTTAAATTGGTAAGATATGAATATTGGCTTCACTGGGCTATTGTAGGTAATAATTACATTCACAAAAGTGCCCATTATAAGGTCTGGCAAATAATACAGAATCAGAAAATGTGCTTCCTTCTTTCCTCCTTCCCTCTCCCTCTTTTTTTTTTTTTTTTCATCTCTACTTTTCCTTTCTTTGATTGTTTTGATGGCCAAGGGAGATATCAATCTAGCTAGGGCTTTTCACAAGAGAGCTGCTGAATTGATATCTACCAAAATCCATGCATTGAAATAACAGTGACAGGCTCTTTCAAATTTTTCAGCTCATTTTCACTCTCATGATTGTTGATGGTAAACTCTTGGAACTGAAATATGTTTCCCGACTGCATCTCCCCTCCTGTCACACATGGAGGCCCTTGTTTGCTGTGAGAACTTGTTTCTGAGTCTATTACTGAGAGAGCTGAAGCCGAGGTTGTAGAAAAACAAGTATAGACTATTTCCTTTGGAAAAAAAGAAAAAGGAGGTGTGTGGTAGTGAAGCCTCCAGAGGCCTGAGAACTCAGTTCATAAGCATAAGAGTTTTGACTTGAGCTCTTATTTTTGTTTGGGTTGCTGTGTAGCCCTCTGGTATCAGACTGTGTGATTCTCTAAGGCCTAGAAATAGAGAACAAAACTGAATTCTACCTAGGGAACAGGAACTGCTGACCAGAGAGCTTGCACTTTCAAGGGGGCACTTAATTAAACAAACCTTTGAAAAAATTGGGTGTTTCAAATGAATGAACTCTAACAATTTGGGATTCTTTCCAAGACAGCCACTGCCAGAATTGTTGTTTCTAAAACATAGGTCTGATTATGCTATGCCCATATGCACAAACCTACTTTAACTGTCCATTGCCTTCAATATAAAGTTTTAAATCTGTTTGCATAGATAAGTAAAACTCATGCATTTAAAGTTACTTCCAAGCATCTAAGACATATGAGTTAAGTACCAATTTTGACTTCCTGTTAACTTTCCTTGGGTCTCCAAGATCTCTGCGTAAAGCTGAAGCTAGGAATGAAGTGACTGGTGATTCTGAGAGAGAGCTTTCTGTAGCAGAGCACTGTTCCCTGTCACAATGTGTGTTTGACTTATGAGGGAGATCTGTGGGGAGCTCAAGTACTCTGCACAGTTGGTGTGAAGTTTTTAGTGCTCCAGAGAACTGGGACTGGTGCATGATATCACTCAGGTCACGCCTGAAAACAAGACTGACCAGTGAACTTGTGTCCAGGTCTCTGTTGCTAATTTCTGGCCTTCTGACCCCAAATTTATATTTGTATCTTTTCTTGCTCACATCTTCCTTTATTGAAGGGTAGTAAACTGTAAGCAGGAGAAGTCAAAACAGTCTTTGGGTTCTGATTTTCCAAAGACAGTACCAAAAACAAAAGATCCATTTTCCAGGCAGGATACTGGACTGTGGTTCCATTCAAGTTTTAGCTCAAAATGCATTTCATGGTGGAGATCATGGAGGATTTTAAGAACCAGGAAGAGGAGTGCAGAATTTAAGAGCCAGAAAGGGCTGTGAACCAAGTTAAGAATGGGTAGAAGAAAGAACAACTTTGTTTTCTCAGTTCATGTGGGACTTTCCTACTTTCTGGTAGGAAGCAGTGTTCTCCCATAGCAGTTTCCAAAATGGTTGTACACTCTCAGGAGTTTCTCAAGATCATCTGTTGTGAGATGAATAGAAAGCATTGGGACTTCTATTTCTTTATGTTCTCAAAAAAGAACCAGAATGAAACTTTACTAATATACATTTAGTACCTCTAAACTGAAAATCCAAAACTTTTTAAACACAGTCAAGACAAGTAGAAAATTCCACACCATGAAACACTTTTTATGCCCAAGATTATTTAAAATATTATATAAAATTACCATCAAGCTATGGGCAGATATACATAAAACAATAATAGAACTTTATGTTTGGACTTGGGACCCATCCCCAAGATATCTAATTAGATGTGACAAATATTTCAAAATCCCAAAACACATGAAATTCAAAATATTTCTTGTCCCATGAACTTTGGATAAGGAATATTCAAGCTGTGTTACATATATGGAATGACTCTGGTGTCGTGTCATATAGTCCCACCTCAAGGTTAGCCAATAAAATATAAGGGTTCTCAAAAGGAAGGGTTTGACAGTAGTGTCTTATACTTCATTAACTTTTGGTACATCATGATTATTTGCAACCTGTGTGTCTGGTTAATGAATATATCAATTATCTAGTTTTAAATAAACTAGTTTTTCCACAATGGGAAAATGTTTTTGCTTATTAACACACATTAATTACACATTATTAATGGGGTTCAGTGTGATATTTCCATACTCACATACAGCATGAATTGACCAATTTCAACCCTTCCTTCTCTCCCTCTGCATCCATCCCAGTCCCTAGTAATCACTATTTGACTAAGGGGTGGAATTTTCTGGTTAATGAGGGAGAATGCGTATTTTTTTCTATATCTGACTTATTTCACTTAACATAATGGTTTTTTAAATTCCTGCAAAGCAACTGAAAACTGAAGGTACCATACAGAATGCAAGTGGAAGAGAACAACCATAAAATGAATATGTAGATACTTACACTCTTAATGAGCTTCTTGTTATCCATATTAAAAAGTAAAAGAAGTGGCAATGTAAGAATATCTGAATAGAATTAGCCAAAGATAAAATCAAATTTATACAGAAGGTTATTTGAAAAGTCCTTTAAAATAATAGTATTTGAGGAAGCTTTGCCCTAAGTCTGTACTTTGCCTTTGAGTTTTAGTTAATGATAGTACAAAGCCAGCATATAAGAAAATATTTTAAAAATATTTTTAAACTTAGTATCTCAAAATTTATGTTTTATGTATGTTTTAAAGAGTCATAATGTATAATATAGAAATGCATTATACACATATACATTAAGTTTAAAAATATAAGTTATTTGGAAAAAATATTCAGATTATCTTGCTGATTATCAACTTATTTGAAGCTTATTGCTCTAGAAATTATGACCATCAGAAGAAAAACATATACCAATGTTAATGGTCTTAATTCTTGTTAGCCCAGGACTCTAAACCCCTGCTTTTCTACCTGGCATTTTAATGAAATAGTGAAGATTATTTTAATTGCTTCCCTCATAAGGAATTACAAGAACAGGTATGTCGTTGAGAAAATTCAGATTCTCTAAATGGATATATGGGATTCATTATGATGTTTTGTTACATTGAATTGTGTTTGGCATAGGACTTAATTCACTGCTCCATGCTAAGAGAAATGAATATATCTCACAGAAAAAAGGAACTTCCCCTGAGATAGGACAATTGTCCTCTTCCAAATAGGCTGTGGAGGAGTGAGACCTTGGTGAAGTCCTGATGTTTTCCAAACATGATAATTTTTCTGGAGACTGTTGCAGTTGGGAGAAGAGGGAATAACAAGCTCCACTGTGGACGGAGGAAGGTACTAGGGCTAGCAACAATCTAGATGAACCTGAACTATGGAGTGAGTTCAGAACTATTCATTTTAATCAAGGGAGGGACAATGGAACTCAGAATTACAGAGTGTTTTGTAGTAACATTAGCCTGATGTGCTTGTTCAGCCATAAAGGCCAGTAAAATGTGAGATGTTATCAAGAGGAAGATCGGAAACTACTTCTGTCTTTAAATCTAGAGTCAGCAAATCTTTGATTGAATGCCTGATATATATCTCTCTATTGTAAGTAAGGTCTACCCAGTGCAATTTAAAATAGATTTAGATATTTGTCAAGATACATCAAGCTGGAAAAATTAAAAGGTTCAGAGAGTTGGAAAACTTCAGGAAAATAACAAGTAATATGATCATTGAAAACCACCCAAAGAAGAGAGGATGTAAATAATTATAATTCCTTAGAAAAGTGAAGGAAGAAGAGAGGTAGGAGGTAGCTTATAAGATATGAGGACACAATGCTCAAGGAGCGATGGAAGCCAGTTGACCCAATTATGTTTATGTGAGTACAAAGATAGTTTATCCAAACCCCAAATTAATATTGAAAGGGTAGGGTATCAACAGCAAGACTTCAACCCTACATCCCAGGAAGATATGATAACATTTCCCTCATCTTTTCCTCCTCCCAAAGGCTGCTTCTTTCTTATTTAGTCCCCTTCATATCTCAGAAGTATTCTGCTTCCAGCTGGGATTTGGTTGAGAAAAGGCAAGTACTGTAAATTCCAACCAGGAATGTGTTTCTTATGGAAAATAATATTATTGGACTTCCCACAAGAATGATAGGGGAAGCTTCTAAGAAATCAGCATGTAACATAATAAGCAAAAATCTCCACCGATTACCTCAGCTGTATGCAGCCTCAAAGTGAAGGTTTCCTTACAGTATGCTCTAAGCCTTTTGCAGACCTCCACAATCAGCTAAAATTAAGGCATCTGCTTATATCTCCCACAAATACAATAATAACATGACTTCTGCTTCTTTTTCACCTTCCACCTCTCATGCGAGTGCCTCTCATTGACAGAATCTTAATTCCTGCTTAGGAAGTATATTTCCTAGTCTTATAGCCCTTGTGAGGGAGGTGCGTCAGCTTTCTATCACTGAAACAAAATGCCTGAGATAATCAACTTAAAAGGCAGAAAGGTTTATTTTGGTTCACAGTTTCAGAGGTTTCTGCCCATGGTCACTTGACTCTGTTGTTTTGGACCTGGGATGGCACAGTACATCATGATTGGTATACATGGTAGAAGAGGCCTGTTCACCTCATGGTGGTCAAGAAGAGAAGAAAAAGACAAAGAGGAGCTGAGATCTCAATATCCCCTTCAAGGTTATACTGTTGATGACATGTCCTTCCACTAGGCCCAACCTCTTAAAGATTACATTACCTCCCAGTAGTCTCACAGCCCAGTGACCAAGCCCTTCAACATGTGAACCTTTTGGGGGAAATTCAAGATCCATCCCATAGTAGTAAGAGCATAGAAGAAAGAAAACGGTGCTGTGCTTCTGACAGATGCTTTAGCACAGTCATGCTTTCTCATTAACTACCAGCGGTAGTTAATTATGCTCCACTAGTTTCCCCAAAAGTGTCTTAGTGCAAGGTCATTTAATACAGATGCTCCTTGACTTTGAGTTGGATTACATCCTCATAAACCCATCGCAAGTTGGAAATATCATAACTGAACAAAAATGCATTTGACACAATTAACCTACCACACATCCCAGCTTAGTAACACTATACACCATAGAAACTCAGTTTCTTTTCCTCATGATCCTCTGGCTGAGTGGGAGTGGTAGCTCACTGCCAATGTCCACGTTGCAAGAATGGACCATACTGCAGACAGCTTGCCTAGGAGAAGACCGACATTCAGAACATGAAGTGCAGTTTCTACTCAATGCATATTGCTTTCAGACCACTGGAAATTTTTAAAAATTCTTAATAGGGTGCTACTTGTATATGGAATTATTTATTCTGGATGATTTATGGATACTCTCTATTAAACTAATGTGAATTAATATCACATTTGTAACTGAGTTAAGGCCTCCTCTCCTGCTCTCCACCTACTCTGTGCTGCTATCACACCACCACCACAGAGAGGTTTAAGTGCTCCCTTCCTTCGATGACCTACTCTCCGCACATTCCCTTGCTCTTCTTCTCCGCATTGTTTTGGTCTCCACTACTAAGGTCACTCCATCATCCTTCTGGAATGGTGAGCTGCTTTCTTCTACCAGGAATATCTCTTGGCCACATGACAAAATTTTCACTCAGATTTTTAGAGGGAAAACAAAGAATTATGTTCTTGCATTTGATTCACTCTTTCAGTTTCTTACTGGGAATTAGAGACACCTTTCTTTAGGACAAGTACATTATGAAGGAAAATGCCTGTATAATGCCCCCAATTACTGGTGCTGGATAAAATTTTCCTGCCCCGGGGAATAAATATCTCCTCTGTGTACTTTGATGTCTGGAGTTAAAAGGTGTTAATTCTCAGCCTTTGTCAAAGAGTTCTAGGCTCAGGGCCGTGTTTGTCTTTAATTGCTCTTCTGTCACTTCCTTATGGAAGTGCTAACTAGCATGATACAAGCCAGTCCCAGCAGCTGAGCAGAACAGGATGTGACACAAACAGACGCAACTGGATTTGAGCAGCAGGCATGCAGATTTTCACCTTTTCTGTGATTTCTATTGCAGCTCACCAAGGTCACCTGCATTAATTCTTTGAAGAAGGACGTTTAAAAAAAAAAAAAAAAGCTGAAGACGTTTATTTAAGCTTCAAGGTTAGAGAAATTAAGCTTTAATTTCTCAGTCAAGGCTGAAATCATAACGGAAGACATAGTGTAGTGACGGTCAATGGTGCCTTTCCTCCACATGTCCTGGTAGTCCTGAGGCTAGAGAGGCCCTGGTAGCCAGGCAGAGCACTCTCCTCTGGCCGCACCACGGCACGATCCTCATTAATCGTTACAGATCATCAACACCAGGACCCATGGGCAGGAATAAGGAGATGCCATGGGTTGTCACATTTTGCCTCTGTGATTCTCTTCTCATGGAGCACTGAAGTGTGATATTGATCTAGGAGGCAGTGGTCACAACTGACATTTCCTTCCACTAAATTAAAGAAGAGAGAATTTTTGATGAATTGAACAAAGTCTAGATGCTTTATCTTGCCCTGACATTTTGATTTTTTAAGGAAATGCATTTCATAACTGTATCCTGCAGATAGATAACTCCATTGTTCTATTCATTCCTTGGAGTTGTAGAAAAAATAATCAAACTTGCCAGCATGTGCAAGGCTTAGATTTTTCAGATTGTCATAACTCACACAGGCTCTGCCACAAGTCCTGCTGAAATGGCAAAATGAGGAGCACAGAGAGAGGAAAGAGAGCCAGGAATGGGAAAAGTTAAACCCCAGGTACTCTTTTATTTATTAGGATCAGACCTCAGGGACAGTGGTCAATAGCAGGAACAGAAATGCCCAAATTGGAGACTAGAAAACCATGACATAATATATTCAGTCATTAGCTTAGAAACTGCATTATAACGTCCAAGGAAGATGGTCATGGGAGCATTGTCATGGGCAAAGCAGTTATCAAAAGGCCAATTTCTACCTTATAATGTCACAGTGGGAGGTAACAGGAGGTGAATCATGGGGCTATATCATTAAGACCAAAGTTATGACCATAATAACATAAGCTACAGGGTACTTAATGAAGTCAAATGCTCATTTCAGAGGGCAGAAGCCAAAAGACCATATTGGGATGATTAAGAAGATGCCCAGAGGTTGTACATTATAATATCTTGGATTGTGACCAGCAGAAGTCACCTTTTTGAGTGCTTGATTGGGTGGCTAGCCGATTAGACTATAGCTCTCAAAGACCAGCCACCCAAGTCTTTTGATTTGTGGGTAAAGGCAGAGAAGCAAAGGTCTGTAAGGGTCAGAGGTGAACCACTTGCCTGTCTGAGTTGAAACATCGCCCCAGAGAGACATTTACAGAATCTGGCAGGAATAGGCTGGGACACATGATGCTTACAGAAGGTCTGGTGTGACTCAGAAGCCATGCATGTGTCCCTGGTGTTCCACTCAGTCTTTGGTTAGCCATGCAGGAAAATGGTCTCTCCCTCACCCTGTAGCATTGCAGGAAAAACATTTCTCTGGAGAAGACAATCTGAGAAAAATTTGAATGAAAGGGCAAGTATGCATCCATTGACACTCAAAGTTTTATTCAAACCTCTTATAACATCTTGTAGGTCTTAATAAGCTAGGTTATTGTGATGTATAATTCTATTTATAATCATTTGTGTTTCTGTATGTTTTTCTGGTTTCTTTCTGGATCTACTGCTTCCTCTTCTCCTGCTTTTCTCTGGGAAGTTTTCATATATAATTCTCTTGCCCTTCTGTGGATGTAGAAGCCCTACCTGGAAATCAGAGGATAGAAGGAGAGTAAGGTCTTAGTATTCCCTCCCTACAAAGTGTACTGAGGCTGCAGGTATTCTTAACTGAAGGCCTGCCTCCTTTCAAAGAGGCTTTCTCTGCATGGTTTTCACCGTCTTGGGTCTCATAAGTAATTTCTTCCCTTAGTAGTTGTAGCAGTGTTCCTACTGGTACCCCAGTTCATGGCACTACTTTTAATTTAGTACCAGAGATTGAACCCAGGGGCACTTAATCACTGAGCCACATCCACAGCTCTTTTTATTTTTCATTTTGAGACAGGATCTTGCTACGTTGCTTAGGGCCTTGCTAAGATGCTGAGGCTGGCTTTGAACTTGCAATCCTCCTGCCTCAGCCTCCTGAGTTGTTGGGATTACAGGCATGCATCACCATACTTGGCCAATTCCAGTCATGTATTTGTAGTCTATTAAAAAATCTTTGAATAATTCAGAATGTGCTATTTGTTACATATGGGAATGCTGATTGAAATGAAAATGCTTCATTGAGCTAGCTTCCCATTCCTGGAATCAATTTACATGTACATAACTTTCTGGGAATACTACTTGCTTTCTCACAATTTGGAGATGCTTAGCCTCAAAGCATTCTAGGTGCTCAGTGATCCATAGGAAGTGGAGGGGAAGTTGGAAAGACCAAAGGAACTGATATTCACTGCAGTGGGGTAAGAGAAATCCAAATTACAACTTCTCTTTGAGATAAGCCTGAGCGCTCTTTTCAGATTGAGATCAAGCTCTAAGGGAGTAAGAACTGCTTCTAATATCATCCACTTTTAGTACAAGATATTAGAAAGAAACCTTCACCAATCATGCACACTAAAGTAGTAAAGTTTTTTTATTTTTTTATTTATCTTTTAATTTTTTGCAGACTACATTTTGATTCATTGTACACAAATGGGGAACATCATTTCATTTCTATGGTTGTACACCATGTAGATTCATACCATTCGTGTAATCATACATGTGCATAGGGTAATGATGTCTGTCTCACTCAACCATTTTTCATACCCCTCTCCCTCTCATTTCCCTCTGCATAATCCAAAGTTCCCCCATTCTTCTCTCACTCCCCACCCCCACCCCCATTATATATTATTCTCCCCTTATCAGGGAAAACATTCGACCTTTGGTTCTTGGGGTTTGGTTTATTTCACTTAGCATGATGTTCTCCAATTCCATCCATTTATTTGCAAATGCCATAATATTATTATTCTTTATGGCTGAATAGTATTCCATTGTATATATATACCCAGATTTTCTTTATCCATTCATCTGTTGAAGGGCACCTAGATTGGTTCCACAATCTAGCTATTGTGAACTGAGCTTCTATAAACATTGATGTGGCTGTGTTACTGTAGTTTGCTGATTTTAAGTCCTTTGGGTATAAACTGAGGAGTGGGATAACTGGGTCAAAAGGTGGGTCCATTCCAAGTTTTCTGAGGATTCTCCATACTGCTTTCCAGAGTGGCTGCACCAATTTGCAACTCCACCAGCAATGTAAAAGTGTGCCTTTTTCCCCACATCCACACCAACATCTATTATTGTTTGTTGTTCTTGATAATAGCCATTCTAATTGGAGTAAGATGAAATCTTAGAATTGTTTTAATTTGCATTTCTCTAATTACTAGAGATGTTGAACACTTTTTCATATATTTATTAATTGCCTTTGTGTCTTCTGTAAAGTGTCTGTCCAGTTCCTTGGCCCATTTATTGATTGGATTCTTTGTTTTTTTGGTGTTAAGTTTTGTAAGTTCTTTATAAATTTTGGAGATAAGTGCTCTATCTGAAGTGTGTGTGGAAAAGATTTTCTCCCACTCTTTAGGCTCTCTCTTCACATTCTTGATTGTATCTTTCGCTGAGAAAAAGCTTTTTGAGTCCATCCCCTTTATTGATTCTTGCTTTTATTTCTTGTGCTTTGGGAGTCTTGTTGAGGAAGTCTGATCCTAAGCCAACATGAAGATTCGGGCCTACTTTGTCTTCTATTAGGTGCAGGGTCTCTGGTCTAATTCCTATGTCCTTGATCCATTTGAGTTGAGTTTTGTGCAGGGTGAGAGGGTTAACTTCATTTTACTGCATAAGGATTTCCAGTTTTGCCAGCACCATTTGTTGAACAGGCTATCTTTTCTCCATTTTATGTTTTTGACTCCTTTGTCTAGTATGAGGTGACTGTATTTATGTGGTTTTGTCTCTGTGTCTTCTATTTTGTACCATTGTTCTGCCTGTCTATTTTGGTGCCAATAAGGAACAAGAGAGGGATGCCTTCTTTCACCACTTCTATTCAACATCATCCTTGAAACACTTGCCAGAGCAATTAGACAGACCAAAGAAATTAAAGGGATACAAATAGGAAAAGAAGAACTAAAGCTGCCACTATTTGCTGATGAAATGATCCTATATTTAGAAGATCTAAAAAACTCCACTAGAAAACTTCTAGAACTAATAAATGAATTCAACAAGGTAGCAGGATATAAAATCAATACATGTAAATCTAATGCATTTCTATTCGTAAGTGATGAATCCTCTGAAAGAGAAAATAGGAAAAAAAACTCCATTCACAGTAGCCTCAAAAAAAAAAAAAACTTGGGAATTAATCTAACAAAAGAGGTGAAAGACCTCTACAATGAAAACTACAGAACATTAAAGAAAGAAATTGAATAAAACCTTCAAAGATGGAAAGATCTCCCATGTTCTTGGATAGGCAGAATTAACATTGTCAAAATGGCCATTCTACCAAAGGCACTATACAGCTTCAATGCAATTCCAATTAAAATCCCAATGACATTCCTCATAGAAATAGAGAAAGCAATCATGAACTTCATCTGGAAGGACAAGAGACCTCAAATAGCCAAAACAATCCTGAGTAGAAAAAGTGAAACAGGAGGTATCACAATACCAGACATTAAACTATAATACAGAGAGGTAGTAATGTTTTAATAGTTATATACATATAAACTTTCATACATATATACATATGTATATATTTCCCCTGAATCTGTTTTCTCATACATAATTTGTGATACTGTTAGTGTTTTATCTTGAAGACTTGTTGTAAAACACACCTAAGATTCCTTTTGTAGAATACTTTGTTCAGTTCCTTGCACAGAACAAGCATGAAATTGATGCTGGCTACTTTCTTAACCCCACCCATGCTACTTAGTTATTAGATAGGAGCAACTTCAAGGTCATGGGTGGCCAATCTGCCTTAGCTGCCTTTTTGGCTCATACTGGTGAACACAGCATTCAATCCATATGGAAGGAAATAGAAAGAGCTGTACAAAATGGTAGAGTTTTATCGATTGGAACTGGCACTTAGACATAGGCGTCCAGATAGAGAAACTGAGGATTGCAGGTTACCTGTGCAGCTCACAGAAGAATGGGCTTTAACAATATGGTCACTAAGCAAAGCAACACTGTTGCTCAACTGCACAAACTGGCAGGGATTGATTCTGGAGTTGAAGGCAGGAGCAACAGGCTAACTCTGGGAGCTGCAGTGGGGAGCAGAGAGTGGACAACCAAGAAATTTGGATTGGTTCTTCCAGATTTAATCCTTAATCATTGAGGTGTGGCAGAGTTAACACATGAGTGAAACCAAAAGGAGGCATGGTCCCCGAGTCTTCATGAAAAGACATAAACATTATGACTAAACAGGGAAGGTGTAGATCTTTGATTACATGTTTCCTATTTTACATTAGATATCATTCAAATGTATTGAAAAATATTGTCTTTTCTTAGTCTCAAATATTACTATTAATAATAATAGCTAAAATCTGTCAAATAAATATCTTGTGCCAGTCATTGGGTTATAGTTTTTATTACTTCATTACAAGATGGGGATGACTATGACCCCGTTTTAGAGAGAAGGAAATAGGCACAGATAAAACAAATAAGTTGCTAACTCTTACTTAGCCAGTAAATATCGGAAACAGTATTAAATCTGAGTCAGCAATTAATACAAGGTTTCAATGTAATTGACTGAGCAGATAGTTTAGCTGTGGACAATTTGACCAAGCCCTTATCTTTTGCTTATTTTAGAAGCAAAATGTTTTAGAAAGACCAGTGGAGTTGAGTTTCTACCCTCGGTTACCACTTTTTGTCACTTTAAACAAGTAACTTAATTTCTCTGGGCTTCATTGTCTTCATCTAGATAGTGGGGAAATAAGACCTGTTTAAATATTATTTAAATGCGAACTTTGAAGCAAGTTTTAAATACTATGTAAAATGTTATAGTGTAAAAGAGATGAAAATTTAAGACCATTCCTAGCTTCATCTTTTTATGTTACATTCCACTCCAAGAGGTTAGCTATCATTTTGGATAACCTCCAGTGACAGGGACCTCACTACTTCTCTGGAACTCTTATTCTAGCTGTTATAGAATAGCCCTGAATATTCAGAGTTAGCTTTTTATAATAAGATGTGTGCCTAAGGTCAGTTCTCTAAGTGGACATAGACTAATAGACTAATTCTAACCCTTATTTTGTGTTGTTGACTTTTTCATATTATGAAGTTAATATTCATGGACTTTAAAGTTTTCTTTTTTTTTCCCCACAGTAAATATATATAACTACTTGGACCTTCTCTCCAGTGAAAAGCTGTGAATTCTCTCTCTGGACTTTTTCATCTCGTTGATAGTGATGTTTGTCAATTTCTCTTTCGAACTTTAAAAACTTCCCAAATGTATGTTCACTATATAAAAAGGTAAAAATGAAAGGGCAATGTGTTGCACACTGTAATGCCAGTATCTTGGGAGGTGGAGGGAGGGGGATGGCAAGTGAGGGGCAGCCTGGGCCACTTAGTGAAACCCTGTCTCGAAATAAAAAATAACAAAGGCACAGGAATGTAGCGCAGTTGTAGAGTGCTTGCCTAGCATATGCAAGACTTGGGTTCAATCCCCAGTACTGGCAAAAATAAATAAATAAAATAAGAAAGTAAAATGTGCACACATAATAAAAAGAAGGAAATAGTGATTTCTGATGTAATATTTGCTCTTCCACAGTCCACCCTGGGGCTCTTCACTCACATGCCATCAGGAGTTATATGCAGTCTATTTTTTGGCACATGTCTCTAGTAACATCTGGATAGAATAGCCCTCCTGGCCTGATACTAGGTCACAAAATATAAATCTTCTTAAGTTATCCATTAGAGGTAACTTATCTTAAGTTAGGAAATGTATGAAGAAAGTGGAGCTGAACCCTTTGCAGATGAAGATAACTCGTTAATCTGCTGCTTTGGGTACTACCGTTATTCAAAACAGATTTGCTGCCCTTCCATAATTTTTCTTCTACGGGAGGTTGGCCTGCATGGAGGAGCCAGGGGATTAGATAGGATGTGTGTTATTTGGTCAAGAACAACATCTACTCCCTCTGTCTTGGGTGATAGGAATCATACCCTGTTCTGTCAGATCAAGTAATTAGGCAATTCTTTCACATTTCATTTCCCACAACAATCTTCTCTCTAGAACTTCTTATTGTTACTCTGAGAATGATCTTATTGAAGTATAAACTAAATCCCATCTTGTCTAGTGCTTGAAATTCCAAGTGCCATCATTTAGTTCCCAATTCCCAGTCCTCTCCTGGTTTTGAATACCTAGAATATCATGGATATTTATAAAGAAAAGCTTGTACAAACAGAATGATCAAGGACAGCGTGCACCCCAAATATGAATGTCATTTTAGAGTTTCCATCCCTCAAAGCATTGTTTATAAAGTTTTGAATCTATGAGTTTTGAATCCATCATACGGAGTAAGAAAATGTATACTTTTCTCAATAAGGAATCTTATTTAATATGTGCACACACATGCATATGCAATGGGAAAAGAAAAAAGAAGAAAATTCTGTGAAGAATTGGTTCCAAAGTCTAGAATTTCTTATTTCCCAAATCTTTCTTTTGGAGAGTTTAAACAACTTCTTTACCAACTGCTAGTGATCATTTTTATTTTTTTGTTTTTTATCTGTTCTTTTTAGACATATATGACAGTAGAGTATATTTTGATATGTTATACATACATGGAATATAACTTACTCTAATTATGATCCCATTCTTGTGGTTGTACATCATGTGTTTTACTGGTGGTGTATTCCATGGGAAGGTTATGTCTGACTAGTGTAATAATTCTAAGTATCTATGGAACCAATGAGAAAGTTCCATATTTTCAGCTGATCTGTAGAATAGTCCTCTCACCCCCCAGGTATGTAATGCCCGGCATCTGGGGGCTGTACAGTTCACGTGAAAAATAATGAGGACTCAATAAGATGACAATAGAGGAAAATCAATCAGAAGCTCTTAGGTATTTAGAATTAGATTCTAATACCTTGGGATAGCATTTTTCACCAGGAAATCTTGTTTGTCTTTGCTTGGAAAAGGGTATGGAATTGAAGAGTAGTTTAGATTCCTGGAAGAAATGTACTATGAAAACACACACATCTGTAATATAAGTTCATTTGTTGCAATAGGGTAAGTTCTATGAGGGCAGAAACTTGCATTTTATACATCATTGTATCTCAATTCCTGAAAGGTAGTAGGTGCTTGATAAATATGTTTGTTGAATACATAAGGGATTTAAAAAGAATTCTCGTTTCAGATTTGAAGTGTCTCCAGAAAGCTCACATTCGAGACAATGCAAGAAGGTTCAGAGGAGAAATGACTGGGCTGTGAGAGTCTTAACCCAATCAGTGAATTAATCCCCTACTAGGGATTAACTAAGTGGTAACTGAAGTGGTAGGGCATGACTGGAGGAGGTAGGAATTCGGGGGATGGCTTGGGGGGTATATATTTTTATCTGGCAATGGACACCTCTCTGCTTCCTGATCATCACATGAGTTGCTTCCGTCTGCCATATTCTTCTGCCATGATGTAGTTAGCTATATACGTATGAACTGAGACCTCTGACACTGTGAGCCCTCAAATTTTTCTTCCTCTACAGTTATTCTGGTTGGGTCTTTTAGTCACAGCAGCGAAATAATTGACTAAAACAAGAATGAAAGTTGCATGACTGCTTTGTATCTTCTTTGTTTTATTTTCTTATTCCCTCCTTCATTTTTGTCAAGTCTTTGGAAATTCGGTGTTGTCTTATAGGCTTAGGGTTTTAGTTTTTAAAAGACTTGCACTTAGGTTAGAGGTGAAAGGTGACATGGGAAGTGATGAATCTCTTCTGCTAGCGAGGGGGAGGGTCAGAAGTGTGAATGAAGGAAGGCGGCCTCACAGGGAAAGAGACACCCATAAGGTTCAGTCCAAGGGTCTAGTTCATCTATGGTTGGGATTTTAATCTTTGTTTTACACAGAACACTGAGTCGTTTACAGAACATTCTGCAAAGCAGTCTTTGTTTCTTTAAGTAAAAAATCAGAGGCAGAGTGAACGTTGTTGAAACACGGCTGCCTGGAATCTGAGATCAACAACAGGTTGAAAAGTCAGAAAGTTTCACGTGAAGAGAAGGAAACCACTTCAGAAAGAACCACACTTGGGGCCCTTTCTCAATTTGGTGACCTTGCACTGGATCAGCCTGACTCTAGAAAACAGTCTGCTGAGTTTTAAAACCACATTTTACAGAGGACTGGCCCTCCAGGACTCGATGAATAACACTGGAAAAACACCACAGAAAAGGAGTGAGAATTTCCTTAAATCCAAGAATCCAAGTGAATTACTTTATCCAAAAACAAACAAAAACAAAAAACAAAAAACAAAAAAAAAACCACAACAGTCGTATCCTACAATTATGATTCTGGGTGTTGACTTGGTTCAGGACAAATACACATGTTTCAGAAGGTCCCACACAAGGCGTGGGAACTGATCCTGAAATTGATTGTATCTAGGATCCCAATGTTCACTCTTAGAGCTCAAATGCCATTCTTTTATCCGACACAGAACACTACCCAGAGGGAACTGTTTGCTGAAGGACCGAGAAGACACACAAAGAATCAGTTTTCCAGGGCTTTTCCCCACTCCTGCCATCTGATCTCCTTATTATTCAATTTATCATCCATTCATCCCCCAGCATCATGCTACATGGTTTCCTTGTGCTAATCAATTCCGGATCTGAATCCTTGATGAAAATCAGTTTTCATCCAATGGCAGAGGCATAAGTGCATGTGAACAGTGTTTCCATCCCAGGCAGAAGAATCTGTGGCGGAGGTCATGGTTATGGAGTCTTTCCATACCTTTCTAGAGAAGAATACTCAACTTTCTCTCTGGATGGAAGGGTAGCTGGTGTGCCCTTTCTATCCATGCCCAGCTCCTCCCTAAAAGCCAATGCATGCTTCTTTTTATAAGAAGGGCAGAGGTTAAGCTAATGGTGCTAAAACTCTGCAGAACTAGACAAAGACTCTCCCAGGGAGGTGAACATCCACCTTTCTGAAGTTGAGAGGGAGCAAAGGAAAGTGCACGATCAGAATAAAATGAATTGCCTTGCATGCCAGCATAAAAGGTAAAGGATGTTTGAAAGATTTCTTCAGTCTTTCTTCTTTGAAAAATATAACGGCCTCTAAAATAAGTCTGACTTTCTTTAAGATCTAAGAGACTCCATGATCTCACTTTGAGCTTTGAGTTTTGACTGAAAACACCCCCGTCAGGGTTCGACAGTGAACAGAATAAATAGAAGGTATGTCTCTTTGTGAGAGAGAGAATGTGTGTGTATGTGTGCGCGCGCACACATACACACACACACACATAATAAGGAATGACCTTACATGATCATGGATGCTCAAAAGTCTCAAAATTTGCAGTCAACAAGTTGGAAAATCAGGATAGCTGAAGACAGAAGTAAGTTTCAGTATGAAAGTTAACAGACCCAAAGCTAAAAAGGAAAAAAAGAAAAAGAAAAAAAAATCTGATATTTTGAGTTTCACGCAGGAAAAATTAGTAATCAATGTACTATCCCATTTCAAAGATCATCAGGCAGAAAGGGTTCCCTCTTCCTCAAGAGATAGTCCTTGTTTTCCCCATCAGACTTCCAACTGATCAGATGAGGCCCATCTATTGATGTGGATAATCTGCTCTACTCAGTCTACAAATTTCACTGCTCATCACATCCAAGATGACCCTCACAGAAATATTCAGAATGATATTTGACCAAAATTGGGCACTTTTGACCCAGTCAAATTGACACATAAATTAACCATCACCACCACTGCTTATTCCAAAAGAGGTTATTTTTTTTTTTTTTTTTTTTTTTTTTTTTTTTTTCATTAATAATTACTTTAATGTTATTTCTTTTTTTTTTTTTTTTTAATTTATTTTTTTTACGTTTACATAGGGTAATGATGTTTATTATATTTTTCCCCTCCCCCCCCCCCCCTCCCACCCCTCCCACCCCTCCCACCCCTCTTTTCCCTCTACACAGTCCTTCTTTCCTTCATTCTTACTGCTCTCCTTAGCCTAACTCTAAACCTAACCCTAAACCTAATGCTAGCCCCTCCCACCCCCATTATATGTCCTCATCCGCTTATCAGCGAGATCATTTGTCCTTTAGTTTTTTGAGATTGGCTTATCTCACTTAGCATGATATTCTCCAATTTCGACCATTTGCCTACAAATGCCATAATTTTATCATTCTTCATTGCGGAGTAATATTCCATTGTATTAATATGCCACAGTTTCTTTATCCATTCATCAACTGAAGGGCATCTAGGTTGGTTCCACAATCTGGCTATGGTGAATTGAGCAGCAATGAACATTGATGTGGCTGTATCTCTGTAGTATGCTGATTTTAAGTCCTTTGGGTATAGGCCAAGGAGTGGGATAGCTGGGTCAAATGGTGTTTCCATTCCAAGCTTTCTGAGGAATCTCCACACTGCTTTCCAGAGTGGTTGCACTAATTTGCAACCCCACCAGCAATGTATGAGTGTTCCTTTTTCACCACATCCTCGCCAACACCTATTGTTGCTTGTATTCTTGATAATCGCCATTCTAATTGGGGTGAGATGAAATCTTAGGGTGGTTTTGATTTGCATTTCCCTTATTACTAGGGATGTTGAACATTTTTTCATATATCTGGTGATTACTTGTACATCTTCTTCTGTGAAGTGTCTGTTCATTTCCTTAGCCCATTTGTTGATTGGATTATTTGTATTCTTCGTGTAGAGTTTTTTGAGTTCTTTATAGATTCTGGAAATTAGCGCTCTATCTGAGGTATGGTTGGCAAAGATATTCTCCCACTCTGTAGGCTCTCTCTTCACAATTCTGATAGTTTCCTTTGCTGAGAGAAAGCTTTTTAGTTTGAATCTATCCCAGTTGTTGATTCTTGCTTTTATTTCTTGTGCTATGGGAGTCCTGTTAAGGAAATCTGATCCTGAGCCAACAAGTTGAAGATTTGGACCTACTTTTTCTTCTATAAGATGCAGGGTCTCTGGTCTGATTCCGAGGTCCTTGATCCATTTTGAGTTGAGTTTTGTGTAGGGTGAGAGATAGGGGTTTAGTTTCATTCTATTGCATATAGTTTTCCAGTTTTCCCAGCACCATTTGTTGAAGAGGCTATCTTTTCTCCATTGCATATTGTTGGAACCTTTGTCTAGTATGAGAAAATTGTATTTATTTGGGTTTGTGTCCATGTCCTCTATTCTGTACCATTGATCTACCTGTCTATTTTGGTACCAATACCATGCCATTTTTGTTACTATTGCTTTGTAGTAGAGTTGAAGATCTGGTATTGCAATACCCCCTGCTTCGCTCTTGCTACTGAGGATTGCTTTAGCTATTCTAGGTTTTTTATTCTTCCAGATGAATTTCATAATTGCTTGCTCTATTTCTGCGAGGTACATCATTGGGATTTTAATTGGAATTGCATTGAATCTGTATAGAACTTTAGGTAGTATAGCCATTTTGACGATATTAATTCTGCCTATCCAGGAACATGGGAGATCTTTCCATCTTCTAAGGTTTTCTTGAATTTCTTTCTTTAGTGTTCTGTAGTTCTCATTGTAGAGGTCTTTCACCTCTTTTGTGAGATTGATTCCCAAGTATTTTATTTTTTTCGATGCTATTGTGAATGGAGTAGTTTTCCTAATTTCTCTTTCTGAAGATTCATCACTTATGTATAAAAATGCATTGGATTTATGAGCATTGATCTTGTAACCTGCTACTTTACTGAATTCACTTATGAGTTCTAAAAGTTTTCTGGTGGAATTTCCAGGTTCCTCTAAATATATAATCATGTCATCAGCGAACAGGGATAGTTTGAGTTCTTCTTTTCCTATTCGTATCCCTTTAATTTCTTTGGTTTGTCTGATTGCTCTGGCTAGAGTCTCAAGGACGATGTTGAATAGAAGCGGTGAAAGAGGGCATCCCTGCCTTGTTCCAGTTTTTAGGGGGAACGCTTTCAGTTTTTCACCATTTAGAATGATATTAGCCATGGGCTTAGCGTAGATGGCCTTTATAATGTTTAGGAATGTTCCCATTACCCCAATTTTTTCTAGTGTTTTGAGCATGAAGGGATGCTGTATTTTATCAAATGCTTTTTCTGCATCTATTGAAATAATCATGTGATTCTTAACTTTAAGTCTGTTGATATGGTGAATGACATTTATTGATTTCCGAATGTTGAACCAACCTTGCATCCCTGGGATAAAACCCACTTGATCGTGGTGCACTATCTTTTTAATATATATTTGTATGCGATTTGCTAAAATTTTGTTGAGAATTTTTGCATCGATGTTCATTAAGGATATTGGTCTGAAATTTTCTTTCCTTGATGTGTCTCTGTCTGGTTTAGGTATCAGGGTGATATTGGCTTCATAGAACGAGTTTGGTAGGGTTCCCTCCTCTTCTATTTCATGGAATAGTTTGAGGAGTATTGGAATGAGCTCTTCTTTAAAGGTTTTATAGAACTCGGCTGAGAACCCATCTGGTCCTGGACTTTTCTTTGTTGGTAGGCTTTTGATGACCTCTTCTATTTCATTGCTTGAAATTGGTTTATTTAAGTTGTGTATGTCCTCCTCGTTCAGTTTAGGTAGTTCATATGTCTCTAGAAATTTGTTGATGTCTTCAAGGTTTTCTGTTTTGTTGGAGTATAGATTTTCGAAATAGCTTCTAATTATGTTTTGTATTTCACTCGTGTCTGTTGTGATGTTTCCTTGTTCATTCCGAATTTTAGTAATTTGAGTTTTCTCCCTCTTTCTCTTTGTTAGTGTGGCTAAGGGTTTATCAATTTTATTTATTTTTTCAAAGAACCAACTATTTATTTTATTAATTTTTCCGATTGTTTCTTTTGTTTCGATTTCGTTGATTTCGGCTCTGATTTTAACTATTTCCTGTCTTCTACTACTTTTGGTATTGGTCTGCTCTTCTTTTTCTAGTGCTTTGAGCTGTAGTGTTAACTCGTTTATTTGTTGATTTCTACTTCTTTTTTTGAATGCACCCCATGAAATAAATCTTCCTCTAAGTACTGCTTTCATAGTGTCCCAGAGATTTTGATATGATGTGTCTTTGTTCTCGTTTACTTCTAAGAATTTTTTTATTTCCCTCCTGATGTCTTCTGTTATCCATTCATCATATAATAGTGTATTATTTAGTCTCCAGGTATTGGAGAAGTTTCTGTTTTTTATTCTGTCATTTATTTCTAGTTTCAATCCATTATGATCTGATAGAGTACAAGGTAGTATCTCTATCTTCTTGTATTTACTAACAGTAGCTTTGTGGCATAAAATATGGTCTATTTTAGAGAAGGATCCATGTGCTGCTGAGAAGAAAGTGTATTCATTCTTTGTTGGATGGTATATTCTATATATGTCCATTAAGTCTAAGTTGCTGATTGTGTTGTTGAGATCTATAGTTTCTTTATTCAATTTTTGTTTGGACGATCTATCCAGTGGTGAGAGAGGTGTGTTAAAATCGCCTAGTATTATTGTGTTGTGGTCTATTTGATTTCTGGAATTGAGAAGGATTTGTTTGACGTACGTGGATGAGCCAATGTTCGGGGCATAGATATTTATGATTGTTATGTCTTGCTGATTTATGCTTCCCTTAAGCAGCATGTAATGTCCTTCTTTATCCCTTCTGACTAGTTTTGGTTTGAAGTCCACATTATCTGAGATGAGGATGGATACTCCAGCTTTTTTGCTGTGTCCGGGTGCATGGTATGTTTTTCCCCATCCTTTCACCTTTAGTCTATGGGTGTCTCTTTCTATGAGATGTGTCTCTTGCAGGCAGCATATTGTTGGATTTTTCTTTTTAATCCAATCTGCCAGTCTGTGTCTTTTGATTGATGAATTCAGGCCATTAACATTCAGGGTTATTATTGTGATATGATTTGTATTCCCAGTCAATTGACTCATATTTGTTTTTGACATGATTTGGTTTCTCCTTTATTTGGCTATTCCTTTAGGCTAGCGCCTCCTGTTGCTGATTTGCATCGTTGTTTTTCACCTCTTCCTCATGGAATATTTTGCTGAGAATGTTCTGTAATGCTGGCTTTCTTTTTGTAAATTCCTTTAGCTTTTGTTTATCATGGAAGGATCTTATTTCATCGTCAAATTTGAAGGTAAGTTTTGCTGGGTATAAGATTCTTGGTTGGCATCCATTTTCTTTCAGGGCTTGGTATATGTTGTTCCAGGCCCTTCTAGCTTTTAGGGTCTGGATTGAAAAATCTGCTGATATTCTTATTGGTTTCCCTCTGAATGTAATTTGATTCTTTTCTCTCGCGGCCTTTAAAATTCTGTCTTTATTTTGTATGTTAGGTATTTTCATAATAATGTGCCTTGGTGTGGGTCTGTTGTAATTTTGTATGTTTGGAGTTCTATAAGCCTCTTGTACTTGGTTTTCCATTTCGTTCTTCAGATTTGGGAAATTTTCTGTTATTATTTCATTGAATAGATTGTTCATTCCTTTGGTTTGTTTCTCTAAGCCTTCCTCAATCCCAATAATTCTCAAATTTGGCCTTTTCATGATATCCCATAGTTCTTGGAGATTCTGTTCATGATTTCTTACCATCTTCTCTGTTTGTTCCACTTTGTTTTCAAGGTTAAATATTTTGTCTTCAATGTCTGAGGTTCTGTCTTCCAGGTGTTCTATCCTATTGGTTATGCTTTCTATGGAGTTTTTAACTTGGTTTATTGTTTCCTTCATTTCAAGGATTTCAGTTTGGTTTTTTTTCAGTATCTCTAACTCTTTATTGAAATGATCTCTTGCTTCCCGTATTTGGTCTTTTAACTGTTGATTGGTGCGATCATTTAACGCCTGCATTTGCTCTTTCATCTCCTCCTTCAATGCCTGCATTTGCTCTTTCATCTCCTCATTAGCTTCCCTGATCGTTTTAATTACGTACATTCTGAACTCCCTTTCTGACATTTCTTCTGCTCTGCTGTCATTGGGTTTTATTGATGTAGTATCTAGGTTTGTTTGGGACATTTTCTTCCCTTGTTTTCTCATAATGGTCAGTTGTCAGTGGGACCCTGAGATATTGCAGTTTTCCACTATTGGCTTATAGTGTCCCAGTAGATTTCCAGTGTATCACCTCCCAGCCTTCAGTAGCCTGATGTCTTGGAGGAATCTGATAAAGCAGCTCATTCGAAGAATACTGCCCCTAGCCCCCTACTGGTTCCACGTTTTGGAACTGGCTCTGTGCGGAAATGCTCTCACTGTGGGCCTGCACCGTGCAGCTGGCCGTGTGGGAAGAGCCCACTGCCGGAGTGTGGAAGACTACCTTGGGAAGACTCAAGCTGCCCTGCCCGGCTCTGCTAAGCCACCTCTATCTGGGCCTGCCACCCGGGCCGAGCTTTACCCAGTGGGCAGACTCACCCGTGGCTCCACTTCAGTCCGAGTCTCTCAATGCCTCCCCTTCTTAACTCCTGGGTTCTGGAGCGACCGGGGGTGCAGTCTCCCTCTAGGCCGCCATCTTGGATCGCCCCGTGAAGAGAGCCCGCAGCCGGAGTGGGCAGAGCCGCCTGAAGAGGTCTCCGGCTGCCCTGACCTTATCCCTGAGGCTGACTGCAGATCGAGCCTCTCCGCTGGTTCTTTGCAGGAGTACACT